>NC_090373.1:20244218-20577681 GCF_036365525.1 Heterodontus francisci
ATCAATTACAGCTGTGAGGAGGGATGATATGCTAAATGAATCATCAAATGAGGCCAGGTGTAATACCTGCCCATTTACCTCCTCTCTCCTCACTATCCCAGGCCCCAAACACTCCTTTCAGGTGAAGCAGCGATTTACTTGTACTTCTTTCAATGTAGTATACTGTATTCGCTGCTCACAGTGTGGTCTCCTCTACATTGGGGAGACCAAGCGCAGACTGGGTGACCGCTTTGCGGAACATCTCCGCTCAGTCCGCAAGCAGGACCCTGAGCTTCCGGTTGCTTGCCATTTCAACACTCCCCACTGCTCTCATGCTCACATCTCTGTCCTGGGATTGCTGCAGTGTTCCAGTGAACATCAACGCAAGCTCGAGGAACAGCATCTCATCTACCGATTAGGCACACTACAGCCTGCCGGACTGAACATTGAGTTCAATAATTTCAGAGCATGACAGCCCCCCACTTTACTTTCATTTTTAGTCATTTTTAGTTATTTTTTCTTCCCTTTTTTTTGCATTCCTTTTTACATTTTTTACAATCTTTTTTTGCATTTATTTCATTTCATCTTAGTTTGTTCAGTTTGCTTACCCACTGTTTTTTTCAGGTTGTTTTTCTTCAGGTTTGCACTTGCTGATGTTCAATATTCAGTATATTCACACCTATTCTGTACTAATGCTTTGTCTTTCAACACACCATTAACATATTGTTTGCCTTTGCTCCGTGACCTTTTGGTCAGCTATGTGGCCTGGTCCAATTTGCACCTTCTCCTTTGTTATCTCTTGCCCAACCCCCACCTCACTTGTTTATAATCTGTGACTTTTCTAATATTTGTCAGTTCCGAAGAAGGGTCACTGACCCGAAACGTTAACTCTGCTTCTCTTTCCACAGATGCTGCCAGACCTGCTGAGTGAATCCAGCATTTCTTGTTTTTGCATCAAATGAGGCCATATGGGTTGAGCTCAGAAGCAAAAAACGGGCAGCCACACTACTCGGAGTTTACTACAGACCCCCAGATAGTGAGGGAGATAGAAGAACAAATATTAGGTGGAGTGGGGAGGAGCTGAGGATATTAGGTAGGGAGGGCAGGTGCTGGAAAGTGGGATTAGATTGAACGGCTAGTTTTTTCAACCAGCGCAGACGCGATGGGCTGAATGGCCTCTTTCTGTGCCGTAACTTTATGGTTCTATTCAGAGTGAAGCAATCACATTCTCAACAATAAACAGAAATCAGCTAGTGCCACAGTGACAGTTACACGTCAAACCATGTGACTCAGATCTCAGCATGTAGGTGCTCAGCTCAATTATAATTGAGCTCATAACTAACTTGGATGAGATTAGCTAATTTTACATAGAATTACAAAGAATTTACAGCATCGAAACAGGCCATTTGGTCCAACTGGTCTATGCTAGTGTTTATGCTCCACACGAACCTCCTCCCACAGACTTTAGACTGCAGGGTCTTTTTGTCTTTCCTAAACTGAACAGAAGGTGGGAACATGGCTATCATTCTGAAGTTTTATTTGTTGATTGTCCAAGTTTATTGAAGACTTTGATCATCTGTCATTGGCTTTGATGGGTACCAAGTAGTTCTAATTAAATTTCCATCATATTGTCTTCCATGTTCATGTTTGCCTTCCTATTATATTGCTCTATAGGTTTTGAAGTTGATGGCTTGCCCGTTGACTCTTTCCATACCCACCCTCCACCATTGATTATGGAGTCATAAATATAAGATAGTCACAAATAATTCCAGTCGGCAATTCAGGAGAAATGTCTTTGCCTAGAGAGTTTTGAGAATCTGGAACTCACTACTACATGGAGTAGTTGAGGTGAATAGCACAGATGCATTTCAGGGGAAGCTAGATACGTACATGAGGGAGAAAGGAATAGAAGTATGTGCTGTTAGAATTAGATGATGTAGGGTGGGTGGTGTCTCATGTGGAGCACAAACATTGGGATAGACCAGTTGGGATGAATGGCCTGCTTCTGTGCTCTACAATCTATATAATTCTTATTCGGAGGTTCCTGTGGACTCCGACTCATCTCTCACTGTTTCCAAATTAGTGAACTACTCTACTCATCATCCAGAACTATCAACTAGTTCCAGTCCTATATCTATCCAATGTTGGTATGATAGTATGGTGGTTATGTTACTGGCTTAATAATGCAGAAGTCAGGCCTAATGATCTGGAGGGTATGAGGTCAAGTCCCAGTATAGTATTTGGGTAATTGTCTGGAATACAAATCTTGTCTCAATAATAATGACTATAAGACCATGGGATTGTTATAAAAACACACCTGGTTCACTCATAAACTCTAGGGAAGGAAATATGCCATCTTTACTCTGTCTAACCTACATATGACTCTAGATCCACAATAAATGTGGCTGACTCTGAAAAGCCCTAGCGAGCCACTCAGTTGTCTGAGAGACAAGTGGGGATAGGCAATAAATTCTGTCCTTGCCAATGATGTTCACATCCATTTTTAAAAAGATACTCTAAATCCATCAACTTCCTACAGATCATGTGGCTTCAGCATTCACAATCTCTCATAATTCAGTGACTAAATCAGTGCATTGTTAATGGGCTACTTATTTGCCGATGAGACAATAAAGGAAATTTTGGGGCTGACTTTTGTATTGTTACTATCCTGATTTCAGGATTAAACAGGGTGATCACGACAGGGAATACTGAAGCAAATCCATTCTGCTGGATTTCCACAGGTTTGGCGCCTTGCTGCATTTGCTAGTTAGGCCTAATGGTAACATTTGACATTCCCCTCCTAGGCAGACAGAAGCTTCATTAACCCCATGAGAAAGTGAGTGGGGAAGTGCACTAGAGTTTTGACAGGGAAAGATAGGGAAAGATTATTTCCTGTGTTTGCTGAGTCAATGATGAGGAAAGAAGTTTGGAGATTTGTTTACAGGGAGGACTGTTGGAGCATGGAATATGTTGTTACAGGTTGGTTTGCCAACCTTCAAGGAGTGCCCTGGATCTCCAGGAATTAAAGATTAATCTCTATAACACTGCGAGCAACCCAGGAAAGAAATCAAGAGAGGCAATCAATGAACATTTATAAAAATATTTTTTGAACATTGCTTATTAATTATAAAATTATTAGAGCTGGGATAAAAGGCCGTTGACAGACAGTGAAGAAACATCCAATCAGCTAATGAGGAGTCTATTCACTTTCCGATTGGTGTGGAAAGGCAGAGCACTGTGAGGACGGACATATTGGGGCACCAATGGCGGGTAGGTGGTGGAGGGTGACGGGCTGGGTGGTTGGGAGCAAGAGCTCCTGTGATGGCATCTCTAGGAATATGTCCAGTCAGAGTTGGCAACCTTAGTCACAAGATGTGGTTGAGACAGAGACCATTGTATCTTTAAAGTGAAAATTAGGTAGCTATTTGCAGGAAAGGACAGTTCAGGGTATGGTGAGGCCGTGGCAGTGGAATTAGTTTTGGATTGCTTGAATAAAGAACCATCACAGGTACAGTGGGCCGAATGACCTCTTGCTGTGCTGTAACCTTCTGTAAGGTGGAGGCAGAGCTAGTATGATAACATATTTGGCATACATGCAGCCTAGAAAATTACAGACATCCCACTTAAAAACTTGACCATGCAGCTCAAAATTAGATGAATGGTCAGCCCAACTAGAGCCTTCCTGTATTAAAACAAGAAATGCTGGAACCACTCAGCAGGTCTGGCAGCATCTGTGGAAAGAGAAGCAGAGTTAACGTTTCGGGTCAGTGACCCTTCTTCGGAACTGACAAATATTAGAGCCTTCCTGTGCTGTGTGACTTGGCAATGCCCTTTTCATTTTCAAAACCATTTTCTTTGGCGTTGTTCCAATGTGATTGCTTCAATATGTTTTAGTTCACTATCTTGGATTTTCCATATTTATAGTAAAACGGGAAACTTTAATGTATCCCATTGTGTAACGGCATTCCCGCAGTATGAGATGAATGAATGCCTTGATTGCCACATGATAGCTGTTAATCTGTTGAAGATTTTGCTTTGTCAAGAGATGTTTAATTCATCTCTTAATCATTTGAGTTGTGATTTTTTTTTTAAATTCACCATCACAGTTTTTTTTACAGTGACTATATGCTTTGATCATGGCATGTCTTTCCTTCGATGAGTTTGCCATTTAGTATCTTCCGGATTCTTGTCACTGCACCTATCTTCTCATTGACACATATACTTTTAATGGAAGTTATCTTCTGGTCAAGGTGAAGGGATCTGACTGCTGGCTTCTTGTTTCAGCATTGGGTAATCCCAATTTAAGTGTTGAATAGATCATAAACAGAGATAAGTTTCCTCTGTTCTGCCTTAACAATTGCTATATTTGTCTCAGTTTGATAAAAGCACTCTTTGCTACAATAAATATAATTATATCATAAGATTTTTACAATTTTGCACTGAGCCAAACCTTTGGCCTTTATGAGTGGAATTGCTCCATTTGTGGCCGACTTTGCATAGTTTTGTATTGTATATCCGCCCCTAATAACGTTAATGTTGAGACTGCCCATACCTTAAGGGCAGGAGAGAGAGCCCATTGAATTTGGACCAGAACTGAATCCAGGCTCCAGAGGTAAGAAAGAACTTGCAGTTATATAGCACCTTCCACTACCTGGGGATATGCCAAAGCACTTTGCGGCCAATGAAGTATTTGGGAAGTGTAGTCAGTGATAGTGACCAGATAATCTGTTTTTTAAACAATGATGGTTAGGGGATAAATATTGACGAGGACACTGGGAAGAATGCACCTGGTCTTCCATGAGATCTTTACCATCCACCTGAGAGAGAGCAGACAAGATCTGTCTAACGTCACATTTGAAAGACCGCA
Source organism: Heterodontus francisci (assembly GCF_036365525.1). Lineage (NCBI taxonomy): Eukaryota > Metazoa > Chordata > Chondrichthyes > Heterodontiformes > Heterodontidae > Heterodontus > Heterodontus francisci. The sequence continues at coordinate 20,249,065 of NC_090373.1, forward strand.
CCTCCAACAATGTAGTGCTCCCTCAGTACTGCACTGGGAGTGCCAACATAGATTGTGTGCTCAAACCTCTGGGGTGGGTCTTAAACCCATAACCTTCTGATTCAGAGGTAGGAGTGCCACCCACTGAGCCACAGGTAACACCTAATGACCTGCCGCCTCTGCCAGGCAGGAAATCAACTCACTGGAGCAGTTTCCTACTGGGTTTCAAATCTGCCCTGTTATGTAGGGCAGGGGCTTCAACCCTTTTGGTTCTGAGGCCCCCGTCCCCTTCCAAGTTATAAAAATTCCATGTTTGCCTGTCACCCAACACAACTGTCATGTGGTAAAAACTAACAGCAAATTTGCACACAGCACTATCCCACAATGGAAAAATCAGATGAATCGCCATGTATGGTGTGCACCTAAGCTTCACTTCCCAATATATAAAACATCAACTTTCATGGCTTCCACACCTTGCATGTGTGATGCCCCTGGGGGCTTGGACCCAGGACGCCAAGCTTCTACTGGCAGCGGGCAGTTTGATCAGCCACCCATGCCCTACTCGGACAAGCAGCAATCAGCTGAATAAAAAGCAAAATGTGAAGTCCACCGCACATGCATCGAATCTCTGTGATTAATACTTGACCCATTCACCCCACAAAACGGACATCAAACTCCATTCAAATCCTGCTCCGCTTATCAGATTTAAACATGGCGGCAGGGGACAGCGTGTTGCATGGATTGCTGGCAAAAGGACCTGCTACCAACAGTCACTAATGGATCTGGGGAAGGAGAGGGGTCTCCTTTCCTCCAATATCAATGGCTACACCACATTGGCCCAACCTCGCATCTGTGCATTGAGTTAAACTCTATTGGAGATGGGAAAAAATATATAATCCATTTCAAGATCTTGTTCTTAGTAATAAACTGGGCACTGCTGACATTGGTACTAATCAGCCTCACTCTTTTTGTTGACCCTGCTGGCAGAGTGGAATTTCTAAAAAGATTTTATTCCTGTAAGTTGCTGATTTGGCAGACTGCTTGAAAACTCCTCGTGGGCCCTTGGTTGAGAATCCTTGATGTAAGATACAGGGTGCTGTGGGAACACATTGGTTTAAAAAGAGGAGTAATACTCTTTCAATAAAATGCAGTGGCTGGATTAATTTGACAACTGATGTAATTCCCTGAGGGGAAAAGAAACAAAGAAAATCTACAAACAGAATTTCTTTGTATAGCACACCAGTGAAAAAACTCATGTTGTGTGCAGAATCCATCAGACACTTGGAAGATAATGCATTGCATTAGTGAGATGGATTTTTCTTGCTTTGAGCAATAAAAGTAGTAGAAATGATCACTGTTGTTTCTTGAGCTATAGATTGTTCCTCGAGCTATAGACTGTTCAAGACATTGGTAACACAGTGGTTGATATAAGGCACCTTGCGACATGTGTTGTAAAATTGAAATGCAATCAATAACAGCAATGAGTTGTTTTAGCTGTGTTTTTGTAATTTGTTGCTGTGCATGTGTGTGTGTTTTGTGAAGGAAACTAAATTTAGTTTTGAAATACAGTAACGGTTGTTTTCTGTTTTAAGGTTTACTACAACCCGTATCTAATTGTTTCCAATTGCATAAATCAAAGTCAGAGCAGTCAGTTGTAAGTGCATTTTTTGTAATTGTGCAAGTTGTATTTTAAGAGCTAAATTTACCCTGCTGTCTTATAATGGATGCCATTTTCTTTCTCTTTCCTGTCTGGCTGTGAACCATGAAGTTATAAATTTGCCCATTTAAATGATGCAGTGATATGTCCCTCAACCATTCCACGTGCTCTTAATATTTATACATAAACAAAGATTTAAGGATGAGGAAAGTCGACTTAGGAAAATAGGCTGCAAAATTTGGCTCCGTAGTGCCTGCAGTTTCAGCACGAGGGCTGTAGTTTTGTAACCTCTGGCATGGCACATGCTGGACATCATCTGAAAAACATAAGAAATAGGAGCAGGAGGAGGCTAATTGGCTCTTTGAGCCTGCTGCTCCATTCAGCAAGATAATTGCTGATCTTCTACCTCAACTCCACCTTCCTGTGCAATCCCCATATCCCTTCATTCCCTCAGTACCCAAAAATCTATCTCTGTCTTGAATATACTCAGTGACTGAGCATCCACAGCTCTCCGGGGTGGAGAATTCCAAAGATTCAAAACCCTTTGAGTGAAGAAATTTCTCCCCATCTTGGTCCTAAATGGCTGACCTCTTGTTCTGAGACTATGGCCCTGTATTCTAGACTCCCCAGCTAGAGGAAACATTTTTTCAGCATCTACCTTGTCAAGCCTCTTAAGAATTTAATAGATTTCAATTAGATAACCTCTCTTCTTTCTAAACTCCAGGGAATATAGGTCTAGTCTATTCAATCTCTTCTCATAGGTTAATCCCCTCATCCCAGGAACCAGTCTACGGCATCTTCATTGCAGTCCCTCTAGGGCAAGTATGTCCTTCCTTATGTAAGGAGACTAAAGCTGCTTGCAGTACTCCAGGTATGGCCTCACCAATGCCCTGCATAATTGTATTAAGACTTCTTTACTCTTGTACTCCTGTCCCCTTTGTAATAAAAGCCTAGTGGCTTGCTGTACCTGCATGTTAACTTTCTGTGATTCATGTACAAGGACACCCAGATTGCTCTGAATGCAAACATTTCTCAGTCTCTCACCATTCAAAAAATATCCTGCTTTTTTATTCTTCCTACCAAAGTGCATAACTTCACATTTCGCTACATTGTGTTCCATCAACTAGGTTCTTGCCCACTATGACTCACTTAACCTGCCGATAATCCTTTGCAGCCTCTTTGCGTCCTCATCACTGCTTACTTTCCCACCTAACTTTTGTATTGTTAGCAAGCTTGGATACATTATATCCAGTGCCCTCAACTAAGTCATTAATATAGAGTGTAAATAGATGAGGTCTAAGTCCTGATCCTTGCAGTACCCTGCCAGTTATAGCCTGCCAACCCGAACATGTCCCATTTATTCCTACTTTCTGTTTTCTGCCCATTAACCAATCCTCAAACCATGCGACTATATCGCCCCAATCCCGTGAGACCTAATTTTGTGTAATAACCGTTTGTGTGGTACATTGTTGAATGCTTTTAATAGATTTGTTAAACAATGGGCTGAATGAATTTTATAAGTCCGCCCGTGTGGGCTGGACGCTAAAGAGCCGCCACGATTCCAAACATGGCAGCTCGTTTAAATATCCGGGGCGGGCTGCCTCCCCTCCACGATCACATGGAGAGGGCAAGCCATCCGTCCCTGGCAGTGCATCAGCTGCCGGTGCGCAGGCGCTAATGCCATTTTCAAAGGGCTGCCAGCCCGACCACAACATTTATATATTTAAAGTTAAATGGAGTTTAAAAAAATAAATACATCTATTTTGCCCCACTAACCCCCTCCAATAACAATTAAATTACTTATTTGCCCTTACCCCTCCACGACACTTACCTTTACCATCTGACCTTCCCCCCCCCCAACCAACTGCACAAACTTTAAATTATGTTAATTGATGTTAATTTGACACCCCTGCCCTACCCACCCCCCACCCCCGCTCTGAGAAAATTACCTCCTTCCTCCTCCCCACCAGTGTTGCGCCTCGTTTCCTGGGACGGTTATCCGAATGCGTGGCTGTGCCAGCCACTGGGGTGAAGATCGCGGCAGGACATCAGGAAGCAAAGTGAAATTAATTAATTCTTGCATTTTAATGTATTTAAATATTTAAATTGCAGTCAGTTCCATCGTCGAGCGACGGGTAGGGGGTGACGATGAGGCCTCACCGCCGGTGGTAATATCGGGCCAGGCCGTGCCGGCGTCGAGGTCCATGGCGAGCCTCATCCGGGGCCATCTTCAGGCCCCACCTCCCTGTCATGGATCCCAACGTCGAGGGCTTCTTAAAATCCACCCCAATATTTCCCTTTCATAAATCCGTGTTGGCTCTGCTTAATCTCTTAATGATTTTCTAAGTACCCTGTTATCATCTCTCTGATAATAGATTCTAGCATTTCGCCTACTGCTGATGTTAGACTAACCGGCATACAGTTCCCCGTTTTCTCTCTTCCTCCTTTCACGATTATGTTTGCTACCTTCCAATTCTTGGGAACTGTTCTAGAATCTAAAGAATTCTGGAAGATCTAAACCATTGCATCCTTTATCTCTGCAGTTACCTCTTTTAATGGAGGCAGGTTGTCAGGTACAGGGGATTTGTTGCCATTTGGTCCCATTAATTTCTCCAGTACTATTTCTTTATTATACTAATTTCTTTAAGTTCCTCATTCTCACTAGACCCTTGGTTCCCCATTATTTCCATAATGTTTTTGTGTCTTCTACTGTGAGGACAGATACAAAATATTTGTTTAATATCTCTGTCATTTCTTTACTTCCCATTATAATTTCACCTATTTGCTTCTAATCTGGCAATACTTACTTTCTCTAATCTCTTCCTATTTACATACCTATAGAAACATTTTACCATCTGTTTTTATGTCTCTTTCTAGTCTACACTCTTATTCTCTTTCTTCTTTCCTTATCAATTTCCTGGCCCTCATTTGCTGAATTCTAAAATTCTCCCAAACCTCAGGCTTAATGCTCTTTTTAGCAACATTATAAGCCTCTTCCTTTGATCTAATACAATCATTAACTTCTCTTGTTAGCGATGGATCTCTTTTTCTGTGGAGCTTTTGAAGAATGTATATTTGCTACAAATTATATATTAATTCTTTAAATATTACTTGTCCACTGTTATATCTTTTAATGTAGTTTCCCAATCTACCTTAGCCAACCTGCCCCTCATTCCTACATAGTTTGCTTTGTTTAGATTTAAGATCCTAGTTTTATACTTAATTAAATCATTTTCAAACACAATATAAAATTCTATCATATTTTGATCACTCTTCCCTAGAGGCCCCTTTACTCCAAGTTATTAATTAACCCTTTCTCATTGCACAATACTAGATCCAAAATAGCCTGTTCCCTAGTTGGTTCCTTGACATACTGATCTAGAAAATTATCTTGTATACAATCCATGAACTCGTCTTCCACATTATTACTACAAATTTGGTTTTCCCAGTCTATATGAAGATTAAAGTCCTCCATGAATATGTTATTACCCTTATTACATGCTCCTCTAGTTTCCTGATTTATACTCTGTTCTACAGTACAACTACTTTTAGGAGGCCTATAAATAACTCTCACCAATGTCTTTTGGCCCTTGCTGTTTCTTCGTTCCACCCAAACCAATTGTACTTCTTGATTTTCCGAGCTAAGATCCTTTCTCTCTACTGTCTTTATCACATCCTTTATTATCACTCCCTCCCCACCCCTTCCAACACACCACCATCTTTTCCATTTTGCCTATCTTTCCTAAAAGTAAAGTATCCTGGAGTATTTAGTTCCCAAACTTGGTCACTCTGCAACCGTATCTCCATCATGGCTATTACATCAAACCGATTCATTTCTATCTGTGCTATTAATTCATATATTTTTGTTGTGAATGCTTCGCACATTCAGATATAATGCCTTTAGCTTTGATGTATTTTTAATTTTCCCTGTTGTCACCTCAGTCACTAATGCCCTTTTCCCTTTTTTACTCTGACTGTCCCTTCCTGATCCACTCTGCTTATTTTTACCCACAACACTGTTCTACTTTAGGTCTTGGTGTAGGCATTAGCATGGGTGTTAGGAACATGTACCAGAAGTCTGCAGAGTAGAAAGATCATGATTCCAGCCAGCGCACAATGCTGATTTGATGCCAGCGCCGCCATTTTCAACCTCGCCACTCTCGTTAACACCCTTTCTTAAACACACACAGCTGAACATGCATTCAGCAGCATGAGGGGCCCCCAACTAGTGCATTTAAAGGGATCACCAATTATTTGCAGCTCAGTTGCTGATTACTTTCTACTGGCTGCGTTTGAATTTTTGGAAGTGTTTGGTGTTTTAAGGATTCGGTTAAAGTTGATGAAGTCTGCAAGAAGTGGTGTCGCACATGGAGAAGATCTTGGCTGTGACTGCAAGGGTTCTGCTAGGAGAAGGGAAATGGTGCAGAGGCAGCAAAGAAGAGGAAAAGCTGCTCACAGGGGGAGGAGGATGAGGGAAAGAAGGGCTGTCAGCAGGCGACCTTATCTTCCGGGAGCATTTCTCCTCCCTCCACCTAAGCCAGGGGCAGTGTGTGCAGCATCTCTGTTATGCAAAGGAGGTGTTCTCAGAAATCTGTCACCTCTTACAACCAGACCTGCAGCCTCATGGCAGGGCAAGGATGGCACTGCCAGTGGCTGTGAAGGTGACCATTGCCCTGAATTTTTCTGCATCGGGATCTCTGTAGTCTGGAACAGGGACATAACTAGCATCTTCCAGTTCGCTGTCTGCCGCTGTACAAGGGAGGTGACAGAGGCTCTGTATGCCAGGTGAGGGTAATACATTGTGTTCTCTCTGAACAGAGAGAAGCAGGTAGAGCATATATGTGGTTTTGCCAGGATTTCGGTCTTCCCCATGGTGGAGGGTTCTATCACCTGTACACACATGGCTTTGCTGGTGCTGCACATAAATGCAGAGATCTAAATGTTACCACTCGCTGAATGTACAGTCAGTGTGTGACCATGCTCAGCACATCATGCTGGTGAATGCTTGATATCCTGGCAGCAGTCTTGATGCATTTATTCTGTGCCAGTCCGCAGTTACCTCACACTTTCAGCCACCACCTCAAACCAGAGGGTGGCAGCTGGGTGACTAGAACTATCCACTTAATACCTAACTCTTGACACCACTCTGTAACTCAACCACATGTGGCCAGCATGCGCACAATGAGAGCCAGGCTGCCACACGCAGCATCATCGAGCAGATGATTGGGGTGCTGAAGCAATGGTTCTGCTGCCTCCTGCATTGGTGGAGCCCTCCAGGACCCATCAGAGAGTGTGTCCCAAATTGTGGTGGTCTGCTGTATCCTCCACAACTTGGCCATCATGCCACCAGGGATATGACAAGCAGCTCAGCAGGAGGAAGGAATGAGACAGCCAGAACATCCCCGCTCTGACCGGGCTCTCCATGATCACCTCATTCGATTACAGTTGCTGTGAACACAAATTCTCATAGTACCAACAATTCTATATCTTACCATCCCTCCGTATGGCCCATCACTGCGTCCTGTTGGCTACAATGCTGAAATAAAAGTCACCACAAACAGCCATTCCATTGCACTTTACCCAACAAAACATTCAATATTCCATAGAAAATGCAACTAATCACCCTTATGGATTCCCTTAGTGCCTGTCCCAGTGCTCCTACATAGTGCTACCCCAGTGGCTGCAGCATGGCTGACTTTCACTTGGGGAGACTGCAGCTGGCCTTGCAGGACAACCTCAAGCAGCTCTGAAACTTGAGAGCCCAGCTTCAGACTGCACTACCTCGGCATGGGTGGCAGCAGTCTGCGCTGACTGGCTGACAGGTAACAGCAAGGGCTATGGTGGAGTGGCCGTAGTGGGAGCACAAATGCTGTCACCCTGAGAAAGCACAGCAGATTCATGCTGCACGGAGCCACTGCCACACCCTGGGGTGGCGCCTCAGAAAACTGAGTAATTCGCTGGACCAGGGATTATTGGACTGCTTTGAGCACTGGTATCCTCAGCCATGATGGCAGCAGTCTGAGCCTACATGGCAGCAAGCTGAGATCTCATGACCTTTGTCTGAGCTTCCACTGTAATACTTTGACGTTGGGTAGCTTCTGCTTGTGCTGCAATGGAAGCTGAGATATTAGCCATCAGATGCTGCATCATGGCTGGGTCTGTGGATTTTATCATGGAGTTGGTCACCTCTTCCATGCTGGAAAGGATGGGCTCCAAACACTGAGCAAAGCCCTGTGTCAAGTTGGAGCCAGACTCCTCCATGTTTCTTGACATTGACAGCAGGTTTACTGGTAGGTCTGCCATTGCACAAAGCATTTCTGTGTGTATACCCAACAGCCTTTTTCTTTATGCTGTCCCATCAAACTCCTCAGCTGAGTCCTCTGCAGCAGAACACATGTGCAACCTCACCCTCCAAGGAGCTAGCACCGGCGCAACTTTTACCCAACTGCCCTGGCTGCAGGCCAATTGTGGCCAGTGCCTCTCCAAGTGCAGATCCTGCCTTTATGCTATGCTTAAGGTAAGCAGTGGCAGTATCTGAGCTGGTGGCTGTGAGTATGAGATCGAGTGAAAGTGTTTCTTTATCACCAGTGTCCTGCATCTCTTGGTCTTCATGTTCTGACAACAGTGCTTAACCAGGTGACAGTTCTTGGGTCTCTGAAGGGAGGGATAAGGGAGAACAAGAGGTTAATGTTTACACCATTTGCAGATTGGATATCAGAAGAGAGGGTGGCATGAGGAGGATGGGGGATGTGAGGAGGTGGATTACGTAGGAATATACTGTCACCTTCCACCGCACCGATGGTTATAGCCTCAGCGACGGGCGCTCCAATGATAGCGACCAGCATCTCCTCCATCAAGGTTAGGGCATGCAGCTGTGCCTGTCACCCACAGGTTAGCATCTACTGCCTCTAGTTGCTTAGCACCTTGTCCCACAAGAGAGGGAAGTGTGTCACTGAATGTCGTGCAATGTGATTGGGTGATGCGACTGCCATGATTCAATAGCTGGTTGGATGTGCCAACTTTGAGGTGTGAGTGTGAGGTTTGTAACAGTGCTAAGTGTGTGAAGGTGAGATGAATTATGCATGTTTGGTATTAGTTGTGCCAGATGGAGAATGTTGGTAGGTGAGTGAATGAGGGTGGGGGTGGTGAATGGAGACGTGTATAAGGCTGGTGATTCATTCGTAAGTACTTGAAAATGAATGCACTGACCCTGACCACTCGTGTGAAGTCATTGAACTTCTTTCAGCACTGCAGCTAGGTCTTCAGGATAACGTTACTTAAATTGACCTCTGTTACTACTCGTGATCCCTTCTGAGTGCTTATCTGCAAAGCCTCCTATCCCCGTGTGTATACAGGACATCTGTCGTCCTGTCCACCTCCTATACCAGGGCTTCAAGCACTGCATCAGGAAATCTGGGAGCCCATTCTCTGCCATGTTGCACCAACTTCATTCTTCTTGTAGGTCAGACACTCTTCTACAATGATGTCCAGCCCCTGCTGCAGCCAGAATGCACCTCGCCTTTAAAAGGTACAGGCTGGCTTCAGGTGATGCAGCCTAGCTTTCAGTGGTGCTAGCCTCACACGAACTTGGCCCCCCTGATGAGGTGTGCAGCCATCAAACACTGAGCTCAGCGCAGGGCAACATGATATTGTTTAGCTTAGCAGACAGCACTGAGTTTGCGTGCTTCCTTCATTACTTTGAATGGCGCATGTTAAGCGTGTAATGTGATCCCCGTGCCCATTTTCAGGGGCTATCAAACTTTTTAGCCATTAGATCCCAGCAGTAGATCATTCAGCCGTTGTGTAATTCCACCATTCAGTCAGATTATGGCTGATCTGTATCTTAACTCCATCTACTCACCTTGGTTACATATGTCTTAATACCCTTACCTGACAAAAATCTATTGATCTCAATCTTGAAAACTCCAAATCAGCCCATTGAGACTCATCCCTCTTTCCACCAGCTCTTCCATTATAGCACCTAACTCTATTTTGAATGTTGTATTATCTTGCTTGCCCTGCCCAGTCTGGAACTTAAATATTCTGGGTTCACCTTGTCTGTACCATTTAATATTGAATGTATCTTGAGATTTCCTCCCCTCCAGCACTTAATTATCATCTTTCTAGTCTCTAAGAGTTTGAGCTTTTCGAGTTCATGCCCTCTACACTTGGGATTAGCCTTGTTGCTGTTCTCTGTACACGTTCCTGTGTGTGTGTGTGTTTTTGTTGTGACATGGGGATCTGAATTAAACATAAGCATCCAAGTGTACTCTGATCACTGCATTACGAAGCCATTGTGTAATTCTTGAAGACTTTTAGGCTGCAAAATTCAGCTGCTGGAGCCGGCACTACTGAAGCTGGTTGCCCTTCAAATGACTGTACGGCATCCCATGCTGGTGAGGGCATTACCACGGACGTGCCATGCATGCTGCAGAAGCTTAGACACTGGGCAGATCATGATGCCAAAAGCCTCTCAGGCTGATTTGACACATGTTCTGCAAACTTGGACTGTGCAGGTCCAGTGTATTCCCTCTCATTATCGCTCCCAGCTGGACATGCATTCAGCTGCATGAAGGACCCTCCCCACTACTCGCATTAATTAAAGGGCCAACTGGCTAATGAGGTGCTTTTGACTTAATTTTGCTCTTGTAAAGTTTGTGGAGGTACTGTGGTGTGTTCTAGGAGGAGTTTTGGTGACTTGCTGGTTTTGGAAAGGGAGGTCAGAGGGGTTTTGTGACCTGTCCACAGAAAGGCTGCTCAGATAATAGGGGCCGTAGTTGAGCTGTGGGTCTTGAGGGACTGGCATCGGATTTCACCACCTCGGCGTGAGTGGCAGCAGTCTGGGCTGGCTGGTTAAGACGCACCAGCAAGGGCACTGGCATCGTGGCAGTAGTGGGAGGACGAATGCTGTCATTCTGAGAGAGGAACGGAGAAGCCTATTCACACGCTTGTGGCACTGCATCTGCGTTCTCCAGACAACTCCAGGGCTGCTGACTTCCTGCGCGATCTCCGTCCAGGCTTGATTGGTTTGGTGAGGACATTTCGTCTTTCTGTCCCTGGAGAAGAGGATCTCCCGCCTTGCCCGAGTAGCCTGGAGGAGAACACACAGGGAATTGTCACTGAACCACGGGGCCACCTGAGATCTTCCTTCTGCCATGCCAACAAGCGGCTCTTGCCGCTTGCCTTCACAAAGATGCTGCACTGACCTCTTGGCCATCCCCCATTGGCAGGGCTGCAGTGCTGGCTGGATCGTCACCCCCGCCACCATGCCTGCTGACAGTCAATTGTCTGGCCAACGCGAGATAGCGGTGTGATTGGGGTCGGGAGCATCAGCACGCACCACTTGCTTCCGGCCCTGGTGTCCGCTCCTCGACTATGCTTGTAGAAGCCCGGCTGTGGTTCCCAGACGTCTCCAATGTAAGGTTCTCATCCTTGTTCTTAAATCCCTCCTTATCTCTGTAGTCACCACCAGCCTTACAATCCTGTCACCAAATGCCCACCCCCACACCACATATTGGAATCCCCCCGCAAAACCTGAAACCTGTCAACCTCCATTTCCTCCTTAAAACCCACTTCCTTGACCAAACTTTTAGTTACACTTCCCAATATCTCCTTCCCTGGCTCAGCATCTGTTAAAGCTCCTGAAGCGCCTTGGCTCATTGTTCAATGTTAAAGATTGTACATAAATACAAGTTGTTATTGCTGTGCCCAGACAACTACTGCCCGATCAGTCTACTTTTGATCATCAGTAAAGTGATGGAAGATGTCGTTGACAGTGCTATCAAGCGGCACTTACTCAGCAGCAACCTGCTCACTGGCCCTCAGTTTGGGTTCCGCCAGGGCCACTCAGCTTCTGACCTCATTACAGCCTTAGTCCAAACATAGACAAGTGAGCTGAACTCAAGAGGTGAGGTGAGAGTGACTGCCCTTGACATCAAGGCAGCATTTGACCGAGTATGGCATCAAGGAGCTCTAGCAAAACTGGAGTCAATGGGAATCAGTGGGAAAACACTCCGCTGGTTGGAGTCATACCGAGCACAAAGTTGTGGTTGTTGGAGGTTAATCGTCTCAGTCCTAGGATATCACTGCAGGAGTTCCTCAGGATAGTGTACTAGGTCCAACAATCTTTAGCTGCTTCATCAATGACCTTCCCTCCATCATAAGGTCAGAAGTGGGGATGTTCGTTGATGATTGCACAATGTTCAGTACCATTCGCGACTCCTCAGATGTTGAAGCAGCCTGTGCCCAGATGGAGCAAGGCCTGGTCAACATCCAGGCTTGGGCTGATAAGTGGCAAGTAGCCTTGATGTTCAATAGTATCACCATCGCTGAATTCCTGCACTATCAACATCCTGGGGTATACCATTGACCAGAAACTGAACTGGACCTGCCACATAAATACTGTGGCTACAAGAGCAGGTGAGAGGCTGGGAATTCTGCAGAGAGTAACTCACCTCCTGACTTCCCAATGCCTGTCCATCATCTACAAGGCACAAGTCGGGAGTGTGATGGAATACTCTCCACCTGCTCCAACAACACTCAAGAAGCTCGACACCATCCAGGACAAAGCAGCCTGCTTGCTTGACACTCCATACATCACCTTAAACATTCACTCCGTTAACCACCGGCACTCTGTGGCAGCAGTGTGTACCATCTACAAGTTGCACTGCAGCAACTCACCAAACCTCCTTCGACAGCACCTTCCAAATTCGTGACCCCTACCACCTAGAAGGACAAGGGCAGCAGATGTATGGGATCAGTACCACCTGCAAGTTCCCCTCCAAGCCACACACCATCCTGACTTGGAAATGTATTGCCGTTCCTTCACTGTCGCTGTGTCAAAATCCTGGAACTCCCTTTCTAACAGCACTGTGGATGTACCTATACCACATGGGCTGCAGCGGTTCTAGCAGGCAGCTCACCACCACCTTCTCAATGGCAATTAGAGATGGGCAATAAATGCAGGCCTTGCCAGCGATGCGCACATCCCATGAACGAATAAAAAAAGGTAAAAGCTGGGCTCCAGTTCAATATTTTCCTCTTTGATCAGTACACATAGAGAATCCACACATCTAACACATTGTATAATCATCAGTTCCAACACCCTATTATTTGCCTGGAGTTCTTTGTGGGGGAGTGTGTGAAATTGGCCTTGGGTAGTAAAATTGAATGGGTGACAGTGAATCAGAAGTCCATTTTACACCCGCCCAATTTTCTTTTCCTTAGACTTCATTGGTATAGGAAATCGGACCTTTGGAAAACAGGCTGACAGTTTCCTACCACCCATTTTGTCTCCTGTCCAATTTCACCCTACTTTGCTTCCTCTCCAAGTTTTTGTTTACCATTACAGTACTAGAACAATGTTTTGGTATTGTGCTTAACATCTTTGACATGGCTCACTTTTTGGGGCCCTTTTCTATATCCTTTTAACCTAGTTTAGCAAATTCCTATACTCTTCCCAGAGTTCTTCCCATCTTTTCCTCTTGCTGGCTATGTATATTGCATAGGATTACATAGAATTTGCAGCACAGAAACAGGCTATTGGCCCCGTTGGTCTCTGCCAGTGTTTACATTCCACACAAGCTTCCTCCCACCCCTCTTTTTCTAACACTATCAACCTATCCTCCTATTCTTTTCTCCCTCATGTGTTTATCTAGCTTCCTCTTAAGTGCATCTATGCTATCCACCTCAGCTATTCCTTGTAGTCATGAGTTCCACATTCTAACCACTCTCGGGTAAAGAAGTTTTTCCAGAATTCCCTATTGGATTTATTAGTTATTATCTTATATTTATGACCCCTATTTTGGCCACTCCACAAGTGGTTTTCTTTGTTTTTAATATTATTTTCTTTTGTATTTCTTTCTTCATTGCCATTTTATTTCACCCTTCCTGGAGACCGCTTGCTTAGCTGGTACTTTGTGCTCTTGCATTCATTATTGCCTTGCACATTAAATATTGCGTTGTTAGAAGCAAGCCATTTTTCTTCCATGACTGTATCATTCAACAATAATGCCCAGTTAATGTTTTTTGCAATTGCTTGTAATTTCGTTTGCCGTTTCCCTTTTTGAAAATTGGCCTTTTCTGGATTTGCTAGATAATCTTGAAATTTTACTTTTTTGTTTAGTGGTCATTAATTCCCAATGATGCTGTATTTTTACATTAAAGCTGCAACTGCGATCACTCATAAGAACGATGTCGGTATACAGAATATCCCAAATGGAGTAGTAGGTTGGCATCACCCTTATCCCATCCAGAGACTGTAGCAGATTCCCATTGTTAACACTGCTTCCACCTGCTTCAAGTCAGACCAGATTTCATTTTATTCCTAATCCATGCAATATCAAATTGGGTCCCTTCATTTCCAAATGATCAGAACTGATGTTATCTTCCTCTCATGCCATTTCCCAACATCTAGTACATTGCATGTTGAATTCATTCCCACCATCTATGTTGAGCCAGAAGATGAGAGTGAATTCAATATGCAGCAGTAATCCCTATAACATCCTAATGCTGTGTGTGCCGCTAGCACTAAATGCTTCTAACATTCAGATGCAAGCACTTTAATTGTCGGATAATCCTTGATCTTAAGATGTTTAATCTCTGCGACAAATGTATGTCTGCCTTAGATATGTTCTTGGGTTCAGTGGCATCTGTTGCTGCCTTAAGTGATCTGAGCATCTTATTTTTCTGGAAGTTGACAGGTACTGCCCTGTATCTACACGTGTTATAGTATAACCCAGAGATGTAACTTCAGCTCCATAGAATCATAGAATAATACAGCCAATTGAGTCTATGCCTGCTCTTTCAAAGAGAAACCCAGTTAATCTGACTGCTCCTTCTCTGTAACCCTGCAATTTTTTCTCCTTCAAGTATTTATCCAATGCTGTTTTGAAAGGTGCTATTGAATTTGTCTCCACCACCCTGTCAGGCAGTGCATTCCAAATCCTAACCACTCATTGCTTTAAAAGGTCTTTCCTCATGGTTCTCTTGCCAGTCACCTTAAATCTGGGCACTCTGGTTATCAATACTGTTACTCTATATTTACTATCTCGAACCCCTTCATGATTATGGGCAGCACAGTGGCGCAGTGGTCAGCACCGCAGCCTCACAGCTCCAGCGACCCGGGTTCAGTTCTGGGTACTGCCTGTGTGGAGTTTGCAAGTTCTCCCTGTGTCTGCGTGGGTTTCCTCCGGGTGCTCCGGTTTCCTCCCACATGCCAAAGATTTGCAGGTTGATAGGTAAATTGGCCATTGTAAATTGTCCCTAGTGTAGTTAGGTGGGAGGAGAATGGTGGGGATGTGGTAGAAAATATGGGGTTAATATAGGATTAGTATAAAAAATGGATGGTTGTTGGTCGGCACAGACTCAGTGGGCTGAAGGGCCTGTTTCAGTGTTGTATCTCTAGATATAGATAAAATCATGCTAGATATAGATTTTGAACAACTCAATCAAATTCCACTAAGCCTTCTCTGTTCTAAGGAAAACAGGCCAGGTTCTCTAGTCTAAGCACGTAACTGCAGCCTTGGTGAACTGGGCTGGATTCTCGTGTCTGTTTTGCACATGCGTTTCTTCAATCTCTGCCATCACATACAGAGTCAACACTAGGCAGGGCCAAGTTTGCTTTGAATTGTTGAGCTGCTTTATTTCACAGGAAGGTGAACATATGCACAGACTCGGTGGGCCGAAGGGCCTGTTTCAGTGCTGTATCTCTTAAAAAAAAAAATATGGTGCTGTAGTTATGGTCAGATTCACTTGATTCTATTGATACAACGCGGGTAATTTTAAACTAACTTGCTGGGCGGGATTCCCACAGGGTTGGGTGGAACGGCCAATATTAGACTTCATCAGCTTAAACGGAGGGTAAAATCAGGCAAGGTGAATAACCAGTGTTGCTCTCAATCCCATCATTTGCCCAAAAGGCGGGTTAGTTTACAAATATCCTCAACTTATCTGGATGTAATTACATACTGATAATATCTAGTGTAAGTCATGGCTCAGTGCGACGCACTTTCACCTCTGAGTCAGAAAGGTGTGGGTTTAAGTCCAACTCCAGAGCCTTGAGCACAAAAATTCAGGCTGGCACCCCAGTACTGAGGGAGTGCTGTGCTGTCTTTCAGATGCGATGTTAAACTGAGGCCCTGTGTGCTCTCTCAAGTGGATGTAAAGGATGCCAGGGTGCTGTTTTGAAGACGAGCAGGGGAGTGCTCCCCAGTGTCCTGGGCAATATTTATCCCTCACTCACATCGCAACAAAAACAGATTATCTGGTCATTATCACATTGCTGTTTGTGGGAGCTTGCTGTGCACAATTTAGCTGCTGCATTTCCTACATTACAACCGTGACTACCCTTCAAAAATATTTTATTGGTTGTAAAGCGCTTTGAGACGTCCAGTGGTCATGAAAGGCACTATATAAATGTAAGTCTTTTTTAAATATAAGAACAATGCACATAGTACACTATCCTACTGAAGATCTTACTTGATATAAACAGATGGTCAAACTATCCTCCATCATTTCTAACCTCTCCATCTCAGTAAAATACCTCAACGTTTTCACTTAAACAAAAGAGTAACCTCTTTGAAAAGCCTAGCTGATTCAAAACCTTCCTTCACTTGGAAGCTGGCTTGATTCAATAATAACAACTTTCATTTATGTAGCACCTTTAATATAGTAAACTGCTCCACAGGAGGATTTTCAGGCAAAATTGACACAGTGCCAAAGAAGGAGATATTAGGATGAGTGACAAAAGCTTGATCAAAGTGGTAATTAGAATTAGAATTAGAACATTACAGCGCAGTACAGGCCCTTCGGCCCTCGATGTTGCGCCGACCTGTGAAACCATCTGACCTACACTATTCCATTTTCATCCATATGTCTATCCAATGACCACTTAAATGCCCTTAAAGTTGGCGAGTCTACTACTGTTGCAGGCAGGGCGTTCCACGCCCCTACTACTCTCTGAGTAAAGAAACTACCTCTGACATCTGTCCTATATCTATCACCCCTCAACTTAAAGCTATGTCCCCTCGTGTTTGCCATCACCATCCGAGGAAAAAGACTCTCACTATCCACCCTATCTAACCCTCTGATTATCTTATATGTCTCTATTAAGTCACCTCTCCTCCTCCTTCTCTCCAACGAAAACAACCTCAAGTCCCTCAGTCTTTCCTCGTAAGACCTTCCCTCCATACCAGGCAACATCCTAGTAAATCTCCTCTGCACCCTTTCCATAGCTTCCACATCCTTCCTATAATGCGGTGACCAGAACTGCACGCAATACTCCAGGTAGGTTTTAAGGAGTATCTTAAAGGAGAAGAGAGAGGCAGAGAAGTTTATGGAGGGAATTGTAGAGCTTAGGGACCAGGTAGCTGAAAGCACAGCTGCTAATTGTGAGTCGCAGGAATTGAATATGCACAAGAGACCAAAACTGGAAGAGTGCAGAGACCTCAGATGATTGTAGGTGCTGGATGAGGTTACAGAGATAGGGAGGGGGGTAGGCCTTGCAGAGGTTTGAACACTAGGATGGGAATTTTAATTCAGGGCCAGGGTTGACCAGTGGAGCTGCCAGTCAAGCCTGCGTGGCTTCAAGCTGCGCTAGAAACTAGCACCTGGCAAAGCTCAAGAAAAGGTCAAGGCATTTGAATTCCTAATGCCTGAACAATTGCAGGGAAGTATTTTAATGAGTCTGAGGCCATCTAGCCCGAAGCTTTGTCTGCTTTCTGACGCACATCCTAATCAAAACTGTCACCAGGAGCTGACCCCTTTCAAGCAACATTTAACTTCAAAGCAATTTTTTAAAAGATAGCTCTTCCATATAGACCCTTTCTACAGAAAAATGGTCAACATAATCTCAAATGTGACAGATCTCTTTGTGTTTGCTCATTTTATCAGGATTCTGGAATAAATTAAGAAGGAAAAGGTGCTATAATGGGGAAAATGTGGGCTCTATCGAGACAGATGAATAAAAGCAGCTTTCCTGTCTGTCTTTACATTGTGATTTACTTTCCACTTGCACATGACCTTTCTGTCATGTGTTTTGTTCTCTCTATAGCTACAGATGGAAGCAGAGATATACCTTGGCAAGAGTACATTATTCTCCACTGTTAACCTTATTTGCTGTAGTCTGATGTGATCCACTTATGTTAACGATAGAAATGCTATACTTTTCTTTCACAAGTTGATTCATTTTTCATGTAGAATTTGCACATTCAGTTGTGACTCAGCAGGTAGCACTTGTAGTTACAAGTCAGGATGTTGTAGGTTCAAGTATAATCCAGAAGCTTCAGTGCAAAATTTAGGTGGATGCTCCACTGCAGAATTATGGTTGTAAAAGGTACTATGTAAATGCATGTATTTCTTTCCGTCTATGTTCATGGCTCTCTGCCCCAATTTTTCATGGAGGAACTAAGCCTTCTAGCAGGTCCCAGGTACTCTGCTAAATTAGCTGATCTCAGCCAGGGTGGTGGTAGAATCACTCGAATTTTCTGAAGCGTTAATTGTACATCAGCCATGGTTCAGTAGGTAGTGCTGTTGTCTCCGAGTTAGAAGATTTTGAGTTCATATCCCATTCCAGCATAAAAGCAAGGTGAATCCTTCAGTGCAGTTCTGAGGGGGTGTTACACTGTCTTTCAGATGAGGTGTTGAACTGAGGCCCTGTTTGTCCTCTCGGGTAGTTATAAAACAATCCTGTAGCACTACTTTGAAGAAGAGCAGGAGAGTCCTACCCAATATTCATCCTGCAACCAACATCACTAAAACAAATTATCATCACGTTGTTATTTGTGGGACCTTTGAAGTTTTCAAGATATTAAGGGGAACAGATAGAGTAAATAGAGAGAAACTATTTCTGCTGGTTGGGACTTTGAGGACGAGGGAGCACAGTCTGAAAATTAGAGCCAGACGTTTTAGGATTAAAATTAAGCAACACTTCTGGAGAAAAATAATAGTAGAAGTTTGGAATTCTCTTCCGCAAATGATAATTGATGCTAGATCAATTGTTAATTTTACAACTGAGATTGATAGATTTTTGTTAACTGAAGGTATTAAAGGGTATATCGGTAGGTCAGCTATGATCTCACTGAGTGGCAGAACAGGCTTGAGGGGCTAAATGGCCTACTCCTGTTCCTATATTCTTGTGTATCTTGCCATGCTGTGTTTCCTATATTTCAACAATGACTGCACTTCAAAAGTACATAATTTTCTGAAAAGGATTTTGGGATGTCCTGAGGTTGCAAAAGGAGTAATATTACACAGATCTTGGTACAGAAGGAAAAACTGTCTGGAGTTCTAATGCCATCGGGAGAGAACTGGTCCACTGGTTCCTAATGGGTATATTACCACCCATTGACCAATGGATGTAAATTGGGAGCATATAGTTGATTTGCATCTCGCTGTCATATAACCACCCTTGTTCTGGAATCTGGCACTCAGAAATAGGGAGACAGAGCCTCAGATAGTTTTGCCTCAATCTAACAGAAAGTAAACAGGGAGGGTAAGTCAATGACTTTTTTTATTCATTCTCAGGATAAGGGTGTCATCAGCAGGGCCAGTATTTATTGCCCATCCCTAGTTGCCTTGAGAAGGTGGTGGTGAGCCACCTTCTTCAACTGCTGCAGCCTGTGTGATGTAGGTACACTCACAGTGCTGTTAGGAAGGGAGTTCCATGGTTTTGACCGAGCAAGAGTGAAGGAATGGCGATATAGTTCCAAGTCAGGATGGCGTGTGACTTGGAGGGGAACTTGCAGGTGGTGGTGTCCCCATGCATTTGCTGCCCTTCTCCTTCTAGTTGGTAGAGGTCGTGGGTTGGAAGGTGCTGCCGAAGGAGCCTTGATGCGTTGCTGCAGTGCATCTTGTAGATGGTACACACTGCTGCCACTGTACGTCTGTGGGTGGTAGAGATGGAGCGTTTGGAAGGTTTAACAATGGAAGATGATTCAGCTTTCAAATTCTTGCGCTGGATAATGGCCCCAGATATTACTGAGGGAGGGCACCTAAAAGTGTCCATACTTGTCTCGCTTATTTAGGTTTTCAATTTTTTTGCATGGTAAGTTGCTGGAAGTGCGAGCTGATAACATTGCAGTGAGAGAAACAGGGCATCTGAGATCTGAGTGAACATGGCAAGCAACTGTACATCTCCTTAACCAATCAGATTGAAGGATTGTGAAATAAGCAGTACAAAGACTTAGAAGGAAGTGTAAATTAGAGTGGATGAATCCGGTGCCAAATCAGGTACAGAAAGAGAAGGAAAGAAAGGTTGAATTAAGAGAAAGAGAGACGGAAAGGAAGAGTATAAAAAATAGTTTTAAATTTTAAATTTGACATTTTTAAAATTTCCAACAATTAAAACCTGATGAATGAGACTGCACATTTGTAGTAATAATTTTCAGTACCAGAGAGGTTGATTGGCAGTCATTAACACTTATCACATCATTAAAAGTGTACTTTCATCTGTAATTACCAGCCTTAAATATCTTTGACGGTTTTAACTTGTACCTATTGTGCAAATGCAGCATCTTCACGACATTCAGTGCATTTCAATGTTGAGAGAGACCGTGAGATGCTGTCTTCATGAAGTCAATGGCGGAGTGCTACAACTTGGACAGCAGCATATGGATGTTAACATTTAACCACACATCTGCCCCCCATCTGAAGTTGCTGTATCATTTAGGCATAAATAACAACGATCACTATTAACTTCACCATTATTTTGAGACAAAAATCTGGCCCAGTATTATAAAGTTATGAGTGATTAAGTTGCTGGTTTCATTGCGTTCTGCTAGCCTAGTGCACTTACACTCTGGGAAATTTAACAGTTGTGGATTACATAAGAAATACATAAATATTTAGATAGTCTGATAGAATGTGGTGTTGCTTTAAAGTAGAAGATTGAAGAACAAAATGGTTCATCGTGAAAACTGCCATGTTACGTGTTGCCAACAAATTGGAGATGTATATCGTGCAGCACTATTGATTCAAACTGAAGGAAAAATGCAACAAATGTAGACCTGAATAAAACTGGGCACCAAGTCAACAAGATCTCTCAGAAGAAAACTGCAATTATGTACGTGGAATGGATGGCATCAGGTATTAACATCCTGTTCAGTACAGAACTGCAAAATAGCTGCACCCACCTTGGATGTACCATATACAGCAGCGATGATATCAGAAGAGTTATCAGGTCCTCATAATCAGCTCGTTAGGTAACATAATGAGCAAGATATTTATAGAAAATTAGATGGTTGGCAGTAAGCCAACTCACAAAGCAACAGTGGCTCAGCTTGAGTACCCAGAGGGGTCGGTGATAGAATACAACCACACAACTGGAAGCTAAATGGGGAAGAGATGTTTAGCAGGCACGGTATAATCTAGTGTGGCCATAAGGAACAGCTGACATCACCTGGGAAAGGGCCCAGCAATCAGTATAGGGGCTGGTCCCAACTAAGGTTGCCAACCCTCCAGGATTGGCCTGGAGTGTCCAGGGGTTAACGGTTAATCTCCAGGACATTGCTGTGAACAACATCTGGGAGAAAAAATCATAGGAGCAATGAAAATAATTGTAGGCTTTTTAAAAAAAAAATTCTTTGAGCATTTTTGCTTACTATCTTCCTCTTTGGCCTCCTTGTCTCGAGAGACAATGGGTAAGCACCTGGAGGTGGTCAGTGGTTTGTGAAGCAGTGCCTGGAGTGGCTATAGAGGCCAATACTAGAGTGACAGACTCTTCTAGAGGCGCTGCAGATAAAATTGGTTGTCGGGGCTGTTACACAGTTGGCTCTCCCCTTGCACTTCTGTCTTTTTTTCCTGCCAACTGCTAAGTCTCTTCGACTCACCACACTTTAGCCCCGCCTTTATGGTTGCCCGCCAGCTCTGGCGATCACGGGCAACTGACTCCCACGACTTGTGATCAATGTCACAGGACTTCATGTCGCGTTTGCAGACGTCTTTAAAGCGGAGACATGGACGGCCGGTGGGTCTGATATCAGTGACGAGTTCGCTGTACAATGTGTCCTTGGGGATCCTGCCATCTTCCATGTGGTTCACATGCTTACTATATTATAAAAGTATTGGAGATGGTGGGAAAATGCTATTTTATTGACAGTTCATCCATTTGGGTCATGCTTTCCAAATGGTGCAGGCAGCTGGGGCATCACGAAGGATGGATATGCTGGGCGACGTGAAGGATGGATATGCTGAGTGATATAAAGGATGGATATGCTGGGCGACCAGTGGTGGGAGTTTGGGGGCGGGCTGTAGGAAATAAGGTCACGTGATGACACCTCCAGGATTTTGTCCAATCAGAGTTGGCAGCCTTAGCCACAATCGGAATATAATGTTCATACCATCATCAAACGGCAAATCATATGTGTGTGCCTGCAATATAATCTGCTGCTTATTTTGCAGGCAGGCTGATGTTTTATATTTAATTTCAGGAGTTTCAAAAACATGCATTTTGGCAGAAGAGGTGAGGTGAGGCAATATAGACTTAATGGCACAGTTCTAAAGAGTGTGCCCGAACAGAGGGACCTGGGGGTGCATGTGCATCGATCTTTGAAGGTGGCAAGCATATGGAATCTTGGGCTTCGTAAATAGAGGTATTGAGTACAAAAGTAGGGAAGTTATGCTGAACCTTTATAAAGCTCTGGTTAGGCCCCAACTAGAACATTGTGTCCAATTCTGGTCGCCACACTTTAGGAAGGATGTGAGAGTCCTTGAGGGGGTGAAGAGGAGATTTACTAGAATGGTTCCAGGGTGGTGGAAGCGGAGACAATCAATGATTTCAGGAGGAAGTTGGATGGTCACTTGAGGGAAATAGAGTTGCGGGGCTATGGGAATATAGCGGGGAAGTGGGACTGACTAAATAGCTCCATGGAGAGCTGGCATGGACTCGAGGGGCTGAATGCCCTCCTTCCATACCATAAGTGACTTTATAACTCTATGACTTTAAAGTGCCCACACTAAACGCACTTGATTTGATGTTGGAAAACACAGGGGGATTGTCTTCAATGTACTGCACCAGAGAGCAGGGATAGAATTGACGACTGACTATTTTAAACACCACAGAAGGAAACCATTCAGCCCATCGTGCCTATGTCAGCTCTTTGAAAGGGCTATCCAATTAGTCCCACGCCCCTGCCTCTTTCCCATAGCCGTGTAAAATTTCCCTTTTCAGTATATATTCAATTCCAATTTTAGCTGATCATTTCTCTTGAGCTGCCCCCTTGTGGACATTGTCATAATATTTGTTGCGCTTCATTCCTACACCTTTTAATAAAACATATTATTTTAACATTCCTCTCTACTTCTTAAATCCTAATTAAGTTCACTTGCAGTTAATATTTGCTTCATCATAGAGTAAATGTTAATTGATCTTAAACAAGGGAACTGAAAGACACGCTTTGCTAACTAAGGAGTTAGATCCTTGAATATTAGATCATTTGAGAACGCAATAGAGTCTGGTAGCTTTTTTTGAATGAAATGAATCATTTGCAAATCCTGTGAAATATGTGTCTGTATTTAAGACTTAAATCTATACACTTAACACAATATCAAAATGTGGTGTACTTTAGGCTCTCAGTTTTATTGTGTTTACTTATTAGCCTCACTTTATAATAACTATTGTTAAATAGTGAATAAATATATCTTTATGTATTCCTGTTTTGGCATCAGCTTTGTCCTCATCGAGGTGAGGGAATGTTCAAACTGGGGAATAGAACTTTTCTTCATTTATGTGCCCTGTATCAAAGAAAGAAAGACGTGCATTTCTATAGTGCCTTTCACAAGAGGTGTAGACACTGCTGTAACGTAGGAAGCTCAGCAACCAATTTGTGCACAGCAAGCTCCCACAAAAATTGAAAAATGATTAGATAACCTCTTTTATTGAGTTGGTTGAAGGATTAAATATTGGCCAGGACACCAGGGAGATCTGCCCTGCTCTTCTTCAAGACAGTGCCAATGGATTCTTACCTTCCCCTGAGAGGGCAGACATGGATTGCTTTAATGTCTGATCCAACAGACAGCACCTCCAACAGTGCTGCACTCTCTCACTACTGCACTGGGAGTGTCAGCCTGAGCTCAAGTCTTTGAACTGGAACTTAAACCTTCTGACTGTGAGGTAAGACAGCTGCCCACTGAGTAACGGTGGCAAACACTATGAAATCATCTTTTTTTTATTCGTTCATGGGATGTGGGCATCGCTGGCAAGGCCAGCATTTATTGCCCATCCCTAATTGCCATCGAGAAGGTGGTGGTGAGTTGCCGTCTTGAACCGCTGCAGTCCATTTGGGGTAGGTATACCCACAGTGCTGTTAGGAAGGGA
Source organism: Heterodontus francisci (assembly GCF_036365525.1). Classification (NCBI taxonomy): domain Eukaryota; kingdom Metazoa; phylum Chordata; class Chondrichthyes; order Heterodontiformes; family Heterodontidae; genus Heterodontus; species Heterodontus francisci. The sequence continues at coordinate 20,273,013 of NC_090373.1, forward strand.
GTTCCAGGATTTTGACCCGGTGACAGTGAAGGAACGGCGATATGTTTCCAAGTCAGGATGGTGTGTGACTTGGAGGGGAACTTGCAGGTGGTGGTGTTCCCATGCATTTGCTGCCCTTGTCCTTCTAGTTGGTACAAGTCGCGGGTTTGGAAGGTGCTGTCTAAGGAGCCTTGGTGCGTTGCTGCAGTGCATCTTGTAGATGGTACACACTGCTACCACTGTGCGTCGGTGGTGGAGGGAGTGAATGTTTGTGCATTGGGGTGCCAATCAAGCGGGCTGCTTTGTCTTGGATGGTGTCGAGCTTCTTGAGTGTTGTTGGAGCTGCACCCATCCAGGCAAGTGGAGAGTATTCCATCACACTCCTGACTTGTGCCTTGTAGATGGTGGACAGGCTTTGGGGAGTCAGGAGGCGAGTTACTCGCCGCAGGATTCCTAGCCTCTGACCTGCTCTTGTAGCCACAGTATTTATATGGCTACTGCAGTTCAGTTTCTGATCAATGGTAACCCCTAGGATGTTGAAAGTGGGGAATTCAGCGATCGTAATGCCATTGAATGTCAAGGGGAGATGGTTAGATTCTGTCTTGTTTGAGATGGTCATTGCCTGGTGCTTGTGTGTCACGAATGTTAATTGCCAGTTATTAGCCCAAGCCGGGATATTGTCCAGGTCTTGCTGCATTTCTACACGACTGCTTCAGTATCTGGAATTGCGAATGGTGCTGAACATTGTGCAATCATCAGTGAACAACCCCACTTCTGACCTTATGATTGAAGGAAGGTCATTGATGAAGCAGCTGAAGATGGTTGGGCCTTGGACACTATCTTGAACTCCTGCAGTGATGTCCAGAAGCTGAGATGATTGACCTCCAACAACCACAACCATCTTCCTTTGCGATGGGTATGACTTCAACCAGTGGAGAGTTGGATGTAGCACAGATGTAGCACAGTTAGACCCAGTGCAAAGCTTCCCCTACTCTACAGAACCATGTGACTCCAGACAAATTTCTGAAGAGCAACCATTTCTATTCCAATCTAATACTTTTTCTAATATTAGTCATGCAATGGTGGATATGCTACAGTTGGGTTGGACTATGGAGGAGAAAATCAACTAAGGTTGATTGCAGTCCAGAAACTCCTGTTCCAAAATGTTTATGGAATGAGAATAGGATTCGAATTACAAACAGAAAATGTTGCAAACACATATGTGGAGATAGAAGTAGAGTTAACCTTTCAGAAGTTCTGACAAAAGGTCATCGACCTTAAAGGTTAACTCTGTTTCTCTCTCCGCGGATGATGAGTATTTAGAGCATTCATTACTTTCATTTCAAATTTCCAGCATCCGCAGTATTTTGCTTTTGAGAATAAGACTAGATTCTGTTGCGATATCCATTGCCAGCATTTGGATCTGGTCTTTTCGCCTCTGTGCTGATCAGCCTGTGCCTTTCACTTCACCCGGTGGAAGGTTACAGGCTGGGGGAGCAAAGAAGTGAGAAACCTGAGCCTTGGTGTTCAGGCTCACTATGGAGTATTGTTACTTGGGCCAGATGTTGGAGGGTGCCTGTGAAACTATACTCCTAGCAGAAGGATAGTCCTTTAGGGGGGAAGGAGGAGGAAACACAATTGGTAATTTAAAAAATAAAGACAAATGCAGCTTTGCTATCAGAACATCATCCACATACTTTGCCCCTTTCAAGTCATATTTAAAACTATAGGGTTGCCAACACTCCTGAGTCTTCAGGAATTGAAGATTCACCTCCTAGACAATGCTTCAAGCAATTCAGGGGAAAAATCAATGGGCCATTAAAAAAAAAAAGATTTTATTTTTCAATTTCCTGTCCGGACTCCCATATTCTACACTCTATAAACTAGAGCTGATCCAAAACTCAGCTGTCCATGTTCTTACTCTCACCAAGTCCCATTCACCCATCACCCCTGTGCTTGTTGACCTATACTGGCCTCCCTAAACCTCTCCTCCACCTGTCGACCGACCTCACTCCCCTCCTTTTAAGATGCTCCATAAAACCCACCTCTTTGACCAAGCTTTTGGCCATCTCCCCTAATCGCTACTTTATGGGGCTTGGTGTAAGATTTTGCTTTGTACCCTGCCTGTGATGCACCTTGGAATGTTGTATTATGTTTAAAAACTATATATGAATATAAATTTTTGTTCTTTGAACACTTTCATTTCTTTTGCTATAAAATATTGGATATCGGGGGAAAGGTTGTTTTACTTAACTGGGAGGGCAGTTGGAGGTGGGAGGACATATGAAGCCTCCCACAATACATTTAACCAGTGTTTATAATGCTACCTTCCTTGCCATTGCCAGATGCGGTGAAGTAACAATCTAGAAAGTGTTAGTAAGATAGGCAAACCTCACAATCACAATACCTACAGACATTACTGATTGTTCTGAAAGGGGAAGAGTTTGTGTTTTAAGTTGAAAAGGCAAGGTGAAGGGCTGAGGCCCATAGTCCAGAACATTGACAATGGCAACAGTCTGCATTTATATAGCACCTTGAATGGAGTAAAAGGTTCCAGGAAGCTTCACAGAAGTGTTGCCAGTCATAATTTGACACCAAACTACCTAAGACAGGTGTCAAGAGCTTGGTCAAAGAGGTAGGTTTTAAAGAGAGTCTTAAAGCAGGAGAAGGAGGTGGAGACATTTAGAGAAGGAATTCCAGAGCTATGGGCCAAGGCCTCTAAAGGTACGGTCATTAATGGTGGAATGATGGAAATCAGGGATGCGTAAGAAGGCAGAATTGGAGGAGCACAGATGGCAGCAGTCTAAGCTGGCATAACTTCAGTCTGAGCCTCTGCCGCAGCAGCCAGATGTTGGGTGTCTTCTGCTTATCTGAAATGGAAGCTGAAACATCGGCCATCACACGCTGCCTCATAGTTGGGCCCATACGTATTCTCATGGAGTTGGCCATTGCTTCCATGCAAGAAAGGATGAGCTCTTATCTCTGCGTAAAGCCCACTGCCATGTTGGTACCAGACTCCTCCTTCTCTTTGACAGTGGCTGCAGGCTTTCTGGCAGGCCTGCCAAGGTGCCAAGCATTTCAGTATGTATACCCATCAGGTGTGGGTATGAGGTTTGCAGCAGTTCTCAGTGTGTGAGGGTGAGGTGCAGCTATGAATGTTAGGTATGAGTTGTGATTGATAGAGATTGTTGGTAGCTGTGATGGGGGAGTGGTGTATTGAGCAGTGTCTGAGGCTAATGGTGTGCTTCGTGGGATATGGCATTTGAAGATGAATTCACTGACCTTGATCATTTGATTGATGCCATTGAATTTCTTGTGGCACTGCATTCAGATTCTGAGGGCTGGATTCCAGGCATTGATCAGCACCACTATCTGCTCCCTCTGCCTTTGCACAGTTTGTCTGGAGGGCCTCCTGGTGCACTGTAGATAGTGGACCTCTCTCCTACTCTTCATCTCCTTCACCAAGGTGTCCAGAGCAGCATCAGCGAACCCTGGAGCACGCTCTCTGCTCTGCTGCGCCATAATTCCGTGTTCTTCTTTCTCCCATTCTCTTCTGCAAACAGTTCCAGCACCTGCTCCAGCTACAATACACCTTCACTAAAAGAGGTGCAGGCTGGCTTTAACTGGTGCTTGCCTCCCACGAACCAGGGCCCCCTGCTGAGGCCTGCAGCCACTCAACAGCGGGTTCAGCGCTGGGCTACATGCCACCAGCATTTAAATGAGCAGGCAGCGCAAAGTTTGCATGCAGCCTGCATCGGAAGCCATGGGCGCAGGATAATTATGCATTGGGCTACCCAAACCCATTTAAGGGCTCTATTCAATTTCATGACCACTACAGCTAACCTATAGAAGCCAAAAACAATCTTAATGGCTTCTATCAGGTCATACCTCCGCCTTCTGATTTTCAGAGAAAAGAGCCCAAGCCTGTTCAATCTTTCCTCATAATTTTGACCTCTCAATTCTGCTAAAATCCTCGTGAATCTCTTTTTTGCACCTTCTATAGTATCTCTATATCCTTTTTGTAATATGGAGATTAGTACTGTGCAGTGGACTTAAACTTAGTAACCTAGAGAGCTGCAGATGCAGGACTTAAATGCAATTCATCATCACCAGAATATCTAGTGTTCTCTAAATTACTCACAGCCTTCATTTGGCCAAATATGATTCAACTAGAAAGTGATTAACCAGAAGAACAACAACAACTTGCATTCCTATAGTGTCTTCAACATAATAAAATGTCCCAATTTGATACTGAGCCACATAAGGAAATATTAGGACAGGTATGGGTTTTAAGGAGCGTCTTAAAGAAGGAGAGAAGGGTAGAGAGGTTTAAAGAAGGAATTTCAGAGCTTAGCATCAGGGTAGCTAAATGGATGGCCACTAATGGTGGAACAGTAAAAACTGGGGATGCTCGGAATTGTAAGAGTGCAGTATCTTAAATGGGCATAACAAGGTACATTGATGTAAGTTCTTGAAAATGCTACTTGTGCTTAGTCATAGAGTCACTTATGGCATAGAAGGAGGCCCTTCAGCCCATCGAGTTCATGCTGGCTTTCTGCAGAGCAATCCAATTAATCTAATAAATAGAAGCATGGCAGGACACCTCAGTCCCATGGAGTGCACACAACCTGTGCCATTTGAGTACACCAGGACGCTTCTGCTATCCTGGATAACCACATGTGCAGGATGTGTCGTCAGCTGGAGGAGATTGAGCTCCAGGTTTCAGAACTTGAGTGGCAGCTGCCATCACTGCGATGCATCCGTGAGGTTGAGAGCTACCTGGATAGCACATTTCTGTATGTGGTTATCCCACAGCTTTAGAGACTGCAGGTAGAGTGGAAATGATTGCCTGCCGGACAGTCAAGAAGGACCAGGCAGGTAGTGCAGGAGTCCCCTGAGTGCATCTTACTCACCAACCAGTTTTCAGTTGGTGAGAATGGTGGTTCATCTGGAGAGTGCAGGCAGAACTAGGTCCACAGCACTATGGCTGGCTCAGCTGTACAGGGGGGCAGGAGGAAGATTGGGAAAGCCATAGTGACAGGGGATTCAATAGAATCATCGAATCATAAAAAGTTTAAGGCACAGAAAGAGGCCACTTGGCCCATCATTTCTGTGTCAGCCGAAAAACGATCCACCTATTCTAATTCCACCTTCCAGCATTTGGCCCGTAGCCCTGCAGATTACGGCACTTGAGGTGAATATCCAGACTCCTTTTGAATGAGTTGAGGGTTTCTGCCTCAACCACCCTTTCAGGCAGTGAGTTCCAGACCCCCACCACCCTCTGGGTGAAAAAGCTTTTCCTCATCTCCCCTCTAATTTTTCTACCAATCACTTTAAATCTGTGCCCCCTCGTCACTGACCTCTCTGCTAAAATGAATAGACCATTCACCTCCACTCTATCCAGGCCCCTCACAAGTTTGGTACATTTCAATCAAATCTCCCCAGCCTTCTCTGTTCCAAAGAGAACAACCCCAGCCTATCCAATCTTTCCTCATAGCTGCATTTTTCCAGTCCTGGCAACATCCTTGTAAATCTCCTCTGTACCCTCTCTACTGCAATTACATCCTTTTCTGTAATGAGGTGACCAGAACTGCACACAGTACTCAAATTATGGCCTAACCAATGAGTTATACAGTTCTAGCATAACCTCCCTCCTCTTGTATTCTATACCTCAGCTAATAAAGGAAAGGATTCCATATGCCTTCTTAACCCCCATATCAACCTGTCCTGCTACCTTCAGGGATCTGTGGACATTCACTCCAAGGTCCCTCACTTCCTCTGCACTTCTCAGTATTTTCCCATTAATCGTGTATTCCTTTGCCTTGTTTGACCTCCCCAAATGCATGACCTCACACTTCTCCAGGTTGAATTTTATTTCCCACTTTTCTGCCCATCAGACCAGACCATCAATATCTACCTGCAGCCGACAGCTATCCTCCTCGCTATCTACCACACAGCCAATCTTTGTGTCATCTGCAAACATCTTAATCATGTCCCCGAGCATTACATCAAAATCGTTAATATATACCACAAAAAGTAGCGGACCCAGTACTGAGCCCTGCAGAACGCCACTGGAAACAGCCCTCCAGTCACAAACACACCTGTCAACATTTACCCTTTGTTTTCTGCCACTGAGTCAATATTGTATCCATCTTGCTGCATTTCCCTGGATCCCATGGGATTTTATTTTTTTAACCAGTCTGCCATGTGGGACCCTGTCAAAAGTCTTGTTAAAATCCATGTAGACCACATCAACTGTACTACCCTCATCTATCTTCCTTGTTACTTCAAAAAAATGTGATCAAGTTGGTCAAACATGATCTTCCCTTAACAAATCCATGCTGATTATCCTTGATTAACCTGTGCCTTTCGAAGTGACAGTTTATCCTGTCTCTCAGAATAGATTCCAATAATTTGCCCACTACTGAGGTTAGACTGACTGGCCTGTAATTATTCGGTCTTCCCTTTGCTCCTTTTTAAACAGAGATACAATGTTAGCAGTTCTCCAATCCTCTGGCACTACACCTGTATCCAGTGAGGACTGGAAAATGATGGTCAGACCTTCTGCTATTTCCTCTCTTGCTTCATTTAACAGCCTAGGGTACATTTCATCTGGCCCTGATGATTTATCATCTTTCAAGGATGCTAATCCCATTAATACTTCCTCTTTCCCTATGTTTATCAGATCCAATACTTTATACTTCTCCTCCTTAACTACAATATCTGCATCATCTCCCTCTTTTGTGTAGACAGATGCAAAGTATTCATTAAGTACCATACCAACATCTTCTGCCCCTACACATAGGTTACTTTTTTGGTCTTTTATGAGCCCTACTTTCTCCTTAGTCATCCTCTTACTCTTAATGTATTGATAAAACATCTTTGGGTTCATACCTTGATTTTGCTTGCCAATATTCTTTCAGGCCCTCTCTTTGCTTTCCTAATTTCCTTTTTGATTTCACCCCTCCACTTTCTGTACACCTCTTGACTTTCTGTAGTATTGAGCTCTCGGTATTGGACATAAGTTTTCCTTTTCTGCCTTATCTTACCCCGTAGGCTCCTTGACATCCATGGGGCTCTAGATTTGGCCGTCTCACCCTTTTACTTTGAGGAAACATGTTTACTGTGAACCCCTTGAATCTCCCCTTTGAATGCTTCCCACTGTTCTGACACTGATTTACCTTCAAGTAGCTGTTTCCAGTCCACTTTCACTAAATCACTCCTCAGTTTAGTAAAATTGGCTTTGCCCCAATTGAGAACTCAACTCCTGTTCTATCTCTGTCCTTTTCCATAATTATGTTAAAATTGACTGAATTATGATCACTACCACCAAAATGCTCTCCCACTGCCACTCCTTCCACCTGCCCAGCTTCATTTCCTAAAACTAAGTCTAAAACTGCATCCTCTCTTGTTGGACTTGCTACATACTGGGCAAAAAGGTTCTCCTGAATGCACCTCAAGAATTCTGCTCCCTCAATTCCTTTCACACTAAAACTATCCCAGTTAATATTGGGGTAGTTAAAATCCCCTCTTATTACTGCCCCATTGTTCCTGCACTTAGAGATTTGCCTACATATCTGATCTTCTGTCTCCCTCTGACTGTTTAAGGGTCTATAGTACACTCTCAGCAGTGTGATTGCCCCTTTTTTGTTCCTCAGCTCAATCCATATGGCCTCATTTGATGAACCATCCAATATATCATCCCTCTTCACAGCTGTAATAGTTTCCTTGACCAAAATTGCCACTCCCCCCACCTTTCTTATCCCCCTCCCTATCACCACTGAAAATCCTGTAAGCAGGAATGTTGAGCTGCCATTCCTGTCCCTCCTTAAGCCATGTTACTGTAATAGCATGATATCATACTGCCACGTGTCTATCTGTGTCCTCAGCTCATCTGCTTTATTTATTATACTCATTGCATTGAAATAGATACCCTTGAGCACTGCCAGACTCTTTTTTTAAATTTTCTAACCATTGTTCCCTCTGTCTTCCAGACTCATCTATTAACTTTCTGCCTTCCAATTTCATTTCTGATTTTGTTCGAACGAAGTCTTTCCTCAGATCCCCAGCCCCCTGTCAAACTAGTTTAAACCCTCCCCAACAGCACTCGCAAAACGTCCTGCAAGGAACTCAATAGTTAGGAACACCCAGGTATTTCTGTGGCCGCAGACATAAATCCAGGATTGTATGTTGCTTCCTGTTGTCAGGGTCAGGGATCTCACTGGAGTGGCTGCAGAGCATCCCGAGGGGAGAGGGTGAACAGTCAGAAGTTGTGGTCTATATTGGTACCATTGACATAGGTAGAAAGAGGGAGAAGGTCATGCAGGCATATCTTAGGGAGCTAGAAAAGACTCAAAGTTGGTAATTTCCAGATTGCTGACAGTGGCATGAGCTCATGAGTATAGAAATAGGAGGATAGAACAGATGAATGTGTGGCTGGAAAGATGGTGTAGGAGGAAAGATTTTAGATCCCTGGGACATTGGGACTCGTTCTTGGGGAGGTGGGGCCTATACAGGTCAGGCAGGTTGCACTTCAACAGAGCCGGGACCAATGTCCTCACAGGGCAGTGTTGCTGGTAGTGTCGGGGAGGATTTAAACTAACTTGGTTACGGCGATGGGAACCAGAATGCAGCATTAGAAAGATGGAACAAGGTGCAGAAAGAATTGGGAAAGACAGGTAGCACTAGAGTAAGAAATATTAAGGTGGGGTAATTGAAAGAGGGAATGCAGTGAGATGTAAAATGGGTTTACAGTGCATGTATGTTAACACTCAAAGCATGGTAAATTAGGTTGTTGAGCTGCAGGCACAGATACCCAAATGGGAATATGATTTTGTGGCGATAATGGAGACCTGGCTCAAAAAAGGGCAGTACTGGGTACTAAATATTCTTGCATACAAGGTGTTCAGGAAAGATAGGGAAGGGAAGAAAGAATGAGGGGAATGAGGGGTGGCAGTATTACGGATAATACCACAGTGCTGGACAGAGAGAATGTCCTGGAGAGGTCAAGGACAAAATCTGTTTGGTTAGACCTAAGGAACAATAGAGCTGCCATTACACTACTGAGGGTATTCTTTAGGCCACCAACTAGTTCAAAAGATATAGGGCAAATTTGCAGGGAAATTACAGACACGTGCTAAAACTATAGAACAGTGATAATGGGGGAATGTAATTATTGAATATAGACTGTTATCGAGAGGGAGAAGAGTTTTTGAAGTGTGTTCAGGAGAATTTTCATGATCAGTATGTTGCTGGCCCAATAAGGAAGGTGGTATTGCTGAAACAGGTTCTGGGAAATGAAGTGAACCAAATATCAGGAGGGAAATGTTTAGGGAAAAGTAATAATAGTATTATAAGGTTTAGGTTATCTATGGAAAAGGACAAGGAGCAATCTAAAGTAAAATTGGAGGAGGGCCAATTTAATGGGTTGAGGACAGATCTGTGTCGGGTAAATTAGAATCAAAGATTAGCAGGCCAAACTGTAACAGAACAATGGGCTGCCTTCAAAGAGGAGATGGTTTGGGTATAATCAAGGTACATTCCCACAAGGGGGAAAAGTAAGGCAAGCAAAGTCAGAGCTCCCTGGATGTCGAAAGATTTGGAGGAAGATGAAGCAGAAGAAGGGGGCATATGACAGATATCTGGTTGATAAGACAAATGAGAACCAAGCTGAATATAGCAAGTTTGGAGGGGAAGTGAAAAAGGAAATAAGAGAGGCAAAGAGAGAGAATGAGAAGAGACTGATGACTAACATAAAAGGGAATCCAAAGACTTCTACAGGCATTTAAATAGTAAAAGGGTGGTAAAAGGAGGAGTGGGGCTGATTAGGGATCAAAAAGAAGATTTACACATGGAGCACACTTTTTTTATTTTTTTATAGGATGTCAGTGTTCCTGGCAAGGCTGTGTTTATTGCCCATCCCTAATTGCCCTTGAGAAGGTGGTGGCGAGCTGCCTTCTTCAACCACTGCAGTCCATGTGGTAGGTACACCCACAGTACTGTTAGGGAGGGAATTCCAGGATTTTGATCCAACGACAGTGAAGGAACGGCAATATAGTTCCAAGTCAGGATGGTGTGTGACTTGAATGGAAACTTGCAGGTGGTGGTGTTCCCATGCGTCTGCTACCCTTGTCCTTCTAGGTGGTAGAGGTCGCAGGTTTGGAAGGTGCTGTTGAAGGAGGCTTGGCGAGTTGCTGCAGTGCATCTGTATATGGTACACACTGTTGCTATTGTGCGCCAGTGGTGGAGGGAGTGAATGTTTAATTGGTGGATACAGTGCTGATCAAGCAGGCTGCTTTGTCCTGAATTGCGTCGAGCTTCCTGAGTGTTGTTGGAGCTGCACCCATCCAGGCAAGTGGAGAGTATTCCAACACACTCCTGATTTGTGCCTTGTAGTTGGTGGCATTGGGGAGACAGGAGGTGAGTGACTCGCCACAGAATTCCCAGTCTCTGACCTGCTCTTCTAACCACAGTATTTTTATGGCTGGTCCAATTCAGTTTCTGGTCAATGACAACCCGCTGGATGTTGATGGTGGAGGATTCAGCGATGGTAATGACATTGAACATTAAGGGAAGATTGTTAGATTCTCTCTTATTGGAGATGGCAGTTGTCTGGCATTTGTGTGGCATCAATGTTACTTGCCACTTATCAGCTCAAGCCTGAATGTTTTTTGCATGTGGGCACAGACTGCTTCTGTATCTGCGGAGTCGCAAATGGTGCTGAACATTGTGCAATCATCAGTAAACATCCCTGCTTCTGACCTTATGATGGAGGGAAGGTCATTAATGAAGCAGCTGAAGATGGTTGGGCCTACACACTACCCTGAGGAACTTCTGTAGTAATATCCTGGGGCTTAGACATTTGGTCTCCAACAACCACAACCATCTTCCTTTGTACTAGGTATGACTCCAATCAATGGAGAGTATTCACCCTGATTCCCATTGACTTCAATTTTTCCAGGACTCCTTGTTGCCACACTCGGTCAAATGCTGCCTTGATGTCAAGGGCAGCCACTCTCACCTCAACTCTTGAATTCAGACTTTAGTCCATATTTGGACCAAGACTGTAAATAGGTCTTTAGCCGAGTGTCCCTGGCAGAACCCAAACTGAACATCAGTGCACAGCTTATTGCTGTGTAAGTGCCGCTTGTGTTATGACCAGGTGTGAAAGTTGACTAGGGGTCTTTTGCCGTCTTTACCTGGTCTTAGTGCAACAGAGTTTAATTTTAAACATATGGTGTTTTGAGCTCCACTTTTGTGAATTCTTGTTCACAGTTTTCCAATTATAAGATAAAAAACCAATTCACACAGGATTTCTCAGGTTTAAAGAAGAAAGATGAAATTTTATTAAACCATAACTTAAACTCTAATACAGTTCACACCTATGGATATACGACCCGCCCACGCTAGCATGCACACGCAATACACACATGCAAAAAGGACAGAAAAAAGAAAAGATAAGGTGGAACAGTTTGAGGCAATATCTTGTTACTGTGCTTTGAGCTCATGGTTTAGTCCTTTTTTCAGTGGTCTTGCTTTCGTCAGGGCCCAGTGTTCTTCTTAAACCTTGTTCACGCAGGAGACTTTTCTCTCTCTTTCATGTGTTTTCACAAGATTCTGTTCCGTGGGAAGGAGATGGAAGCAGGCAGGCATGAGAGTTCAGTTCCAGGAACACACCGCGTTCTGTTCAAATCCTTTGTTGGAAGTTCAGATACTCTGCAACAGCCAGGGAGTCATGTGACTAAAACTGGTCTGACGACTTCTGTGTATTGGGGAAGCAATACAAAGGTCCTTCCAGTCAGGGGCTTACAATTTTAAGTTTTAATGTTCATGTGGCGAAATAATGTGTGCCTCAGTCTTAGTAGGTGGGGGGCGTGCCTGACACTTTATAGCACTGTCAATGACACCTTCTATCACTTTGCTGATGATCAAGAGTAGATTGTTGAGGCAGTAATTGGCTGGATTGGATTTGTCTTGCTTTTTGTGAACAGGACATATTTTCCTGGACAATTTTCCATATTGTTGGCTAGATGTCAGTGTTGTAGCTGTACTGGAACTGTTAGCTAGGAGTGTGGCTAGTTCTGGAGCACAAACCTTCAATACTATAGCCGGGATACTGTCAGGGCCCATAGCCTTTGCAGTATTCAGTGCCTTCAGCAGTTTCTTGATATCACGTGGAGTCAATCAGATTTGCTGAAGACTGTCTTCTATAATGCTGAGGACCTCAGGAGGAGGCTGACATGGATCATCTAGTCGGCACTTCCGGCTGAAGATGGTTTCAAATTCTTCAGCCTTTTCTTTTGCACTGATGTGCTGGGATCCCCCATCTTTGAGGATGGGATCTTTGTGGAGCCTCCTCCCCTGGTTAATTGTTTAATTGTCCACCATCATTCATGACTGGATGTGGCAGGACTGCAGAGCTTTAGTCTGATCCATTGGTTGTGGGATCACTTACTTTTGTCTATCAAATACTGCTTCTGCTGTTTAGCATGCATGTAATCCTGTGTCGCAGCTTCACCAGGTTGGCACCTCATTTTTAGGTATGCCTGATGCTGCTCCTGGCATGCTCTCTGGCACTTTTCATTGAACCTTTGAATACTTTGCATCTATCTTTATCAAGGAAGAAGATGCTGCCCAAGTCATAGTGAATGTGGAAGTAGTTGAGCCACTGGATGGGCTAAAATTTGATAGAGGAGGTACTAGATAGGTTGGCTGTACTTTAAGTTGTTAAGTCACAGGAGTGAATGAGATGCATCTGAGGATATTGAGGGAAGGGTGGAAATTGTGGAGGCACTGGTCATTATCTTCCAATGCTCCTTAGATACAGGGGTGGTGCCAGAGGACTGAAGAATTGCAAATGTTATATCCTTGTTCAAAAGAAGGGGGTAAAGATATACCCAGAAACAACAGGAAAGTCATTTTAACTGCAGTGGTGGGAAAGGTTTTAGAAACAATCATTTGGGACAAAATTAACATTCCCATGGATAAATGTACATTAATTAAGGAAAGCCAGCACAGATGTATTAAAGGCAAATCATGTTTAACTAACCTGATTGAGTTTTTTGATGAGGTAGCAGAGAGGGTTGATGAGGGTAATGCAGTTGATGTGGTGGACATGAATTTCGAAATGGCATTTGATAAAGTGCCACATAACAGGCTTACCAGCAAAGTTGAAGTCCATGGAATAAGAGGGACAGTGACAGCATAGATATGAAGTTGGCTGAGAGACAGGAAACAGAGTAGTGGTGAATGGTTGTTTTTCGGACTAGAGGAAAGTATATAGTGGGGCTCCTCAGGTGTTGGCACGAGGACCACTGCTTTTCTTGATCTATGTTAATGACATAGACTTCAATGGGCAGGACTCAATTTCAAAAGCTGCAGATGACTCAAAACTTGGAAGTATTGTGAGAATGAGGAAAGGCAATATAAAACAAAGGGTGCAATTGTAAAGTGGGTGCAGGAACAGAGGGATCTGGGGGTATACGTGCAGAAATATTGAAGGTGACAGGACAGCTTGAGAAACTGGTTAAAAAATCATACGGGATGATGGGCTTTATAAATAGAGGCATAGAGCACAAAAGCAAGGAAGTTATGATGAATCTTCATAAAACTCAGGGTTGAAATTGATCATCCCGCTGCTGAGATCGGCGGTGGGTGAAAACAATGGCGGTCCGCCCGTGCGGGCTGCACGTTGCAGAGCCACTGCAATATTCAGCCCCAATGACATGGAAGGGGTGGGCTGTCCATCCCTGGTAATGGCGTCAGCTGCCTGTATATAGGCGCTGATGCCATTTTTAAATGACTTCAAGACTGAACTTTCAATTTACATATCAAATAAATAATTACAATAAATAGTATTAAATGTATTTATTCTGCCCCTCTCCCACCCTCCCATTAACAATTCAATTAATTTCTTGCCCTCTCCTCCCCCCGATTAAGCTTTCCTTGTTCACCTGACGGTACCCACTCAAAGTACAAAAACCATCCCCTACACCTATGATATTAGTTTGACCCCGTTCCCCCCGCCTTTTGCACTGAGAAACCTACCTGCTCCCCCCTCCCCACCAGTGTTACGCCTTGGTTCCCCAGATGGGGATCCGAATGCATGGGATTGCCGGCCACCGGCACAAATATTGGACCGGAACAGACGGCGGGGACATAAAGGTAATTAATGTAGTAGTGATTTAAATTTATTTACATATGTTAACGGTGGGGGCGATTTACCAAGCAATGTGGGGGCTGCCAGGAGGCCTTGCTGCCACCAGCAATATCAGGCTGGGCCCTCACGGTTTCAGGGTGTGTGCCAGCCCTCTCCCAGAGGCATTTTCCGGCCCCTCCTGCCACAAACGCTGACATCGGGGGTCGGTAAAATACAGCCCTCTGGTTCGGCCTCAACTGGAGTATTGTGCCACAACACTTAAGGGAGGATGTGAAAGCTTTAGAGAGGGTGCAGAAAAGATTTGTGAGAATGGTTCCAGGGATGAAGAACTTCAGTTACGTGGATAGATTAGCGAAACTGGGATTGTTCTCCTTAGAGGAAAGAAGGTTGAGAGGAAATTTGATAGAGATGTTCAAAATCATGAGTGGTCTAGACAGAGTAGATAGAGAGAAACTGTTCCCATTGGCAGGAGGATGGAGAACCAGTGGACACTGATGTAAGGTGATTGGCAAAAGAACCAATGATGACATGAGGAAACACATTTTTAGTGAGCGAGTGGTTAGGATCTGGAATGCACTATCTGAGAGTCTGCTGGATGTGGATTTAATCATGGCTTTCAAAAGGGAATTGGATAAGCACCTGAAGAGAGAACATTTGCAGGGCTATGGGGAAAGGGTGGGGGAGTGGGGGCAGTTGAGTTGCTCTTGCAGAGAGCCAGTACTGATAAGATGGTCTGAATAGCCTCCTTCTGTGCTGTAACCATTCTATGATTCTATGATCCGATCAGTAAGTTTTTAGTGGGGGTTTACACATTCAAATCATTCACATCACCTGAAGTAAAAGCCATCAATCATTCTTCAGTGTAACAGGCATTGCAATGCTACTTCTACTTTTCAACAGCCAGTCTTGTTTTGTTTGACGTTTAGCGGAGCATTACATAGCACATACAGATCGTTACTTAGATTGTGCAGTTTATGCAGACACAATGGAAATTGCAGTGGGTAGGAAGGTGCTCCCTGAGCAAGCAGCTAATTATTTAAAGAGATCCCCATTGCCTCCATGCACCTCTTACAATATCTGTTTTAAATTGCAGGACTTCTCATTGCCCAAAGCACAGGTTTATTTTCCAGTATCTTTCCTTTACCATGGAACTTCGACATTGATTAGTATGAGTGGCAATCTTATCTTTATTTTCCCAGTACTTTTTCATCTCAAGAGAGCAGGTTTTACAGTCCAAATTTATAATGCTGTCAAGGTCCGTGTACTGTGCCCCAGCATAGAAATTCTGACCTTTTGTTCTGTGCTGGAACTTCTTCCAAAAATATCCCAGATGTATTTTGTTTCATGTAAATATTAAAGAAAAGCATATTAAGGATCTGGAGGATGCAGCCTTTGCTTGCTGGCCTGTTGCCCAAATTGGTCCTTCTGCCCATTGCACCAATGCCAGGAAGGAAAGGGGTACATGGCTCACTGTGATACTGGGTTTCTCTTTATAAGGCAGGGTGGAGGGGGGGTTCCTGGGAGATGGATAAGGAAAATTGGCTTGTCCCAAAAACAAGGGGAAAATTGCCAGAGGATTGTCCTGCATGCTGGCCTGAAACCCAAGCCAAATTCAGCATCAGGGGTTAGCCTGATTGGGTTGCCAGCTCTGGTTGGCCATATTTCTGGAGGTTTCATCACAGGACTGAGTGCCTCCAATCACTGCACGCCATACTCCCACCATGGGTTGCTCATCACGTACATCCTTGCATCGCCCGCCTCCCCAGGCCAATTAGAAAGTCAACAGGCTCTTCATTACCAAATTGGATGATGCTTGATGACTCTGAGTCAAGCATCCATTTTATCCCATCTCCAATAACCAATTTAATAACTAATAAATGGAAGCATTCAGAAGGGAATGAAAAGAAATCACAGACAGGTTTTTTAATACCCCCATGACTCCTTTCTCCTTTGTTCATTGTAGCAGCATTCTGAAGATTCATCACTAATTCATAGAGTCTCGAGGACAGTACGGGAGGGTTGGCAACCCTATAGCTAAATGATATTCCTTGATCCTAAATACAATTTGAGTTCTGGCCCTGTCAAATCAGACAGGATCACACATGCTCGTGTTCCCAAAATCAGTTTTAATCTTTTATTTATGACAGCAGCAAAGCAGCAGCATTTCCTTAGCATTAAGAAGGCCTCGCACTATCCCACTCATCATGGGATACCCTTACATATTACTGATACAGCTTGCATTTTCATAACACCTTAATGTAGTAAAACCTTCCTAGACACTTCACTGGAGCATTATCAATCAGAATTTGCCACGGATCCACATAGGGAGATATTGCAGTCGAACTCCAAACGCTTGGTCAAAGAGGTAGATTTAAAGAACATCTTAAAGAGAGAAGAGCGTGGAGAGCTTTAGGGAAGGAATTCCAGAGCTTAAGGCCTTGACAAGTGAAGGTGGAACGATTAATATCGGGAATGCTCTAGAAATCAGAATTGGAAGAGAGCAGATAACTCGGAGGGTTGTAGGCCTGGAGATTACAGAGCTAGCGAGGAGCAAGGCTATGGAGAGATTTGAAAACGGGGATGAGAATCTTAATAGTAAGGTGTTCTTTAACTGGGAGCTAATGTAGATCAACGAGCACAGGAGTGTTGAACGAATGGGACTTGATACGATTAAGGACATGGGCAGCAGAGTTTGGATAGTGTCAAGTTTATGGAGAGTGGTTACGGCACGCTGGCCAGAACAGCATTGGACTAGTCAAGTCTAGCAGTAACAAAGGCATGGATGAGGGTTTCAACGGCAGGTGAGCTGAGGCAGAGGTAGAGCAGGGCGATGTTATGGAGGTGAAATAGGAGGTCTTAGTGACGGCACAGACACGACGGGCCGAATGGCCTCCTTCTGTGCTGTAACCATTCTATGATTCTAAGTGATTAGAAACTCATCACAGGTCAAATATGACACCAAGGTTGCAAACAGTCTGGTTCAGCCTCAGAGTTGCCAAGGAAAGGGATGGAGTTGGTAGCTAGGGAATGGAGTTTGGAGCGGGGACCAAGACAATGTCTTTGGTCTTCCCCATATTTGGTTGAATGAAATTTTGAAGGACGAGGAGGGATAGAATTACAATGTAATCTCTTGCTTGGGAGTCAGACAAATTGAGGTTTCTTCTGTGGAGGGCTTCATTATTGCCCTGACCCTTGTTACCAGCCACATCTGTACCCTTTTGTATCACTGCTAAGTGACAATCAGCGTGTTACACTCGGTGTCATTCCTCTTTGTTTCCTAGGCTTTTATATGAACTCCATTACATCACGTAGAAAAATGCCATTGGCAGAGCTACACTAGCACACTTCAGCAAATTGTACGAAACTCAGAAATGTAGTAAACAGTAAGGGAGTGGCAGACTTCAGGAGGACATACGCAGATGCATGACAGATACAATTTAATGCACGGAAGTGTTGTGTGATGCATTTTAGAAAGAAGAATGAGCAGAGGCAATCTAAATTAAGTGGCACAATTTTAAAAGGAGTGCAGGAATAGTGGGGGTTTACATATACAAAACTTTGAAGGTGGCAAAACAAGTTGATAAGGCTGTTAAAAAGAGATACAGGATTCTACTCAGAGAGTTGTTATGATCTGGAATGCATTGCCTGAAAAGGTGGTGGAAGCATATTCAATAATAACTTTCAAAAGAAAATTAGATACATGAAGGGGAAAAATTTGCAGGGGAGTGGGGAAAGTGCAGGGTAGTGGGACTAATTGGGCAGCTCTTTCAAAGAGCCAGCACAGACACAATGGGCCGAATGACCTTCCTCTGTGCTGCTGTTACTCCTTTTGCCTTGATTAACCCTTTCCATTTCAATCACCCAAAGTTCTTATCCAACAGAGGCCTCATTACGATGGGCATCGTGAGCTATGGGCAGCTAAGAGGCATTCCGATCCAGCAGGCTGGCACATATTAGATATGTGATCTCCAAAGAGAACAAAGTTTTAATCCAGAGTCTTAAATATTTAAGCAGAAAAAGAGCAAGAGATTGAATCCATTTTAATTTGAAGGAAGATGGCCTCTTGTGCATCCCCGATTTTCTTTGCTCCACCATTGGCGGCCGTGCCTTCAACTGCCTAGATCCTAAGTTCTGGAATATCCCCCCCTCTAAACCTCACCACCTTTCTCCCTTTCTCTCCTCCTTCAAAACGCTCCTTAAAACTTTTTGACCAACATTTTGGTCACCTGTCTTAATATGTCCTTATGTGGTTTGGTGACAAATTTGAAGCGCCTTGGGGCTATTTTACTATGTTAAAAGCACTACATAAATGCAGGTTGTTGTTGTTGAGAAACCCAAATATAAGAATGTGCAGCTTTTGAGTGTAGCTGTCAACTGCATTGGAGATGGAACTGAATAAATCTAGGCCATCACATGAAAGAATAAACATTGTCACTAGGAAAGAGGAGCCCATGTCATGTCAAAGCATTGATGCCTTACCTTCAACCCATGCTCCTTTTGAACTAAGTTCCACACTGGGGACTCAATTTTGTGCTGGGGGGACCCCAGTCTCGGCCAATCAGAGCCCCCCGGTACGATTCTATGGCGCCAGGCCATTAACAGCCGTGTCTCGGGATCCCCGTCCCTTTATAGACAGGAATCCCACCTCCAAGAGCTGCTGGATAATCAGAGGGCCAGCAGCTGGGTAGTATCGGCAGTGTCACCAGGAGCAGTGGCTACGGCCGGTACTACAGAAGCCTTGGACCCAGGCACAGTGCTGGAGATCTGGACCCAAGGTAAGTGAGGCAGGGTAACTGGGGCCAGGCTGGCAAGCCCTGGCAAAGGGGGAGAGGGAGGGTGTGTGTTTAGTACAATGGAAGGGGAGGTGGTTTGTTTGATGTTGGGGGCACTCTATGGGCCACAGATTGCCCACGGAAGAGGGCCCACCCCCATGTCAGGAGGAAGGTTGCATCATTTTATTGAGAGCAGGGAGGCTCCCCCCCTCACCCCCACTCCTGGTTAAATCCCAGCGGCAGCAAGAAGAGGCCCTTAAGTGGCTGTTAATAGGCCTCTTAAGGACCTCAAATGGCCTCTGGGTGGGAAGGCTGTCTTCGGCCTATCCCGCCCCAAATAAAATTGTGTTGCCCTCTGCCCCTGTCTCCTTTCGCAATTCTATGAGACACCCCCCTTCCCCCCCCCACCGCCTCCTAACCCATCTCTGGGAGGCGAATAAAATTCAGCCCTGGGAGTGCAGAGCTGCTTAATTTCCTTATAGAGTCTTATTAGGCTGCTATCTGCAACTCATCTGAAATTAATTGTTCATAAATCAAACCTGCAGTGCAACCTTTTAATAATTTCCTGGTCATTCTTGCCAACCTTTAATAAGCTCATTCTGGGAGAACGACCTTTTAACACTGCTGAGGTCAAGAGGGCGAAAACACGAGCTGAAAATTCAGACCACAGTTGAAGCTTCGCTGCCAAAATTGATGAGTTTAAAAGCCCTTGCTTGCAGAGTGAGGTTTATTGAAGTACTCAAGTGAATGTATATCTGAAACATTAAAACCATGAAAAAAGATGTTTTTCAAAGTTTGAGCAAAGTGCATCCTTTCTATATGTAGGTCAACAATGTGTATTGGGTGATGCTTCATCCTCTTCAAAACTGCATTGCAGCTGGCAGCGAGGAGAAGTTTCCAGGAAGGAATCGTATTTTCATAACTGCAGCACACAGTAAACTATGTTTCACTTCACTTCATTACAAAAATGGTGAGGTTGAGCTTTATTTCTTTTGTAGATTGCTTCTTCACCAGACAAAGCTTCTTTGTCCCATTTGCACCGTTTGTGCTAGGTAATAGGTTAAAATTGCTGATCTGATTTATAAATGAATAATAAACAATACATTTCAGTTGGAGATAGGAACAGAAAATGCTGGAAATACGCAGCAGGTCTGGCAGCATCTCTGGAGAGAGGAACAGAGTTAACACTTCAAGTCAATGACCTTCCATCAGAACTGGAAAAAATTAGAGATGTAGCAGGTTTTAAACAAGTAAAGAGCTTGGGAAAAGGGGGAACGTGAGGAAAGAACAAAAGGGAAGGTTTGTGATAGGGTGAAAGATAGGAGAGATTAAATGACGAAAGGGATGATAGTGGAAAGCAAAAGGGGATGATAATGGGAAAAGTAAAAAAAAAACAAATGACGTGTCGAGAGGAGGTGAAAATGGCAATAGCAGAACCATTACCAGTAACTGCTGTCCGAAAAAATGGGAGCAGTGGTGGAGCAGTAGCCATGATCTGAAGTTGCTGAACTTGATGTTGAGTCCTGAAGGTCGTAAAGTGCCTCAACAAAAAATGAGGTGCTGTTTCTCGAGCTGAGCATTTCAATTAAATGGAGCAGACTGCTGATATATATGCATAAAGTCTTCAAAGCCTTTTCTCTGCAGTGCAATTATTCACATGCCTGAAATGGAGCAGATTGCCGTCATAGGGTATTAAGTGTAGTAACCCATGCAAACAAGCAGCCAAACTTGTCTGGTAAACCTCAGGCAAATTAAAATATCCAGCCATCCACCACTAGTGCTACTGAGCCACTCGCGAATTAATTATCTTAAATACCATGTCATCCGTTGGTGACATAAATTACAGCGAATAATTATGTTCCAGATCAAAGACTTAATTATTACATGTAAGTTTTATCGTTGACTTGAGAAGTCATGATGCTGATTTCCATTTTTGTTCCTCTATTTATTCTTGTGAATTTTTGGTGTTCCTTGTTAAAAATGGAGCACCTCTGACTCCAAGAGGTCAGCTTTAAAGAAAATGATAAATTGCTTTTTGGTTATCAGTATTGCTTTACAAAACATTGCAATTTATTCTCTTAATCACGTGTCAATAATTGCAGTATAATTACACCCACTTTCATTAACAATTTGTACGCACTCAGAGTGGAATAAAGTAGAAACCAGTTATTGCTCTTCTGGATGATAAAATAGTAATTAGCTTTTTTTGATTAAATTTACTGTCATTTTTACCCATCAACTTGTGCTTTTAAACAATTAAGTGTAATGAATATTTATATAGCAGTCAACTATATGCAGTACAAAGATTCTTCCTATGTAGGACATTCCCCTTCATTGAAGCCATTCTCATCTCCATTTGCCTTCACTAATGGCAAACTTTAAAGGCTGTAGTGTCACAGCCAGCAAAGTAGATCTATTGAAGGATGTAAATGCGTTGGAGGCAGTACAGAGAAGGTTTACTAGACTGATACCTGGAATGGGCGGGCTGTCTTACGAGAAAAGATTGGACAGGCTAGGCTTGTATCCACTGGAATTGAGAAGAGTAAGAGGCGACTTGATTGAAACATATAAGATT
The DNA here is from genome assembly GCF_036365525.1 of Heterodontus francisci. NCBI lineage: Eukaryota > Metazoa > Chordata > Chondrichthyes > Heterodontiformes > Heterodontidae > Heterodontus > Heterodontus francisci. Next base: position 20,294,497 of record NC_090373.1, read on the forward strand.
CTGAGGGGTCTTGACAGGGTGGATGTGGAAAGGATGTTTCCTCTTGTGAGAGAATCTAGAATTAGGGGTCACTGTTTAAAAATAAGGGGCCACCCATTTAAGACGGAGATGAGAAATTTTTTCTCTGAGGGTCGTGAGTCTTTGGAACTCTTCCTCAAATGGTGGTGGAAGCAGAGCCTTTGAATATTTTTAAGGCAGAGATTCTTGATAAGCAAGGGATTGAAAGGTTATCAGGGGTAGGTGGAAATGTGGAGTAATCAGTTCAGCCATGAGCTTATCGAATGGTGGAGCAGGCTCGAAGAGCTGAGTGGCCTACTCCTGCTCCTAATTCATATGTTCGTATGTATGCATCAATGACACCTACATATGGCACACACTGTTGCACAAAGTCAGCTGCATGCAGAGGTGTCACCTGTCATTAATAATGAGATTAGGGACCTCCCAATGAAACAGAAAGAGAATTGAAAGCCTGGGAACTCTGCTTCAACACTGGACTGTTTCGATTGCAAAAAGACAAATACTGCAAAGTTTTGCACCGATTCAATGACACAGACAGTAATGCTGCTTCTTATTTGACACCAGATAAGACTTTTTCACTAGATGGGGCACATGCTTGTTTTTATACATAAGCAGTGCTGACCAGTACTTAGAAACATAGAAACAAGGAGCAGGAGTAGGCCATTTGGCCCTTCGAGCCTGCTCCACCATTTATTATGTTCATGGCTGATCATACAGCTCAGTAACCTGTTCCCACTTTCCCCCCATATCCTTTGTTCCCTTTCACTCCAAGAGCTATATCTAACTCCGTCTTGAAAACATACAATGTTTTGGCCTCAACTGCTTTCTGTGGTAGCGAATTCCACAGGCTCACCACTCTCTGGGTGAAGAAATTTCTCCTCATCTCAGTCCTGAAAGGTTTACCCCGTATCCTTAGACTATGACCCCTGGTTCTGGACTCCCCCACCATCGGGAACATCCTTCCTGCATCTACCCTGTCAAGTCCTGTTAGAATTTTATAGGTTTCTATGAGATCTCCCCTCACTCTTCTGAACTCCAGCGAATATAATCCTAACTGACTCAATCTCTCCTCATACGTCAGTCCCGCCATCCCAGGAATCAGTCTGGTAAACCTTTGCTGCACCCCCTCCATAGCAAGAGCATCCTTCCTCAGATAAGGAGACCAAAACTGCCCACAATATTCCAGGTGTGGCCTCACCAAGGCCCTGTATAATTGCAGCAAGACATCCCTTGAATCCTCTCGCTATGAAGGCCAACATACCATTAGCCTTTTTTACCGCTTGCTGCACCTGCATGCTTACCTTCAGCGACTAGTGTACGAGAACACCCAGGTCTCTTTGTATATTCCTCTCTCTCAGTTTATAGCCGTTCAGATAATAATCTGCCTTCCTGTCTTTGCTACCAAAGTGGATAACCTCACATTTATCCACATTATACTGCATCTGCCATGCATTTGCTCACTCACTCAAATATCCAAATCACCCTGAAGCATCTCTGCATCCTCCTCACAACTCACCCTCCCACCCAGTTTTGTGTCATCTGCAAATTTGGAGATATTACATTTAGTTCCCTCGTCTAAATCATTAATATATATTGTGAATAGCTGGGGTCCTAGCACCAATCCCTGCAGTACCCCACTAGTCACTGCCTGCCATTTGGAAAAAGACCCATTTATTCCTACTCTTTGTTTTCTGTCTGCCAACCAATTTTCTATCCATCGCAATACACTACCCCTAATCCCATGTGCTTTAATTTTACACGCTAATCTCTTATGTGGGACTTTGTCGAAGGCCTTCTGAAAGTCCAAATAAACCACATCAACTGGCTCCCCCTCATCAACTCTACTAGTTACATCCTTGAAGAATTCTAGTAGATTTGTCAAGCATGATTTCCCTTTTGTAAATCCATGCTGACTCTGTCCGATTCTACCACTGTTCTCCAAGTGCTCTGCTATAAAATCTTTGATAATGAACTCTAGAATTTTCCCCACTACTGACGTCAGGCTGACTGGTCTGTAATTCTCTGTTTTCTCTCCACCTCCCTTTTTAAATAGTGGGGTTACATTAGCTACCCTCCAATCTGTAGGAACTGTTCCAGAGTCTATAGAATCTTGAAAGATGACCACCAATGCATCCACTATTTCTAGGGCCATTTCCTTAAGTACTCTGGGATGTAGATTATCAGGCCCTGGGGATTTATCGGCCTTCAATCCCCAACACCATTTCTTTACTAATGCTGAGTTCCTTCAGTTCCTCCCTCTCACTAAACCCTGTGTTCCCCAACATTTCTGATATAATATTTGTGTCCTCCTTTGTGAAGACAGAACAGCAATGTGATAATGATCAGATAATCTTTTTTTGCAATGTCGATTGAGGGATAAATTTTGGCCAGGGGACCAGGGAGAACTCCCCTGCTCTTTTTTGAAATACTGCCATGGGATCTTTTACCTTCACCTGAGGGGGCAGACAGGGCTTCAATTTAATATCTCATTCAAAAAGTGGCTCCTCTGACAGTGCAGCTCTCCCTCAGTACCGCACTGAACTATCAGCCTAGATTTTGTGTGAAAGGAGGAAAGGGAATTGAGTTTTTACAGTGTATATGGGACTCCTTTCTCCATTAGTACTTATGTCCAACAAGAAAAGAATCACTACTGGATCCTATAATGGGTAATGAGCTAGAACTGATAGGAGAAGTAAAAGTAGGAGAGCATCTTAGTCATAGTGATCATAATACAATGAGGTTCAAGATTAGGATCAAGGGTGACATAAGTAGGACAAATACTAAGGTAATAGATTGGAAAAGAGCAAATTTTGAAGAATGCACAATGGAATGAAAGAAGGTAAACAGGGAGAGGATTTTGAAAAACAAAGACAGAAAAACAGTGGAAATCTTGAAAAAAGTAATAAATAGAGTTCAAAAGAGCTGTATTCCACTAAAAGCCAAATTCAAGCAAACAATTTGTGAGGCCATAGGGATGAGTAAAGAACTAAAGAAAAAGACTTATAAGAGGTACATAGATACTAAAGGAAAGGGGGACAAAAAGGAATACAAGGAACTTAAACTAACAACTTGTATTTATATAGCACCTTTAATGTAATAAAACATCCCAAGGTGCTTCACAGGAGCATTATAAAGCAAAATTTGACACCAAGCCACATAAGGTGGTATTAAGGCAGTTGGCCAAAAGCTTGGTCAAAGAGGTAGGATTTAAGGAGCATCCTAAAGGAGGAAAGAGAGACAGAGAGATTTAGTGAGGGAATTCCAGAGTTTAGGACCTAGGCAGTGGAAGGCATGGCTGTCACTGGTGGCTGAACCTAGATGAATGCAGATATTTCGGAGGTTTATGGGCTGAAGGAAATTACAGAGGTAGGGAGGGGCCATGGATGTATTTGGAAATAAGAATGAGAATTTAAAATCAAGACATTGCTTGACCGGGAGCCAATGTAGGTCAGCGAGTGCAGGGGTGACAGCGGAACAGGGAGGAAACAGGAGAAGTTTTTAAAAAGCAAGAAGATGAAGAGAAATTATTGAATCAAATTATCAAAGAATATAAAAAGAATCAATAAATTGTTCTACAGACACAAATAACAAAAGGGAAATGAAAGTAGGGATAGGACCATTAAACGATGATCAAGATAAATTCACAGGTAATAACAGAGAAGTTATTTTACCTCAGTTTCTACGAAAGAAGATACTGAAATAGATGCTTCACTAGAGGATAAGCTTACAAAGAAAATTGATAGTTAAGATAGAAAGGCAGTAAGTAACTGGCAAACTAGCAAAACTAAAAGAGGATAAGCCTCCTGGTCCAGATGGTATGCACTCACACATATTCAAAGAAACTAGAGACAAACTAGTTTATATCTATAAATGTTCCATGGATGAGGAGGCAGTGTCTGAAGATAGGCAGAAAACCAAAATATTTATATATACAAAAAGAGAGCAAGAACAAAACCTGGGACCTATAGACCAATCAGCTTTTCTTTTTGTTATTCATTCATGGGATGTGGTCAACACTAGCTCTGCTAGCATTTATTGCCCATCCCTAATTGCCCTTGAGAAGGTGGTGGTGAGTCACCTTCTTGAATCACTGCAGTCCATGTGGGGTAGGAATACTCACAGTGCTGTTAGGAAGGGAGTTCCAGGATTGTGACCCAGCAACAGTGAAGAAATGGTGATATAGTTCCAAGTCAGGATGGTGTGTGGCTTGGAGGGGAACTTGTAGGTGGTGGTGTTCCCATGTATCTGCTGCCCTTGTCCTTCTAGGTGGTAAAGGTTGTGAGTTTGGAAGGTGCTGTCTAAGGAGCCTTGGTGTGTTGCTGCAGTGCATCTTGTAGATGGTACACACTACTGCCACTGTGCATCGGTGGTGGAGGGAGTGAATGTTTGTGGATGGGGTGCCAATCAAGCAGGCTGCTTTGTCCTGGATGGTGTCGAGCTTCTTGAGTGTTGTTGGAGCTGCACCCATCCAGGCAAGTGAAGAGTATTCCATCACACTCCTGACTTGTGCCTTGTAGATGGTGGACAGGGTTTGGGGAGTCAGGAGGTGAGTTATTCTTTGCAGGATTCCTAGCCTCTGACCTGCTCTTGTGGTCACTTTATTTATATGGCTACTCCAGTCCAGTTTCCGGTCAATGGTAACCCCCAGGATATTGATAGTGGGGGATTCAGCGATTGTAATGCAATTGAATGTCAAGGGTAGATGGTTAGATTCTCTCTTGTTTGAGATAGTCATTACCTGGCACTTGTGTGGCGTGAACATTACTTGTCACTTATCAGACCAAGCCTGGATATTGTCCGTGTCTTGCTGCATTTCTGCACGGACTGCTTCAGTATCTGAGGAGTTGTGAATGGTGCTGAACATTGTGCAATCATCAGCGAACATCCCCACTTCTGACCTTATGATCGAAGGAAGGTCATTGATGAAGCAGCTGAAGATGATTGGGCCTAGGGCACTACTCTGAGGAATCCTGCAGTGATGTCCTGGAGCTGAGGTGATTGATCTCCAACAATCACAACCATCTTCCTTTGCGCTAGGTATGACTCCAATCAGTGGAATGTTTACCCGCTAATTCCCATTGACTCCAGTTTTGCTAGGGCTCCTTGATGCCATACTTTTTCAAAGGCTGCCTTGATGTCAAGGGCAGTCACTCTCACCTCACCACTTGAGTTCAGCTCTTTTGTCCATGTTTGAACCAAGGCTGTAATGAGGTCAGGAGCTGCGTGGCCCTGGTGGAAACCAAACTGAGCATCACTGAGCAGGTTATTGCTAAGCAAGTACTGTTTGATAACACTGTCGATGACACCTTCCATCACTTTACTGACACTCGAGAGTTGACTGATGGGGCAGTAATTGACCGGGTTGGATTTGTCCTGCTTCTTATGTGCAGGATATACTTGGGCAATTTTCCACATTGCTGGGTAGATGTCAGTCAGTGTCAGTAGTCAGTGTCAGGAGTCTTATCCTCTTTTCATTTTGCTAGTTTGCCAGTTACTTACTGTCTTTCTATCCTAAATAATGTCAGTGGTAGGAAACCAATACTGAAATCAACACTAAAAGAAGGGATAAAAAAGACAGAAAATGTAATTAAAAAATAGGCAGCATGGATTCTGAAAGGCTAAGTCACGCTTTACTAACCTGATAGAATTCTTTGACGAGGTAGTGGGAAGAGTAGACAAAGGTAATATACTTAGATTTTTAAAAGCCTTTCAATATGGCACCATATGGTAAGCTGAGGGGATAAGTAGCTGAATGGATAGTGAATTGGCCAAAAAATTGAAAGCAGTGAGTACGGTTAAAGGGTAGTTATTCAGATTGAAGGAGGGTATAAAGAGGTGTTCCACAAGGATCTGTCCTGAGACCACTGTTATTCATAATTTACATTAAGGAACAAGTAACCTCATATCAAAATTTGCAGATGATACCAAACAGGAGTGTAGAGCTAAACACTGAGGAAGAATGCAACATCATACAAGAAGACATTGGAAAACTTGTAGACTGAACAGTTAACTGTCAAATGAACTTTAACATAGATAAATGTGAGGGGATGCACTTTGGTTGGAAAAATAGATCACCTATGCCTTCGGAAATAAGAAACTGAATGGAGTACAAGAGCAAAGGGATCTAGATATACAGGTAAACAAACCATTAAAAACAGCATCTCAAGTCAGCAAAGCAATTAAAAATGCTAACAAAGCGCTGGGATTTATTTCCAGGGGTATAGAGGTCACAAGTGGTGAATGTATGTTAAACTTGTATCAGACCCTGGACAAGCCATGCTTAGAGTACTGTGTACAGTTCTGGTCTTCATACTATTAAAAAGAAAATATCAGCACCAGAGAAAGTGCAAAAACAATTTACATGCACGGTACTAGAATTGAGATATTCCAGCTATTGGGAAAGATTGAACAGGCTGGGGATTTTTTCTTTATAAGCGAGACTGAGTGGCAACCTTCTCGAGGTCTTTAAAATTATGAAGGGCTTGGACAGGGTATATGTAGAGCGAATGTTTCCACTTCTGGGAGAATCCAAAACTAGAGGTCATAAATACGATATAGTTACTAATAAATCCAATAGGGAAATCAGGAGAAAGTTCTTCATTCCAATTGGTGAGAATGTGGAACTTACTACCATAAGAGATCCATAAGAAGTAGTTGAGGCAAATAACTTAAATGGTTTCAAAAAGGAAACCAGATGAGTACATGAGAGAAAAGGGAACAGAAAGATATATTGAACATACAAACATACGGATTAGGAGCAGAAGTAGGCCATTCGGCCCCTCGAGTCTGTTCTGCCATTCAATAAGATCATGGCTGATCTGTTTGTGTCTCGAATTCCACACTCCCATCTACCCCTGATAACCTTTAATTCCTTACCTAACAAGAATCTTTCTACCTCTGCCTTAAAAATATTCAATGATCCCGCCTCCACCACCTTCTGAGGCAGGGAATTCCAAAGTCGCACAACCCTCTGAGAGAAAAAATTTCTCCTTGGCTCTGTCCTAAAAGGGCGACTGCTAGTTCTGGACTCACCCACAAGAGGAAACATCCTTACTACATCCACCTTGTCAAGACCGATAAGGATCTTATAAACTTCAATCAAGTCTCCCCTCACTCTTCTAAATTCTAGCGAAAATAAGCCCAGTCTGTCCAACCTTTCCTCATAAGACAACCCGCGCATTTACATGCTTCCTTAAATAAGGAGACCAAAACTGCACACAGGGTTCGAGGTGTGGTCTCACCAATGCCCTGTATAACTGAAGCATAACATCCTTACTTTTATTTTCAATTCCTCTCGTAATAAAGGATAGCATTCCATTAGCCTTCTTTATTACCTGCTGTAACTGCATACTAACATTTTGTGACTCATGCACTAGAACACCTAGATCCCTCTGCACCTCCATTTAAGTAATACTTTGCATTTTTATTCTTCCTGCCAAATTGAAGAACTTCACATCATCCCACATTATACTCCATCTGTCAGATTTTTGCCCACTCAATCAACCTATCTATATCGGTCTGCAACTTCCTTATGTCCTCTTCACAACATACTTTCCTACCTATCTTTGTGTCATCTGCAAATGTAAATACCATGCCATCGCTCCCCTCATCTAAGTCATTGATAAATTGTAAAACGTTGAGGCCCCAGCACAGACCCCTGCGGGACTCCACTTGTCACATCTTGCCAATCAGAAAAGGACCCATTTATGCATACTCTCTGTTTTCTGCCAGCCAGCCAATCTTCTGTCCATGCTAATATGTTAACCCCTACACCATGAGCTCCTACTTTGTGCAATAACCTTTTATGTAGCGCCTTGTCAAATGCCTTCTGGAAATCCAAGTACAGTACATCAACGGGCTCCCCTTTATCCATGGCACAGGTTACTCCTTCAAAGAACTCCAACAAATTGTTTAAATATGATTTCCCTTTCACAAAACCGTGTTGACTATTCCCGATTGCCTTGAGGTTTCCTAAGTGCCCAGCTATAGTCTCCTTATAATCGTTTCTAACACCTTCCCCATGACAGACATCAAGCTAACTCGCCTGTAGTTACCTGTTCTCTGCCTTCCCCCCCCCCCCCCCCCCACTTCTTGAATAGAGGGGTTATATTTGCTACTTTTGAGTCTGATGGAACCTTTCCAGAATCCAGTGAATTTTGAAAAATTAACACCAACACATCGACCACCTCATTAGCCACCTCTTTTAAGACCCTAGGATGAAGCCCATCAGGACCCGGGGACCTGTCAGCCCAAAGCTCCATCAGTTTGGTCATCACCGCTTCCCTGGTTATTGAAATTTCACCAAGTACCTCTCTTCCTTCCACCTCCTGATTTACAGCTATTACTGGAATGTTTTTCTATCCTCTATAGTGAAGATAGAAGCAAAATATTTGTTAATTTCATCCACCATTTCCTTATTATCTACTATTAACTCCCCATTCTCACTCTCTGGAGGACCAACACTCACTTTACTTACGCTTTTCCTTTTTAAATACCTGTAGAAATTCTTGCTATCTGTTATTCCATTTCTAGCTAGCTTCCTCTTATACTCTAATTTCTTTCTTCTGATTAACCTTTTAGTCATTCTCTGCTGTTCATTATATTCTGACCATTCACCTGACCTGTCACTTATCTTTGCACAATTATATGCTTTTTCCTGAGTTGGGGCAGACAGAATGGGAGGAGACTCGTGTGCAGTTTGTTATGACCAGCTGAGAAAAGGTCTAGGGATTCCCTCTCAGCCTTTTCCTGGTTTGGCCGTAACAGGGTTTAATTTTTAAAAACACCGTGTTTTAGCTCCCCGTCGGTGAATCCTTGTTCACTGCTCTCCAATTGTAATGGCAAAGAAATCAACCAGACAGGTTTTCTTAGATTTAAACAAGAAAGGTGTAAGTTTATCAACCTTAAAACTTTAATTCGGTTAAAACTACTAAAAATATGCGATGCAACCATGCTAGCATGCATACGTGATAAACACACACGTAGATAAAAACAGAAAAGAGAAAGAATCAAGGGAAAAGGTTGAAGCAATAACTGGAGTTCATTTATTGTCTTTTGAGTTTAATGTAAAGTCTTTGATTGTAGTTAAATCTTGCTATCTCATTGGGGCCCAGTACACCCTTTCAAACTTGTTTCGATGGTTTTCTGTCTTGAGGCTTCGTTTCTTCTGTGGGTCCCTGTCCTTGTGTGAGAGGGAGAGAGAGAGATAGAGAGATGCTGTCTTCTTGAAATCCAGTTGCAGTCTCTGCTTTTCGTGAGGGAGAGACAGGGAGAGATGCTCTCTCTTCAAGTTCAGCTGCAGTCTGTTTTTTTCTCTGTGGCACAATTCAAACCTGGGCCAGCAGGCCAGTTATGTGACTAGCTCCTTTTTTGGAACAACCTGCCTGGCGAGGTTTTGTGGATTCTTTCAATCTTGGTAGACATCCTCAGTAGGGGGCTAGAATGCAGACTTTCACACATTCAATGTCTTTTGAATAAAATCCATTTGGTTAATAAAATCTGGGAGCAGTTCCAATGTCTTCTCCAGGCAACTGTCTTTTAGAATGCAAATGCTTCCAGCCACTGTCCTTTTAGAATGCAGGTGCAGCCATGTTTTCAGTCGAGTAAGAGTTAAAAATTAATGTTCCATATGATGAAATTAATATGCCTCATTCTTGGCAGATGTGGTTTTTCTCACAAGTTCATTTTAGCCCTATCTAAAAGTTAACAGTTAGTTTAGTGTATGTTACCTGGGCCCACTGCCCTCCCCCAGCCACACCTGCTCTTTGTTTTCTCAATGAAATTGATCCGGATGAAACTGACGAGAACAGCTGCCGATACTTTAATCTCCGATCCTGCTGTCTTCACAGTCCAGAGTGTCTGCAGCCACGGCATGCGGTAAGTCCATTGAGGTGAAGAAGGAGCTGCGGGACCCGAGAGAAGTCCTGTGAAAAGGTGCCCCGAACACTCATTGTCACAAGGCGAGCCGCCTTAAACAGTGTTCAAATCACACGCAGCTTCCAAAGTGCGGACTGCGACACCGACCACTCCCTGGTGTGCAGCAAGGTTAGACTCAGACCAAAGAAGTTGCATCATTCCAAGCAGAAGGGCCACCCGCGCATCAACACGAGCAGAATTTCCCACCCACAGCTGTTACAAAAATTTCTAAATTCACTTGTAACAGCCCTTCAAAACACTCCCACAGGGGATGCTGAGACCAAGTGGGCCCACATCAGAGACGCCATCTATGAGTCAGCTTTGACCACCTACGGCAAAAGTGCGAAGAGAAATGCAGACTGGTTTCAATCTCATAATGAAGAGCTGGAACCTGTCATAGCCGCTAAGCGCATTGCACTTTTGAACTACAAGAAAGCCCCCAGCGATTTAACATCCGCAGCACTTAAAGCAGCCAGAAGTACTGCACAAAGAACAGCTAGGCGTTGCGCAAACGACTACTGGCAACACCTATGCAGCCATATTCAGCTGGCCTCAGACACCGGAAACATCAGAGGAATGTATGATGGCATGAAGAGAGCTCTTGGGCCAACCATCAAGAAGATCACCCCCCTCAAATCTAAATCGGGGGACATAATCACTGACCAACGCAAACAGATGGACCGCTGGGTTGAGCACTACCTAGAACTGTACTCCAGGGAGAATGCTGTCACTGAGACTGCCCTCAATGCAGCCCAGCCTCTACCAGTCATGGATGAGCTGGACATACAGCCAACCAAATCGGAACTCAGTGATGCCATTGATTCCCTAGCCAGCGGAAAAGCCCCTGGGAAGGACAGCATTACCCCTGAAATAATCAAGAGTGCCAAGCCTGCTATACTCTCAGCACTACATGAACTGCTATGCCTGTGCTGGGACGAGGGAGCAGTACCCCAGGACATGCGCGATGCCAACATCATCACCCTCTATAAAAACAAAGGTGACCGCGGTGACTGCAACAACTACCGTGGAATCTCCCTGCTCAGCATAGTGGGGAAAGTCTTTGCTCGAGTCGCTCTGAACAGGCTCCAGAAGCTGGCCGAGCGCGTCTACCCTGAGGCACAGTGTGGCTTTCGAGCAGAGAGATCGACTATTGACATGCTGTTCTCCCTTCGTCAGATACAGGAGAAATGCCATGAACAACAGATGCCCCTCTACATTGCTTTCATTGATCTCACCAAAGCCTTTGACCTCGTCAGCAGACGTGGTCTCTTCAGACTACTAGAAAAGATCGGATGTCCACCAAAGCTACTAAGTATCATCACCTCATTCCATGACAATATGAAAGGCACAATTCAACATGGTGGCTCCTCATCAGAGCCCTTTCCTATCCTGAGTGGTGTGAAACAGGGCTGTGTTCTCGCACCCACACTTTTTGGGATTTTCTTCTCCCTGCTGCTTTCACATGCGTTCAAATCCTCTGAAGAAGGAATTTTCCTCCACACAAGATCAGGGGGCAGGTTGTTCAACCTTGCCCGTCTAAGAGCGAAGTCCAAAGTACGGAAAGTCCTCATCAGAGAACTCCTCTTTGCTGACGATGCTGCTTTAACATCTCACACTGAAGAATGCCTGCAGAGTCTCATCGACAGGTTTGCGTCTGCCTGCAATGAATTTGGCCTAACCATCAGCCTCAAGAAAACGAACATCATGGGGCAGGATGTCAGAAATGCTCCATCCATCAATATTGGCGACCACGCTCTGGAAGTGGTTCAAGAGTTCACCTACCTAGGCTCAACTATCACCAGTAACCTGTCTCTAGATGCAGAAATCAACAAGCGCATGGGTAAGGCTTCCACTGCTATGTTCAGACTGGCCAAGAGAGTGTGGGAAAATGGCGCACTGACACGGAACACAAAAGTCCGAGTGTATCAGGCCTGTGTCCTCAGTACCTTGCTCTACGGCAGCGAGGCTTGGACAACGTATGCCAGCCAAGAGCGACGTCTCAATTCATTCCATCTTCGCTGCCTTCGGAGAATACTTGGCATCAGGTGGCAGGACTATATCTCCAACACAGAAGTCCTTGAAGCGGCCAACATCCCCAGCTTATACACACTACTGAGTCAGCGGCGCTTGAGATGGCTTGGCCATGTGAGCCGCATGGAAGATGGCAGGATCCCCAAAGACACATTGTACAGCGAGCTCGCCACTGGTATCAGACCCACCGGCCGTCCATGTCTCCGTTATAAAGACGTCTGCAAACGCGACATGAAATCGTGTGACATTGATCACAAGTCGTGGGAGTCAGTTGCCAGCATTCGCCAGAGCTGGTGGGCAGCCATAAAGACAGGGCTAAATTGTGGCGAGTCGAAGAGACTTAGTAGTTGGCAGGAAAAAAGACAGAGGCGCAAGGGGAGAGCCAACTGTGCAACAGCCCCAACAAACAAATTTCTCTGCAGCACCTGTGGAAGAGCCTGTCACTCCAGAATTGGCCTTTATAGCCACTCCAGGCGCTGCTTCACAAACCACTGACCACCTCCAGGCGCGTATCCATTGTCTCTCGAGATAAGGAGGCCCAAAAGAATTTTATGTTGTTCCATGTAAGATGGCCAATGAAGAATATTCTGTGCTTTTGAGAAGTGAATTCTTCAAGCTGTAGTTCAGAGAAATAGGTCTGAGATCTCGTAATGGTTCTCCTGGTCTGCTGCCACAATTCCTGTCTCTTGTCCTCGATTCCCCAACCAGAGGAAATAATTTTGCAGTATCTATTCTATCAAATCCTTTCAGCATTTCAAATACCTCAATCACATCACTCCTAAATCTTCTGGAATACAAATGTAGCCTTATGTGGCCTGCCCTCATAATTTAAGCGTCTAAGACCTGGTATCAGGATGCCCAAACTAAACCAGCAGATTACCATGAATATTAAGTTATTGTCAATCCTGAGGACACAGAGAACACAGATTTAAGGTAAATGGCAAAGGAACCAGAGGAGGGATGAGGAAAAATAATTTTATGCAGATCTGAAAGGGTGGTGGAAGCAGATTCAATAATAACTTTCAAAAGGGAATTGGATATGTTCTTGAAGGGGAAGAACTTCTAGGGCTATGGGGAAAGAGCAGGAGGACTGGGACTAATTGGATAGCTTTTTGAAAGAGCCATCACTGGCATGATGGGTTGAATGGCCCCCTTTGTGCTGTATCATTCTGTGATTCTATCACTGCCCAGGTGCAAGTGCCACAGTGATGGACAATCCACCCTCCAGTATATGCACCACATTGAAATAGATATTCATTGTGAATACTGTCGTGACACTTTGATGAACACAACCCCCCCTTAGCCCTCGATCCATACACCATAAAAATTTAAAGGGAAATAGAAAGGAAATGCATTTGTGAAATTGTGACCCGCAGGAGCAAGTGGAATCGGTCGGACTTTGAATGAAGCAGCAAGTTGTTTATCGAATCGACATTTTGATTACCTCACCATATGCTTCATTAAATTTGATGTATTTTGGTCTCTTTACAGAAATTGAACAATTCCAGAACAGCAACGCTAAAAAGGAGGAAGAGAAGCAATACCTTGATGTTATCAGCAACAAAAACATTAAACTATCTGAAAGAGTGCTGATTCCAGTCAAACAGTATCCAAAGGTACAAGAATTGTGATTGGACTGTTTACGTGTCAAATAATCAGTCTGTGATGTAATCAAAAAATAATCACTTAATTGCTTTCTTCGAATTGCATAGAATGTACAGCACAGAAGCAGGCCGTTCGGCCCAACTAGTCTGTGCTGGTGTTTATGCACCCCAGAAGCCTCCTCTCTCCCTACTTCATTGAACCTTATCTTTCCATACCTTGCGCTCAGTGGTTGATGCAAATAGCATAGATTTCTTTAAGGGGGACAAGGTAAGTGCATGAGGTGAAAGGAATAGAAGGATATGCTGATAGGCTTAGTTGAAGAAGTGTGGGAGGAGGTTCATGTGGACTTGGGCCGAAAGGCCTGTTTCTGGGCCATCACTACTATTTAATTTCTTTCTCCCTCATAGAAACATAGGAGCAGGAGTAGGCCATTCAGCCCATCTAGCCTGCTCCGCCATTCAATCTGATCATGGCTGATCATCCACTTCAATGCCTTTTTCCCACACTATCCCCATATCCCTTTATGTCATTGGTATTTAGAAATCTGTCAATCTCTGCTTTAAAAATACTCAATGACTCAGCTTCCCCAGCCCTCTGAGGTAGAAAATTCCACAGATTCAAAGAAATTTCTCCTCATCTCAGTCCTTAGTGGCTTCCCACTAATTTTGAAATTGTGTCCCCTGATTGTAACTCCACAACTAGGGGAACATCTTAAATAAAAGCAAAATACTGCGGATGCTGAAAATCTGAAATACTCAGCAGGTCTGGCAGCAGCTGAGGAGCATCTGGGGAAACATCTTACCTATATCTACCCAGTCTGTCCCTTTAAGTATTTTGTAGGTTTCAGTGAGATCACCTCTCATTCTTGGAAACTCAAGAGAATACAGGCCCAGTTTCCCCAATCTCTCTTCATCGGACAGTCCTGCCATCCTGGGAACAAGTCTGGTGAACCTTTGATGCACTCCCTCTATGGCAGTAGTATCTTTCCTAAGGCAAGGGGACCAAAACTGCACATAGTACTCCAGGTACTCACTACTCCTGTACTCAAATCCTCTTGCAATAAAGGTTAACATACCATAACCCTTCCTAATTGCTTGCTGCACCTACATGTTAGCTTTCAGTGACTTATTGACAAGGACACCCAGGTCCCTTTGAACATCTACACTTTCTAATCTCTTACCATTTAAGAAACACTCTGCACATCTGTTCCTTCTACCAAAGTGGATAACCTCACATTTTTCCACATTATATTCCACCTGCCACGTTCTTGCCCACTCACTAAGTCTATCCAAATCCCCTTGAAGCCACTTTGCATCTTCCTCACAACACACATTCCTACCTAGTTTTGTGTCATCCGCGAACTTGTAAATATTACATTTGGTCCCCACATCCAAATTATTGATATATATTGTGAACAGCTGGGGCCCAAGTACTGATCCTTGCAGTACCCCACTAGTCATAGCATGCCAATGCGAGAATGACCTGTTTATTCCTATTCTCTGTTTTCTGCCTGTTAACCAATCCTTAATCCATGCCAGCATGAATTATCTCATGTGCTCTAATTTTGCTAACAGACCTTTTTTTTATCAGTTCCTGGGATGTGGGCGTTGCTGGCTAGGCCAGCTTTTGTTGCCCATTCCTTATTGCCATTGAGAAGGTGGTGATGAGCTGCTTTCTTGAACCGCTGCAGTCCATAAGGGGTAGATACACCGACAGTGCTGTTAGGAAGGGATTTCTAGAAGTTTCACCCAGCGACAGTGAAGGAATGGCGATATAGTTCCAAGTCAGGATGGTGTGTGACTTGGAGGGGAACTTGCAGATAATGCTGATCCCATGCATCTTCTGCATTTGTCCTTCTAGGTGGTAGAGGTCGTAGGTTTGGAAGGTGCTGTCTGAGGAGTCTTGGTGCGTTGCTGCAGTGCATCTTGTAGATGGTACACACTGCTGCCACTGTGCGTCGGTGGTGGAGGGAGAGAATGTTTGTGGGATGGGGTGCCAATCAAGCAGGCTGCTTTGTCCTGGCTGGTGTCGAGCTTCTTGAGTGTTGTTGGAGCTGTACCCATTCAGGCAAGTGGAGAGTATTCCACCACACTCCTGACTTGTGCCTTTTAGATGGTGGACAGGTTTTGGGGAGTCAGGAGGTGAGTTACTCGCCTCAGGATTCCCAGCCTCTGACCTGCTCTTGTAGCCATGGTATTTATATGGCTACTCCAGTTCAGTTTCTGGTCATGGTAACCCCCAGGATGTTGATGGGGGATTTAGCGATTGTAATGCAACTGAATGTCAAGGGGAAATGGCTAGATTTTCTCTTGTTTGAGATAGTCATTGCCTGGCACTTGTGTTGTGCGAAAGTTACTTGCCAATTATCAGCCCAAGCCAGGATATTGTCCAGGTCTTGCTGCATTTCTGCACGGACTGCTTCAGTATCTGAGGAGTCACGAATGGTGCTGAACATTGTGCAATCATCAGCGAACATCCCCACTTCTGACCTTATGATTGAAGGAAGGTCATTGATGAAGCTGCTGAAGATGGTTGGGCCTAGGACATTACCCTGAGGAACTCCTGCAGTGATGTCCTGGAGCTCAGATGATTGACCTCCAACAACCACAACCATCTTCCTTTGTGCTAGGTATGACTCCGGCGGAGAGTTTTCCCCCTGATTCCCATTGATACCAGTTTTGCTAGGTCTCCTTGATGCCATGCTCGGTCAAATGCTGCCTTGATGTCAAGGGCAGTCGCTTTCACCTCACCTCTAAATTTCAGCTCTTTGGTCCATGTTTGAACCAAGGCTGTAATGAGGTCAAGTGCTGAGTGGCCCTGGTGGAAACCAGACTGAGCATCACTGTGCAGGTTATTGCTAAGCAAGTGCCACTTGATAGCACTGTCGATGACATCTTCCATCACTTTACTGATGATCGAGAATAGACTGATGGGATGGTAATTAGCCGGGTTGGATTTGACCTGACTTTTGTGTACAGGAAAAACCTGGGCAATTTTCCACATTGCAGGGTAGATGTCAGTGTTGTAGCTGTACTGGAACAGCTTGTTTAGGGGCACAGCAAGTTCTGGAGCACAGGTCTTCAGAAATATTGCCGGAATGTTGTTAGGGCCCATAGCCTTTGCAGTATCAAGTGCCTTCAGTAGTTTCTTGATATCACGTGGAGTGAATTGAATTGGCTGAAGACTGGCATCTGTGATGCTGGGGACTTCAGGAGGAGGCTGAGATAGATCATCTACTCGGCACTTCTGGCTGAAGATTGTTGCAAATGCTTCAGCTTTATCTTTCGCACTGATGTGCTGGGCTCCCCCATCATTGAGGATGGAGATATTTGTGGCACCTCCTCCTCCAGTTAGTTGTTTAATTGTCCACCACCATTCACAGCTGGATGTGGCAGGTCTGCAGAGCTTAGATCTGATCCATTGGTTGTGGGATGGCTTAGCTCTGTCGTGTGCTGGTTATGCTGTTTGGCACACAAGTAGTTCTAGGTTGTAACTTCACCAGGTTGACACTTCATTTTTAGGTATGTCTTGTGCTGCTCCTGGCATGCCCTCCTGCACTCTTCATTGAATCAGGATTAGTCTCCTTGCGTAAAGGTAATGGTAGAGTGGGGGAATATGCTGGGCCATGAGGTTACAGATTGTGGCTGAGTACAATTCTGCTGCTGCTGATGGCCCACAGCATCTCATGGATGCCAAGTTTTGCATTGCTGGGTTTGTTCGAAATCTATCCCATTTAGCATGGTGGTAGTGCCACACAACACAATGGAGGGTATTCTCAATGTGAAGATGGGACTTTGTCTCCACAAGGACTGTACGGTGGTCACTCCTGCCAATACTGTCATGGACATATGCATCTGCGGCAGGCAGATTGGTGAGGATGAGGCCAAGTATATTTTTTCCTCTTGTTGGCTCCCTCACCAGCTGCCACAGATCCAGTCTAGCAGCTATGTCCTTTAGGATTCGGGCAGCTTGGTCAGTAGTGGTGCTACCGAGCCACTCTTGGTGATGGGCATTGAAGCCCCACACCCAGAGTACATTCTGCACCTTTGCCACCCTCAGTGTTTCCTCCTTAGGGGAACTTTATCAAAAGTCTTCTGGAAACCCAAGTATACTATGTCCACCGACTCCCCTTTATCAATTCTGTTAGTCACATCCTCAAAAAGCTACCAACAGGTTCATCAACCATGATTTCCCATTCATAAATCCATGTTGACTATGCCCAATCAGATCATTATTATCCACGTGTCCATAATCTATAGAATTTTGGAAGATGATCACCAATGCATCCATTATCTCCATTGCAACACTCTGGGATATAAAATATCAGGTCCCAAGGGACTTATCAACCATCAGCCCCATTAATTTCCCCAATACTAATTCTTACTAATACAAATTTCCTTCAATTCCTCATTCTCCTTAGTCCCTTGGATCTCTAATTCTGGGAGATTTCTTGTATCTTTCTCAGTGAACATAGACACAAAGTAATCATTTAGCTTCTCTGCCATTTCTCTATTCCCTATTATAAATTCTCCTGACTCTGCCTGTAATGGACCCACATTTGTCTTAACCAAATGTTTTTTTTTACGTACCTTTAAAAGCTTTTACAGTCCATTTTAATGTTTTTTGCTAGTTTACATTCATATTCTATTCTCCCTTTATCAGTTTCTTGGTCCTCCTTTGCTGTATTCTAAAATCCTCCCAACCAACCGTCAGGTTTACTATTATTTCTGGCAACTTTATAGGCCTTTTCTTTCCATCTTATACAATCCCTAACTTCCTTTGTTATCCACAGTTGACTGCCTTTTCTTTTTGGGTTTTTGTGCCTTGAAGGAATGTATAGTTGCTGTAAATGATGTAATATTTATTTAAAGACTATCCATTGCCTATGTACTGTCATACCTTTTAATGTATTTTCCCAATCCACCTCAGTCAATATGCCCCTCATACCTTCATAATTTCCTTTGTTCAAATTTAACGCCCTGGCTTCAGATTGAATTACCTCACTTTCAAACAAAATGTAAAATTATATCATATTATGGTCACTCATCCCTGAAGGTTCTTTTACAACAAGATTATTACTTAGCCCTTTCTCATTCCATAATACTAGATCTAAAATAGCCTGTTCTCTGGTCGGTTCCTCAAGATAGTGCTCTGGAAAACCATCCCGAGCACACTCCAGGGACTTGTCCTCCACAGCCTTAGTGCTCATGTGCTTATCTAGATTCTCCATAAATGTATTTATGCTGCTTGACTCAACCACTCCTTGTGGTAGCGAGTTCCACATTCTCACGTCTCAGAATCAAGAAGTTTCTCCCAAATTCTCTATTGGATTTATAAGTGACTATCGTACATTTGAGACCCCTAGTTCTGGTCTTCTCCACAAGTGAAAACATCTCCTCCACATCTACCCTATCAAACCTTTTCACAACCTTAAAGATTTTCATTATTAAAGAATAAAGAATTGGTAGCACTGCCAGGCTGGTCTTTAGTTGAAGCTGCTCTTGACTTAGAAAGCGAATTGAAAGACCAGCCAGGTCCCTAAGGTGAGGCACCAGCAAAGCTGATGAGACTGAATCTTTTCCTGATGCAGTGAAGCAGTGGTTTGGGAAGGAAAACATGGTAACATAAACCACTATGGACTGAGGAAAAAAAACTCTCAAGCATGTCATGAAGCAAACAAAGAGGTCTTATTTTCGTATCTTTCTCTCTTGTCCTGAAGAACAGTGGGAAATAGTGGAAAGATTTGCAGGATGATTGGAAGTCTATGACATGAATACTCCTTCCATGGCTGTTTTTTATTATTCGTTCACAGGATGTGAGTGTCGCTGGCTAGGCCAGCATTTATTGCCCATCCCTAATTACCCTTGAGAAGGTGGTGGTGAGCTGCCTTCTTGAACCGCTGCAGTTCTTGGGGTGTAGGTACACCCACTGTGCTGTTAGGAATGGAGTTCCAGGATTTTGACCCAGCAACAGTGAAGGAACAGTGATATAGTTCCAAGTCAGGATGGTGTGTGGTTTGGAGGGGAACTTGCAGGTGGTGCTGTTCCCATGCATCTGCTGCAATTGTCCTTCTCGGTGGTAGAGGTCGCGGGTTTGGAGGTGCTGTCGAAGGATCCTTGGTGAGTTGCTGCAGTGCTTCACGTAGATGGTACACACTGCTGCCACTGTGCGTAGGTGGTGGAGGGAGTGAACGTTGGTGAACGTCGGTGGGGAAGGTGGCTCATAGCTCCGGCAGCGAGTGTTATAGCCCCCCGGCAGGAGCCTTCGCCGTTACCTGGGGTAAAGGGATATGACCTCAGATCAGATGTGGCAACCTTCTGAATTTAAGCATATTACTAAGCGGAGTAAAAGAAACTAACAAAGATTCCCCTAGTAACTGCGAGTGAAGAGGCTGTAGCCATCTTTATACCATATAGTTTCATGGACTCCCACACAGCAAGGTGAAGATGGGTCACCCACACCCGCCAGACCCGAGTATCCTGCTGGACATCAACCCAGAATTCCGAGCTGAAGCTCCAGCCTGCACTTGCTGGGACCATCTGGAGCTGGATTGAACCTGGAGATAGGAATTCTTCCACTGAGCCAAAAGCTCACTAGACTGAAAAAGTTATTTTCTTGTATCTCCTGGAAACTAACTTAAAAGCTCCTTTGGTAGAGATCAGAGGATACTTACACAGAATTACATAGAACATACATCACAGGAACAGGCCATTCAGCCCATCTGGTCTATGCCAGTGTTTATGCTCCACACATGTCTCTTCCCATCCCTCTTTATCTCACCCTATCAGTATATCCTTCTACTCCTTTCTCCCTCATGTGCTCATCTAGCTTCCCCTTAAATGTATTCATGTTATTCTCCTCTACTTGTGTTAATGAGGTCCATATTCTAATCACTCTCTCAGTAAAGAAGTTTCTCCATGATTGATGCGAATTAAAAATATAATTGTAGTATGTAATGTATGAATTCTTTGCTTCTATCTGCAGTTATTGAATGCTCATTATTATGAGTCCCTGACATAACTTTTAATGAGTGTTGGTAGCTCTTCTTCCCTCTGGCGACTTGTACTGTCTGCAATTTTGTCTTTTGCATATTACTCTGTCCTGCGTCTTGCTTCAACCATCCTTCACTTTTATTTCTTTCTTGTTCCTTATTTTTTAAAAAGTAATTTCTGTGCACTGCTGTTTTAGTTGGCCACCCATTGTGATCAGTCAGTCCCAGGTGACATTTCCTCTTTGCATTAGTTCTAACAAATCCATAAATATTGCTGAAGAAAAGAGACGTGCTGGCGAATTGTATCATACAGCACGTCCCTTCGGCTGTTCACAATAGGCAGAGTTCTGACTGTACTCAACCAGCCCATACTTGCAAAATTCAGAAAACATTGTCTAAAGTTAAATGTGATTCCGTGATTTAACAGCACTTACTGAACAATCCCGTGTGTGCTAAGAAGTACACTAACAACCAATTTAAGATTATCAGTCGGGCTTGCAATGTGGCTCACTTCTAGAAGCCACATATATTCATACTCAGGGACCTGTCCTCTGCAGGCAAATGGAACATGTGCAGGTGTTGCACCTTTTGTTTTGAATTAAACAAAGTGTGTGGAACAATAGTTCCCTGGTGCATTCTCCAGGACAACACCTCGACCAATCAGAGTTGACTTGCCAGCCAATCAGCACCCTTTTTCCCATGCAGTATAAATTGTTGCTGTCGTTGAAATTTGGCATTCTTGCATCTGTCCTGATAAGTGCATGATTAACAGCTTCAGCAGTCTGTCTCTTTTTTCAGCAATACTCAAGTTCCGTACTACCAAGCGACAAAATCCATACATGTATCACTCACCATCCTTGTGCTCGCTGACCTACAATGGTTTTGTGTCCAACAGCGCCTCCATTTTAAAACTGTCATCTTTGTTCTCAAATCCCTCCATGGCCTTGACATTGCCCCCCAACCCATCTCTCTAATCTCATCCAAACCTACAACCCTCTTCAATCTCCACGATCCTCCAATTTTGGATCTTGAGCATCCCCTATTGTCATCACTCCAGCATTGGTGGCCGGGCCTTCAACTGCTTAGGTCCTAAGCCCTGGAATTCCCTTCCTAAACCTCTTTACCTCTCTCTCCTCCTTTAAGATGCTGCTTAAAACCTAGCTTTTTAAGCAAGTCTGTCATAATATTGCCTTACATGGCTCAATGGCAAATATTGTTTGATAACAAAGCAGTTTGGGATGTTTTGCTACATTAAAAGGCGCTATATAAATGCAAATTGTTTGTAATTGCATTCATGGATTCATTAAATGGCTGCACTGAGAAAGATGTTGAGGCCAGTCATAATTGCTTTGAAGTTTTGCATCAGTTGAAGTCTCTGCCAAGGTTTTGACAATTGCAGATCTTGTTACTGAGCATTCTGAGAAAAAGAATAAAAAGCACCTCGGTTGTCTTTCTTTGACACACAACTCCCAGGAGTGCTTAGCCTGCACGCTATCATCTGAAAGAGCATGCTGTGAGCATCTGGAATGCTGACGCTGGTTCTCATTAGAGGATGGCACGACCTGATCCTGCTCCTCCAGTCACTGAGCACTGAGAAACTAGTTCCGTTAACACAAACATTTCAGCATAGATTGGGTTACTGATGATATGATGGGCAATTGTGATTTTTTTTCATAAGATTTAGACAAAGCAGGTTGTACACTACCTCACAATGGCCAAAATAAGGCGACATGGCTTGATCTATCTTATCCAGCTTGTACCTTGGAGCTGCATACAGCTTCAGCAAACAGTGCAAACATCTTTTGATGCTGGTGACCCAGACATGGACTCTCCCATTGTTAGCACCATTGTTAGCGCCATTGTTAGTGCTATTTCAGCTGCAAGTTCTGAATCATCCTTTCCATCCTGACTTTTTTGTCAGCTAACCTTTATGGACATCTCCCTCCCCTAACCCAAATCTTCAAGAGTGTGTGGTAAAGGACCCCATAATGATTGATGGACTGACAAAATAATTTGTTATTTCGTCCATGATTTTTACTTTTCTGAATTAAAAAAAAAAAAAATCATATTTAAAATAAATGTTATCCATTCATTAAAAAGTCAGCATGTTGTCTTGACATGACATCTACAGTGGCACTTCGAAGCGATAAAGAATGCTTAATATGCTCACGTTTTAATTGCAATGCTTTTAAGTGCCAATGTGCAACTAAAATGTTTTCTGATTACTCTTTGAATAGTTAGTATTTGCTGTTGCTTATCACCTTTTGCTGAGTTGTGTTGGTAAATTTGCACTGTAAATCTAATCAGGACAAACAGCTGAGAAAGCGTCTAGGTCAGACAGCAATCGAACATAAATGCTACTATTTTGTTTAATTTGGTTTTGTCTTAGTGTTCATAAAAAGAGGTAAAACATGATTCTATTGGTATGTACAACTGTGTAGATCTTGTAAGATTGTGTCCTGCTGATGCACTGAAGAATTAGAGTATTACTTCTCTGAAAAGCATTTCTTCTATCCAAAGTTCTCTAAGTAGATTCCCTCAGGACAATATCTGACTGGTTTTATGAATTGACTCCAGTGTTTTTGGATTGACCTCAATATCTCATTGTTATGGTTTGATTCCATATATAACTGTATTCATAAATAAACATGTTTAATTCTGTTTAAAAAAAATGTCTGGTGTGACACACTGGCTTGGAAGAGACTCTTTGTGTTATCGACTACCAATGAAAGGATTCATTGTTTGCTTGGGTTTGCTATCCCAGATAACCTCATGTATAAAGTCATGTCCTGAGTCACAAGGAGCAAGGAATTTCTTTTGATTGCTAAGTGTATTTGTCTCCATCCTGTGACACCCCTACTCCTAGCCAGAATGGAGATGATTGAATAATTCCCTCTCATCGATCAAGCCTACTGTAAGTGACGGATTGATTTTACGCATATAATTTGTATTATGTAGCTATCCTCCATTCACTGTATTCTGCTGGAGAAATCATCCTCTTTTTATTGGGATACATTGCTGTAGTTTCTGTCACAGGCTATTTTTGCTGTAGTTTGTGAAGAATCTTTTAAAAATATACTCTGCTTGTTGTGTAAGTAGGCTATTTTCTGTAAAATAGGCTGTTCGCTGCGAGTCCTACCATTAAGTCCTGCTATACCTCCAACTTATTAGCTGACGCAGTGGTATCAATAGACACATTGAATTTATTCATATTGAATTCGAGAGCAGAAATGGGTTAACCTCAAATTGTAAAACCAACGTCCAGTTTTATCCTTGCAAGGTCAGTCGGGACCTCCTGTCTCTAGATTCCAGTAATTTGATGTTGTTCTATTGTCTTCAAGGGCTCCACTCCAAATTACTCTTACTCCATTTTTCCTACTTGGATATTTGCTTATTTTCATCCTATTGCTAAGAAAGGTGACCTCCTCTTACCCTGCTGTCCCCACCCTCCAACCATTGTTCTTTCTTTTGGGCCTCCTTATCTCGAGAGACAATGGATACGCGCCTGGAGGTGGTCAGTGGTTTGTGAAGCATTGTTACCTCACAAATTATCCAACATCTTGAAAGTTCAAGCCTATATGTTGATCACAAGTCTAGAGCTCTTGGTCACAGTCATTCATCTGGTAATAACTTCTGCCTTTGTGGAATTCTACTCAAGAACCTGGATGATTCATTCTTTGGAAAATAGTGGTTCAGTGGTGTCAAGCTTGGATTTGTAGGTTGTTGGAAACCAAAGTGATTCATTGGTTAGGCACCTGTAAGCAGCACTGGTTAGGAGATCATCAGCCTCCAACCCATGATTTTTCATCCAGTTAAAATAACAGATGGAAAATCAATGTCTATGAGTTAGCAATTCCCTGACTAGCACTCACTGCGAGCATTGCTACTCATCGGGAGCTCCCAAAAAGAGAATCAGCTCATAAGGGATCAGCATCCCCATAGTTTTGTGGGTCCTGAGAAAAAAAAATGAGTTTGAGTAAGAGATGGTGTAATGAGTCTTGATGTTGATACGGTATTTCTGTGCCTAGTCATGAGCAGCAAATCAAAACAGGGCCATTACTTAATTTTCTTACTTGTTCCAAAGATTTTAAACCTGTTTTCTGTATTATTTGGAATGCTGAGCACAATCAGCTTTCTTAGGCTCTGGTTAATATTTCCTTCAATGTGAAAATGTCTTTTGATCCCTACAATATTAAGTATCTATCAACAGTTCCCTGGTTCAACAGAACAGCAAGTGATATTATTAATCCTGTATATCTCTGCTTTAGAACAACAACTACATTTCACAAAGTACGTGAGGCGATTTGGGATGTCCTGAGGTTGCGAAAGGCGCTTTCTAAATAAAGTATGTTTGTTCTTAATGTTCAAGTATGAATAATGGAATAATGTTTTCTCCCAAAGGTGTTGCTCCAAAGGAGCCATTTGGAGGTAAAAATCTAAATGGTGCAATAAACAATCTATAATACTAATGTTAACTGTTTGTATATAGATAAAATAAAAGATTTTTTTTATTCGTTCATGGGATGTGGGGATCGCTGGCTCGGCCAGCATTTATTGCCCATCCCTAATTTCCCGTAAGAAGGTGATGGTGAGTGACCTTCTTGAACCTCTGCAGTCCATGTGGGGTAGGTACACCCACAGTGCTGTTAGGAAGGGAGTTCCAGGATTTTGACCCAGCAACAGTGAAAGAACGGCGATATAGTTCCAAGTCAGGATGGTGTGTGGCTTGGAGGGGAACTTGCAGGTGATGGTGTTCCCATGTGTCTGCTTTCCTTGTCCTTCTAGTTGGTAGAGGTCGTGGGTTTGGAAGGTGCTGTCTAAGGAGCCTAGGTGCATTGCTGCAGTACATCTTGTAGATGGTACACACTGCTGCCACTGTGCATCAGTTGTGAAGGAAGTGAATATTTAAGGTGGTGGATGGAGTACCTATCAAGCAGACTGCTTTGTCCTGGATGGTGTTGAGCTTCTTGAGTGTTATTGGAGCTGCACCATCACACTCCTGACTTGTGCCTTGTAGATGGTGGACAGGCATTGAGGAGTCAGGAGGTGAGTTGCTCGCCACAGAATTCCCAGCCACTGACCTGCTGTTGTAGCCACAGTATTTTTTGGCAGGTCCAGTTTAGTTTCTGGTCAATGGTACCCCCCGGGCTGTTAGTGCGGGGGGGGGGGGGGGGGGTTCAGCGATGGTGATGCTGTTGAACATTAAGGGGAGATGGTTAGATTCTCTCTTGTTTGAGATGGTCATTGTCTGGCACTTGTGTGGCGTGAATGTTACCTGCCAGTTATTGTCCAGGTCTTGCTGCATTTCTACACGGACTGCTTCAGTATCTGAGGAGTCGTGAATGGTGCTGAACATTGTGCAGTCGTCAGCGAACATCCCCACTTCTGACCTTATGATGGAGGGAAGATAGATAGAAAACTCCATTTTATAAATAGTTATTACTAAATTTAAAAATGTATATACTTTTCATCTGCTTGAATAAAGAATAAATGTTAACAAAGGCTTATTATTTACTGTTGTGTTATATTTAAATAGATAATGGGGGAAAAGTAGGCTGTGTAGTATCTGATTTTTAGGTGCTAAAAGAACTCCTGGAGCTTGAACCTGGGCTCCAAGATGCGCAAACTCATTTCCAATGGGAATTTTGCGAGATGCTATCTTGGTAAAGGAGTTTATATGTACATGAACCCAACGACCACCAGTAGCGTGCAGAGCAGGCAGATCATGATGTCAATCGGTCTTAACGATGGTGAGATACCAGTGCTGCCACTTTTTGAATGTGACACCCTAGCCAATGTCCTCTCTGAACTTCACACAACTGAACATACATCAAATGACATGAAGGACCCCCTACCAGTGCTATTTAAAGGGATCATGAACTACTTGCAAGTCAGTTGCCGGATTATATCTTGTAGCTGCTGATGCAATTGTACGTGTGTTGAAGCTTTCCAATATTTGTCCAAAGTTTCAATAGTCCACAGGGAGTGGTCTGGCTACTGCTGAAGTACTTTTCTGTTCATTTAAACTTGTGCTGCAAACAGGTTGCTGCCAGGCATGGGTGGTCTAGTTGGCCTTCCTCTGGGAATTGAGCATGACTGGGAGAATGAAGAGAGGTCACACAGAGCAGGGCATACTGCTAGAAGAGGGAGGATGAGGAGGAGGGAGAAAAGGCTCTCACCAGGAGGCCATATCCTCCCAGGGTGTTCAGAGAGCAATTCTGTTAGCTCAACTTCAACAAAGGCCAATGCTTGAGATGTCTTCACTTCACAAAAAAGTTTCTAACTGAAATCTGCCAGCTGCTGCAGCCTCAACTGCAACCTCATAGCAGGGCAAGGATTGCATTGCCTGTGACTGTCAAGATGATTGTGGCTCTTAGCTTTTATGCATCTGGCTCCTTTTAGGCTGCTGCTGGAGATATAAGCAACATCTCACCCTCTGGCACTATCCTTCACCACTCCCTTCCCCACCAAACACCACCCCCCCCCCCCCAACCCCTGACTCCTATACGCTTGTGCTCGGTGTCTCACCATGTGAAGATCCCACCTCTATCATAACCTCTAAAATATGCGCAGTGCCAGTGTCTGAGCGTAAGATCGAGTGGTGGTGTCTCTTCATCTTTACTATCCTCTTCCTCTGCATCCTCTGACTAGGAAGGTTCCAGTTCCTGGGTATATGAAATGATAAAGGGGCAAGGATTGGGTTGTGCTGAGGGGAGAGGAGAAAGTAAAGCATATCTTCGTATACCCATCTGCTGCTTGTGAGTCAGAAGAGATTGTAAGATGAGGGAAAAATGCAATGAGTGAAGGAGATTAGATATGCAGATACCCGCATCATCAATCCCTTCACCCCAGCAGTGGCCATGGCCTCAGTGATGCTCCTTCCCATGATGGCCAACACTGTCTCCTCTATGCTGTCTGCTGTTATGCACCATCTTCTCCTGCAAGAAAGAGGGAAGTGTGTCAGTGAGTGTCCTGAAATACATTTGGACGATGTGGTTGTCATGGTTGAATAGCTGCCAATGTGTGCAAGCTGTGGGTGTGAAGCTTTCAACAGTGCTAAGTGTGTGAGATAAATCATATGAATTGAAGGGTTGAGTACTGATTATTGGTTGGTGGATGATGGGGTTGTAGTGAATTGAGCATTGGCTGAGGCTAGTGGTGCAGTTGTTCGGATATGTTGCCATTTGAAGATGAAGTCACTCACCTTGACCACTCCTGTCAGATCATTAAACTTCTTTCAGTACTTCATCCATGCTCTTGGAGCAACACCCATGACATTGCCCTCAGCATTACTTATTCCCATTTCCCCTGAACATATGCCGCTGCAGATACAAGATATCTCTCCTTCTTGCCACCTCTTCCACCAAGAATTCCAATGTATCATCTGAAGACCTTGGTCCTTGCTCTTTCACATGTTCAGCCATTGCTCAAAGTGTCAAAGCCAAGATTGCCTTTTGAAAAAAATCCACCTCCCCTTTAAGAGGTGCAGGCCTCCTTTAAGTAGCATTAGCCACTCGTGATTTCAGTTCTTTGCTGATGCATATAGAAACACAACCCTCTGAGAAATCTGTGCTCATCTAATTCTGGCTGCTAGAGCATCCCCAATTTTAATCGCTCTACCATTGGTGGCCATGCCTTCACATGCTTTGGCCCTAAGCTCTGGAATTCCCTCCCTACACCTCTCCGCCTTGCAAAACCTACTTCTTTGACCAAGCTTTTCATCATCTGCCCTAATATCGCCTTATATTGGTGTCACATTTGGTTTTATAATGCTCCTGTGAAGTGCCTTGGGACATTTTATTATGTTAAAGGTGCTATATAAATGTAAGTTGTTGTTATTGACAATGAACAGCATGTGGAATGTTGACTGCCCACAGCAGTCATTTAAAAGAGCAGGCAGCACCAGTTCAACGTGCTGCCTGCAAAGCAATGGACGGACACTGGTTACTCGTGCAACCCAATCATCAAGCCAATTTTTGGAGGGTAGCCAATTTCTCCTCCGTGCTGTTTTCTCTTCCTGATTGGCAATTCCAAAAAATGCTCATTTAAAAACAGAATATTTAGTTACATATTTTCTAGGTACTAGATAAGCAACTGACCTTGCAATTTATTGATACTACATTTGAGTTTTGTTCGAAATGGCAATGCATTTTATTTCCAACAATAATTTGCAATTTAAATTAAATATGTAAAACATAGGACACCTAATGTTAGGTTAAATGGACTTGATGTCTTATTTCTCCTTCAGCTTTGTTTTCCACATGTACTTGTATAATCTCATTACCAAAGCAACACCATGTTCCATCCATCATTATCCCTATCTTTAACATATACAACTTGATGCCATTTCCTTCCTGACATTCATTCAGATCTAAGGTGTTGATAGAATTAGCGCCAACTGCTTTAACTGGGAGTATGCTCCACATATCCATAACACATTCCTTTTAATGTTGAGTCTTACCCTCATCCATGCCATTTTTATCTCCAGCCTTGACTGTTCTAATGCTCTCCCAAGCGGCCTCCCATCTTCCACCCTACATAAACAAGAGCTCATCCAAAACTCTGCTGTCCATGTCCTTACTCACACAAAGTCCCGTTCACCCATCGCCCTGAACTCGCCGACCTACATTCGATCCCAGTCTGACAACGCCTCAATTTTAGCATCCTCTTCCTTATTTTCTAATCCCTCCATGGCTTTGACCCTCCCTATATCTGTTACTTCCTCCAACTCTGCAAGCGTTCAAGATCTCTGCACTCCTCCATTTCTGGCCTCTTACGCATCCGATTTTCATTGCTCCACCATTGGCAGCTGTGTCTTCAGCTGCCTGGGCCCTAAGCTCTGGGATTCCTTTGTTAAACCTCTCCGCCACTCTGCCTCTCTCTCCTTTAAGCTTTTAGTCATCTGTCCTGATGTCGATGTCAAAAATGTTTTTATTCATATCGCTCTTGTGAAGCATCTTGGGATGGTTTGCTATGTTAAAGGCACCATATAATTGCAAGTTGTTGTTATTCATATAAGAGTGAATTAGCATCTGATCTCCTTATCAGTAAATTACAGAGATAAGCAGAGAAGGTTTGGAGTTGTAAAGGGAAGTATTTTAAGTGCAGTATTTGATAAGGTTTCACACAGACCATGAAAACATTTTAATGCTCGGAGATTTCTGGCAAATCACTCTTACTGTTGTGCTTATCCCGATACCTATTTCCTACTTCCATCACTCCACCATTGGCAACCATGCCTTCAGCTGCCTCGGTCCCAACACCTGGAATTTCCTTCCCAAACCTCTCCACCTGTCCACCTCTCTCTCCTTCTATACGACGGTCCCTAAAAACACTAAATCAGAACTTTGCATCTGTCTTTACCAAGGAAGAAGATGCTGCCAAAGTCATAGTGAAAGAGGAGGTATTTGAGACACTGGATGGGCTATAATTTGCTAAAGATAAGGTATTAGAAAACTACTTAAAGTTGATAAGTCACCAGGACCAGATGGGAAGGACCCGAGCATACTGATGGAAGTAAGGATGGAAATTACAGAGGTACTGGCCATAATCTTCCAATCCTCCTTATACGCGGGCTTGGTAACAGAGGACTGGAGTATTGCAAATGTTACACCCTTGTTCAAAAAGGATGTAAGGATAATCCCAACAACTACAGGCCAGTCAGTTTAATCCTGGTGGTAGGAAAGATTTTATAAATAATATTCCAGTCACTTGGACAAGTGTGGATTAATTAAGGAAAGACAGCATGGATTTGTTAAAGGCAATTGGTGTTTAACTAACCTGGTTGAATTTTTTGATGAGGTAACAGAGAGGGTTGATGAGGGTAATGCAGTTGATTTGGCGGACTTCCAAAAGGCGATTGATAAAAGTCCCACGTAATAGTCTTGCCAGCAAAGTTGAAGCTCATAGAATATGGGCGGCGCAGTGGTTAGCACCGCAGCCTCACAGCTCCAGGGACCCGGGTTCAATTCTGGGTTCTGTCTGTGTGGAGTTTGCAAGTTCTCCCTGTGTCTGCGTGGGTTTCCTCCGGGTGCTCCGGTTTCCTCCCACCGCCAAAAGACTTGCAGGTGATAGGTAAACTGGCTGTTACAAATTGCCCCTAGTGTAGGTAGGTGGTAGGGCATATGGGATTACTATAGGGTTAGTATAAATGGGTGGTTGTTGGTCGGCACAGACTCGGTGGGCCAAAGGGCCTGTTTCAGTGCTGTATCTATAAATAAAAATAAAATAAATAAAAAGAGGGTAAGTGGCAGTATGGATACAAAGTTGGATGAGTGACAGGAAACAGAGTAGTGGTGAACGGGTCTTTTTCAGACTGGAGGAAGGTGCTTTTCTTGATACATATTAATAATATAGACTTGGCTGAGCAGGGCACAATTACAAAATATACAGATGACACAAAATTTGGAAGTGTTGTGAACTGTGAGGAGGAAAGTGATAGATGTCAAGAGGACGATGACAGGCTGGTGGAATGGGTGGACATGTAGCAGATTAAATTTAATGCAGAGAAGTGTGAAGTGATACATTTTGGTAGGAAGAGCAAGGAGAGGCAATATAAAATAAAGCACACGATTATAAAGGGGGTGAAGTAATCGAAACACCTAGGGGTTATATGTACACGAATATTTGAAGGTGGCAGGGCAGGTTGAGAAAATAGTTAAAAAGGCATACAAGATCCTGGGCTTTATAAATAAGAGGTGTGGCGTACAAAAGCAAGGAAGTTATGATGAAAAGCCTGGTTTGGCCTCAGCTGGAGTATTGTATCCAAATCTGGGCACCACTCTTTTGGAAGGATGTGAAGGCTTTAGAGGGGGTGCAGAAAAGATTTATGAGAATGGGTGCAGGGATGAGGGACTTCAATTATGCGGATAGATTGTCGTCCTCAGAGGAGATTTGATAGAGTTCAAAATGTTCAAAATCATGAGTGGTCCAGACAGAGTGGATAGAGAGAAATTGTTCCCATTGGCAGAAGGGTCAAGAACCAGAGGATGCCGATTTCAGGTTTGGCAAAAGAAGCAATGGTGACATGAGGAAGCTGTGGTTAGGATCTGGAATGAATGTGTGGTGGAGGCTAATACAATCAATTAGATAAGCAGCTGAAGAGAAATAATTTGTGGGGCTACAGGGAAATGGCGATGGAGTGGGACTAGCTGGGTTGCTTTTGTAGGGAGCCAGCAAGGATATGACGGGCCTAATGGCCTCCTTCTGTACTGTAACCATTCTATGACTCTATAAAACCTATCTCTTTGAACAAGCTTTTGGGAGCAATGAATTTGGCCTAACCATCAGCCTCAAGAAAACGAACATCATGGGGCAGGATGTCAGAAATGCTCCATCCATCAATATTGGCGACCACGCTCTGGAAGTGGTTCAAGAGTTCACCTACCTAGGCTCAACTATCACCAGTAACCTGTCTCTAGATGCAGAAATCAACAAGCGCATGGGTAAAGCTTCCACTGCTATGTCCAGACTGGCCAAGAGAGTGTGGGAAAATGGCGCACTGACACGGAACACAAAAGTCCGAGTGTATCAGGCCTGTGTCCTCAGTACCTTGCTCTACGGCAGCGAGGCCTGGACAACGTATGCCAGCCAAGAGCGACGTCTCAATTCATTCCATCTTCGCTGCCTTCGGAGAATACTTGGCATCAGGTGGCAGGACTATATCTCCAACACAGAAGTCCTTGAAGCGGCCAACACCCCCAGCTTATACACACTACTGAGTCAGCGGCGCTTGAGATGGCTTGGCCATGTGAGCCGCATGGAAGATGGCAGGATCCCCAAAGACACATTGTACAGCGAGCTCGCCACTGGTATCAGACCCACCGGCCGTCCATGTCTCCGTTATAAAGACGTCTGCAAACGCGACATGAAATCGTGTGACATTGATCACAAGTCGTGGGAGTCAGTTGCCAGCATTCGCCAGAGCTGGCGGGCAGCCATAAAGACAGGGCTAAATTGTGGCGAGTCGAAGAGACTTAGTAGTTGGCAGGAAAAAAGACAGAGGCGCAAGGGGAGAGCCAACTGTGCAACAGCCCCAACAAACAAATTTCTCTGCAGCACCTGTGGAAGAGCCTGTCACTCCAGAATTGGCCTTTATAGCCACTCCAGGCACTGCTTCACAAACCACTGACCACCTCCAGGCGCGTATCCATTGTCTCTCGAGATAAGGAGCCCCAAAAGAATTTCTTTATGTGGCTCAGTGTCAGATTGTGTTTGATAATGCTCCTGTGAAGACCCTTGGGACATTTTGCTACATTAAAGATGCTATATAAATGCAAATTGTTGTTGATGTTGCTCAGAGCACCTTTCACTCACTTTTCCCACACCTCCTGAAACTGATTTGGGGCTTTTTTAAAATTCTGCTTTCACTGATGAACCTCTTTAACTCAACTAGTCCTTCAGCATTTGAGCTCCCAGCCATGGGCCTTTTGCTCCAGAAGCCACTTGCTCTTCGTGATACCAAGTTTAACTCCATAGATTTGTTTTCATTTTCTCACTTTTGGTTTTAAATCAGAGACAATCTGGTGGCAAGTTTGCTTTACAGTAATTTTGGACTCCAGTTCTGCACACATTTCTTGGCAGTCTTCTCAGAACCATTTGCAGTACATCACTGTCCTTTCAAAGGCCAGGAGCCCAGGAGCTGTACAATATGACAATGGTGATTTATGGAAAGCTAGAAAAACTTCTTTTACTTATGACCAAATGCTGTTGGAATGTATCCAAGTACATGACTGTTCCTGTTGGCAACATCTTCATGTTGACTGGATAGTTTTCTTGAATGATCAGTAAGCACCCAAAATCATATTCTTTATCTACCTTTACTAGTAGAGACTGATTATGTAAACCTGTTTCACGCTTCCTGTTGCAATGCGCATGACCGTAGATTTATCAACATTTAAAAAGGCCTTGTACAGTGGTTGGTGCTGCTCTCTACATTTTTCTTGGATTTGCCACACATATCGATCATGTCTGTGGTGCCTCACATTGGGTGAAATCCACATTGCGCCTCTGGAAGGATGCGGTTGAGGAGAATCCTTGCAATGATCTTCTCTGTGGCAGACAAAAGGGAGAATCCCCTGTAATTATTGCAATCGGATTTGTCTCCTTTCTTCACAATCTCAGCATCCCTGAGACCCCCTGGCACGTGCCAGGATATGTTCCGGGATATGAGTTTGTGCAATTGCGCCAGGAGTGTATCACTGCCGTGTTTCAGGATTTCAGCAGGAATTCCGTCTGTTGCAGAGGCCTTTTATTTTTCAGCTGATATATGGCTTTTCCAACTTCATTCTGGGTCGAGGTTGTGCCAAGGCTGAGCCAGGTATTGTACTGAGGAATGGAGTCAAGGATGCTTGTGTCATAGACAGAGGGCTGAATTTAGTCCCCCCCACCCCCCGCCGGCATCGGGTCAGCGGTGAGGTGAGAGGGTGGGGGGGCGCGCCTGAAGATTGCTCCAGAGGAGGCCAACCCCTGCCCCCGACGCCTTGAGACCCGGCCTGATCTTCACGGAGGCGAAGACGCCTCGTGGCAGCACCCACCCACCCCCCCAGCCAACCTCCCGCTGCCACTTGACGACGGGACAGCAATTACAGATTTAAATACATTTAAATGCCAGGCATAATTACAAAGCCCATCGTTGCCTCCAGTCCCATCGCAATCTTCGTGCCGCTGGCCAGTGCTCCCGTGCCTTCCGATCCCCGTCCAGGGAATCGAGCCACGCTGGTTTGGGGGGGAAGCAGCGATAAAGATCCCTCATTGGTGGAGGGGATGATGGGAAGGGGTAAAGTTGATAGTCTTTGCACTTTAAGGGGGGAAAGGTAAGTTGGAAAAGGTAAGTGTTTTGGGGTGGAGAGGGAAAGTATCTAATATTGTGGGTACTGGGGGGACGGTGGGAGGGAGAGGTCCAAAAATACCGCTTTTAATTGATTGTAAAAATATTTAGTGATTTCTTTAAAAATCCAGAAGGGCTCCAAGCCCTTTAAAAATGGCATCAGCACTTGTGCACAGGCAGCTGACGACGTTGCCAGTGACGGACGGGCCACCCCTCCATGTGGTTCGGGGTGGGGGAGACTCGGACAGCCCTGTCCATTCAAATGAGCCACCACACTGAAGATTGCGGCGGCTCATTGACAAGCTGCCAGCGTGGGCCAGGCGCCACTTCCATCACCCGGATTCCAGCCAGAGTCTCGATTGAGGAGCTCTTCGAAATTCTCCCTGCATCCCTGTCCTTGATGAGCTCCTCTCAGTTCGTAACTTTCAGTCGGGTAGGCCCTTGAGTGTTTGGGCCGTAGCCAGTCTTGACAGGGCTGAAGAATCCATGCATGTCGTGGTTGTCCGCAAGCCGTTGAATCTTCCATGCACTTCCCACACACCATTTATTCTTTATATCACTTTTTATTTGCACCTCCATCTCTGATTCCTATAGGCCAGCTGCTTTTCTCTTGAAACGTGGTTGTGCTTCCAGTCTATGAACGCTTTGCACTTAGGCTTGCTTAGAATTAGAATTAGAACATTACAGCGCAGTACAGGCCCTTCGGCCCTCGATGTTGCGCCGACCTGTGAAACCATCTGACCTACACTATTCCATTTTCATCCATATGTCTATCCAATGACCACTTAAATGCCCCTAAAATTGGCGAGTCTACTACTGTTGCAGGCAGGGCGTTCCACGCCCCTACTACTCTCTGTGTAAAGAAACTACCTCTAACATCTGTCCTATATCTATCACCCCTCAACTTAAAGCTATGTCCCCTCGTGTTTGCCATCACCATCCGAGGAAAAGGACCCTCACTATCCACCCTATCTAACCCTCTGATTATCTTATATGTCTCTATTAAGTCACCTCTCCTCCTCCTTCTCTCCAACGAAAACAACCTCAAGTCCCTCAGCCTTTCCTCGTAAGACCTTCCCTCCATACCAGGCAACATCCTAGTAAATCTCCTCTGCACCCTTTCCAAAGCTTCCACATCCTTCCGATAATGCGGTGACCAGAACTGCACGCAATACTCCAGGTGTGGTCTCACCAGAGTTTTGTACAGCTGCAGCATGACCTCGCGGCTCCGAAACTCGATCCCCCTACTAATAAAAGCTAACACACCATATGCCTTCTTAACAGCCCTATTAACCTGGGTAGCAACTTTCAGGGGTTTATGTACCTGGACACCAAGATCTCTCTGCTCATCTACACTACCAAGAATCTTCCCATTAGCCCAGTACTCTGCATTCCTGTTACTCCTTCCAAAGTGAATCACCTCACACTTTTCCGCATTAAACTCCATTTTCCATCTCTCAGCCCAGCTCTGCAGCCTATCTATGTCCCTCTGTACCCTACAACATCCTTCGGCACTATCCACAACTCCACCAACCTTCGTGTCATCCGCAAATTTACTAACCCACCCTTCTACACCCTCTTCCAGGTCATTTATAAACATGACAAACAGCAGTGGCCCCAAAACAGATCCTTGCGGTACACCACTAGTAACTAAACTCCAGGATGAACATTTGCCATCAACCACCACTTCTTTCAGCTAGCCAATTTCTGATCCAAAGCTCTAAATCACCTTCAACCCCAGACTTCCGTATTTTCCGCAATAGCCTACCGTGGGGAACCTTATCAAACACCTTACTGAAATCCATATACACCACATCCACTGCTTTACTCTCATCCACCTGTTTGGTCACCTTCTTGAAAAACTCAATAAGGTTTGTGAGGCACGACCTACCCTTCACAAAACCGTGCTGACTATCGCTAATGAACTTATTCTTTTCAAGATGATTATAAATCCTATCTCTTATAACCTTTTCCAACATTTTACCCACAACCGAAGTAAGGCTCACAGGTCTATAATTACCAGGGCTGTCTCTACTCCCCTTCTTGAACAAGGGGACAACATTTGCTATCCTCCAGTCTTCCGGCACTATTCCTGTCGACAATGACGACATAAAGATCAACAACAACGGCTCTGCAATCTCCTCCCTGGCTTCCCAGAGAATCCTAGGATAAATCCCATCTGGCCCAGGGGACTTATCTATTTTCACACTTTCCAAAATTGCTAACACCTCCTCCTTGTGAACCTCAATCCCATCTAGCCTAGTAGTCTGAATCTCAGTAATTCTCCTCGACAACATTTTCTTTCTCTACTGTAAATACTAACGAAAAATATTCATTTAACGCTTTCCCTATCTCCTCTGATTCCACACACAACTTCCCACTACTATCCTTGATTGGCCCTAATCTAACTCTAGTCATTCTTTTATTCCTGATATACCTATAGAAAGCCTTAGGGTTTTCCTTGATCCTATCCGCCAATGACTTCTCGTGTCCTCTCCTTGCTCTTCTTACCTCTCCCTTTAGATCCTTCCTGGCTAGCTTGTAACTCTCAAGCGCCCTAACTGAGCCTTCACATCTCATCCTAACATAAGCCTTCTTCTTCCTCTTGACAAGCGCTTCAACATCTTTAGTAAACCACGGCTCCCTCGCTCGACAACTTCCTCCCTGCCTGACAGGTACATACTTATCAAGGACACGCAGTAGCTGCTCCTTGAATAAGCTCCACATTTCGATTGTGCCCATCCCCTGCAGTTTCCTTCCCCATCCTACATGTCCTAAATCTTGCCTAATCGCATCATAATTTCCTTTCCCCCAGCTATAATTCTTGCCCTGCGGTATATACCTGTCCCTGCCCATCGCTAAGGTAAACCTAACCGAATTGTGATCACTATCACCAAAGTGCTCACCTACATCTAAATCTAACACCTGGCCGGGTTCATTACCCAGTACCAAATCCAATATGGCATCGCCCCTGGTTGGCCTGTCTACATACTGTGTCAGAAAACCCTCCTGCACACACTGGACAAAAACTGACCCATCTAAAGTACTCGAACTATAGTATTTCCAGTCAATATTTGGAAAGCTAAAGTCCCCCATAACAACTACCCTGTTACTCTCGCTCCTGTCGAGAATCATCTTCGCTATCCTTTCCTCTACATCTCTGGAACTATTCAGAGGTCTATAGAAAACTCCCAACAGGGTGACCTCTCCTCTCCTGTTTCTAACCTCGGCCCATACTACCTCAGTAGACGAGTCCTCAAACGTCCTTTCTGCCGCTGTAATACTTTCCTTGATTAGCAATGCCACACCCCCCCCTCTTTTACCATCTTCTCTGTTCTTACTGAAACATCTAAATCCCGGAACCTGCAACATCCATTCCTGCCCTTGCTCTACCCATGTCTCCGAAATGGCCACAACATCGAGATCCCAGGTACCAACCCATGCTGCAAGCTCACCCACCTTATTCCAGATGCTCCTGGCGTTGAAGTAGACACACTTTAAACCAAGTTCTTGCTTGCCAGTGCCCTCTTGCGTCCTTGTAACCTTATCCCTGACCTCACTACTCTCAACATCCTTAGCTCTTGAATCTCTTGGTCATCCAAGAAAAATATAGGGAGCAGCACCAACCACCAGATGCCACATGGCCTTTTTTGACCTCATAAAGCCTTCGACCAGCAATCATGAGGATTTATGGAGAGTTCTCCTCAAGTTTGCCTGCTGTCAGAAATGTGTCACCATCCGTCACCTAATACATGATGATTGCAAGGCATAATCCTTACCAACGGGCCCACCAGAGACCCTATCTAAATTTAGATTAGTGTCAAACAAGGCTGTGTCATCGCACCAACCCTCTTCTTCTTCCTCGCTGCAGTTTTGCACCTCACCTCCAGCAAGCTCCCCACAGGAGTGGAGATAACCTACAGGATGGACAGGAAATTATTCAACCTCCATCGCCTCCACTCCAAAACAAAGGTCACTCCAACTTCAGTCACTGAGCTTCAGGACACAGATGATGCTTGTGTGTGTCCTCACTCGGAGACTGAGCTCCAAGTCATCATTGACTCTTTCACTGAAGCATAGGGGAGGATGGGCCTTATTTTAAACAACTGGAAAACTAAGGTCCTCTTCCAACCCACTCCCATAGCATAACATCCTCTGTCAATCAAGATCCACGGCACGAACCTGGAAAATGTGGACCATTTTTCATATCTCGGGAGTCTCCTCTCAACGAAAGCAGACATAGATGATGAAATCCACCACCAGCTTCAATGTGCCAGCTCTGCCTTTGGCTGACTGAAGAAGGGAGTATTCGAGGACCAGGACCTCAAACCCGGGACTAAGGTCCTGGTGTACCGGGCAACAGTGATGCCTACACACTGGTATGCTTCGGAGACTTGGACAATCTATAGCAGGCACCTCAAGGCTCTGGAGAAATACCACCAATGCTGACTCTGCAAAATCCTTCACATTCATTGGCAGGATAGGCAGTCTGATGTCAGCATCCTCTCCCAAGTCAACATTCCCATCGTCGTGGTGCGAATCACCCAAAACCA
This sequence comes from Heterodontus francisci, assembly GCF_036365525.1. Taxonomy (NCBI): domain Eukaryota; kingdom Metazoa; phylum Chordata; class Chondrichthyes; order Heterodontiformes; family Heterodontidae; genus Heterodontus; species Heterodontus francisci. The sequence continues at coordinate 20,333,438 of NC_090373.1, forward strand.
GCTTCACTGGGCAGGCCATGTCACTTACATGACTGACACCAGGCTCCCGAAACAACTGCTCTATTTTGAGCTTCGCAGCGGCAAAAGACTCCAGGAAGACAAAGGAAACATTTTAGGGATGTTCTCAAAGCATCCCCGAAGAAATCCAACATACCCACCGACTCATAGGAGTCCCTGTCCCTTCGCCGCTGAAAGTGGAGAAGTGCATTTGGGAAGGTTCTGAGCAACTCATGAGATTTCAATGGGAGCTCAAGGAAGCCAAGTCCAGGCAGAGGAAGGAGAGCACAGCCCCGCAAGTAACTCGCCGATCCAACTCTTCAAACACCACCTGCCCCACATATGGTACAGTCTGCGGTTTGCACATCAGACTTGTTAGACATGTTAGAACCCACTAAACCAGTGGAAGCATCATCCTTGGTTCCGAGGGACTGCCTAAGACGAAGAAACCTATTTTATGCTTCCTATTGCAATGTGCACGACCATACGTTTATCAACAGTGAAACTCATTTGCCTTTATTTAGGCAGTCCCTCTAGCCAATCTATTTCCATTGACTTTTATAAGTCTCTTTTGTGCTCGTCATTAGAACATAAGAAATAGGAGCAGGAGTAGGCCATTCAGCCCTTCGAGCCCACTCTGCCATTCAATGAGATCAAGGCTGATCTTCTACTTCAACACTGTTTTCTTGCACTATCCCCGTCTCTCTTGATGTTTTGAATATGTAGAAATCTATCGATCTCAATCTTGAACATACTCAACCACTGAGCCTCCACAGCCCTCTGGGGCAGAGAATTCCAAAGATTTACCGCCCTCTGAGTGAAGAAATTCCTCCTCATCTCAGTCCTAAATGGCCTGTCCCTTATTCTGAGACTGTGTCCCCTAGTTTTAGACCCCCCAAGCCAGGCGAAACATCCTTCCTGCATCTACCCTGTCGAGGCCTGTAAGAATTTTGAATGTTTGAATGAGATCACCTCTAATTCTTCTAAACTCCAGAGAATAAAGGCCCAGTCTATTTAATCTTTCCTCATATGGAATCCCTGCATCCCAGGAATTAGCTTGGTGAGCCTTCTGCCTCCCTCTATGGCAAGTGTATCTTTCCTTAGGTAAGGGAGACGAAAACTGTACACAATACCCCAGGTGTGGTCTCACCAAGCCTCAATGTAATTGCATTAAGACATCTTTGCTCAAATCCTCTTGTAATAAAGGCCAACGTACCATTTGCCTTAATTTCTTGCTGCACCTGCATGTTAGCTTTCAATGACTCATGAACAAGGACATTGAAGTCCCTTGAAGTTCAACACTTTCCAGCCTCTCACCATTTAAGAAATACTCTGTATTTCTGTTCTTCCTACCAAAGTGGATAACCTCACATTTCTCCACACTGTATTCCATCTGCTGAATATTTGCCCGCCCACTTAGCCTCTCCAAATCCCCTTGAAGCTTATTTGCATCCTTCTCACAACTCACACTTACATCTAGTTTTGTGTCATCTGCAAACTTGGAAATATTACATTTAATCCTCACATCCAGATAATTGATACAGATTGTGAATAGCTGGGGCCCAAGCACTGATCCTTGCACTGTGACCCCACTAGTCACAGCCTGCCAATCTGAAAATGATCCATTTATTCCTACTGTCTGTTTTCTGTCCGTTAACCAGTTCTCAATCCGTGCCAGTATATTCCCCTAATCCCGTGTGCTCTAATTTTGTTTCCTAACCTCTTGTGTGGGACCTTATCAGAAGCTTTCTGAAAATCTAAATATACTGCATCCACCAGTTTCCCCTTATCAATTCTGCTGGTTACATCCTCAAAAAACTCCAACAGGTTTGTTAAACATGATTTCCCTTTCATAAATCCATGTTGACTCTTCCCAATCCTACCATTATTTTCTAAGTGTCCAGTTATCTCATCCTTTATTATAGATTCTAGCATTTTCCCTCCGACTGATGTTAGACTAACAGGTCTGTAGTTCTGAGTTTTCTCTCTCTGTCCTTTCTTAAATAGTGGGGATACAATTTCCACCTTCCAATTTGCAAGAACCATTCCAGAGTCAATAGAATTTTGAAAGATAACCACCAAAGCATCGACTATCTCGACAGCTACCTCTGGGATGTAGATCATCAGGTCCAGTGGATTTAAGTCCCATTAATTTCTCTAATACTATTTTTTTCACTAATATCCATATCTTGCAGTACCTCGTTTACACTAGTCCCTTGATTCTCCATTATTTCTGGGAGATCTTTCATATTTTCATCCGTGAAGACAGAAATCATCTAATTGCCTCAGAAATGTTTCTAACATTGAAAGAAGTGGTGTACCGCAGGGATTGGACACGGACACAATGGGCCGAAGGGCCTGTTTCTGTGCTGTATAACTCTATGACTACCCCTTTTTATATCATTTATGAGCTAGTATGAATAGCAAAGGGCCTTGGAGAGACCATGTGGAACTCCAATAGTCAGTGGTGAGCGAGCAAATGTTACAAATCATCATGCCTTAATGTAGATCAACAAGTCCAACAAATCAACGTCAGAGACCAGGATTTACTTTGGTTATCAGGTCTGCACATTGCACTGTCAGGATCAGTTATGCAAGAAGTTGTAAGATATATAAGTGGACATTGCCTCTGAGATTTGTGTCAGCTGTGACTCGGTTAGTATCTCCTCTGAGTCAGAACGTTTTGGGTTCAAGTCCCACTCGGCGGATCTGAGCACAATAATCTACGGTAACACAGCGCTGAGGTAAAGAAGCTGGACTGGGTTTTACAGCACCCCCCCGATGTCAGGGGTCGTGGTGGGGAGGCCTGAAAATGCCTCCGACAGAGATTCACCACGGGCCTCGCGCCAGGAAGGCCCAGCCCGATATTGGCAAGGCCTCGTGGAAACCTCCCGGAGCCAAATCTAAATATGTTAATTTATTAAAATAAATGAATTAATATCTGACTCGCTCCTGCCGTCCGTTCCGCAGCGACATTGCTGCCGGTGGCCGGCACTCCTGCACCTTCAGATATCAGAGATCTGATGCAGGACACTGGTGGGGAGGGGCGAGCAGGTAAGTATTTCAGTGCAGAAGGGGGGAGTGGGGTTAAACTAATCTGATTGGTGGTGGGGATGATGGAAAGGGGTGAAGTTAAAAGTTTATGAACTTTGGCGGGGCGGGGAATGTCAGGTACACAAGGTATGTATTTTGTGGGGGGAGAGGGAGAGGAATGAATTGTATGGTTATGGGGGTGAGGGGAGAGGGGCTGGAAACATTTACTTAACTTTTTAAAATAAATTTTAATTCATTATCTCTTTAAAAATTTAAATTGTAATGTTGGGCTTTTGAAGTCCTTTAAAAATGGTGTTGACGCCTGTGCAATGGCACCTGACGCCATTGCCAGGGATGGACAACCCGCCCTTCCACATCATCAGTGTGGGGCGGGGGGGAACAGGGGGGGCAGTCCACCCCAGCCATTTAAATGAGCTGCCATGTTTAATAGAGCTGCCGCGTTTAATATCGCTACTGACCTTTACTCCTGGAGTAGATGCAGGATCCTCCAGTGCTGGTCCTGTCAAAGTTCACAGGGGCAGAGTCCTGTCAAAGTTCACAGGGTCAGCAGGGAGGTCGCTTAATTTAAATAATACAAGTGAGCATCAGTGATGCTGGGGATGCATCTTGTGCAGCTGTGTGCCCAAGGAGGCTGAGAAAATGGGGCGGAATGTTCTACACATACCCCGCACCCCCCAGATTGATCAGTTACCCCATGCACATTGGCCGCCTTTTGTAACGTAACTAATACAAAGGTATTCTTCAAAGGGCCATGTAATGACAAGGCCTGGCTCTTCAGTTGAACCCTACATTTGCTGTTCAGTAGGGCAGTATGTCTGCTCTTGTCCAATTCTGCCAATGTTGTGCCAGGATGCAGATGAGGAAGCACCCAGTACGGACTCCCTCCCTTGCCTGTGCCACCCCTTTCACTGCAAGTGTAGACTCTGCCCCTCGGGCCCTTGCCTTAGAAAGACCTCTTTGGAAAATGGCGACCTAGGGTCGCCAACTCTAGTTGGACATATTCCTGGAGTTTTCATCACGTGATCCTCCCACTTCCCATTGCGCCACCACCCCCCACTCGCATCATTGGTCTCCCAATATGTCCACCCTCAATGCGTACCACCTTCCCACACTGGAAAGGGAACAGAGTCTTCATGACTCAATTGGGTGATCCTTGACTGTCAAAACAGCTTCTTCCCCTTACCTACATAATTAATAAATCAAAAGGTTCAAAAAATGTCACACCTTTTTATTGCTGCAGTGGCTTTTCTGCCAGCTATTGCTCACAGCAGTGTCCAGGACAATACTGGAAACTCCAGGACAACGCTGGGGCGGCACAGTGGCGCAGTGGTTAGCACCACAGCCTCACAGCTCCAGGGACCCAGGTTCAATTCTGGGTACTGCCTGTGTGGAGTTTACAAGTTCTCCCTGTGACCGCGTGAGTTTTCGCCGGGTGCTCCGGTTTCCTCCCACATCCAAAGACTTGCAGGTGATAGGTAAATTGCCTGTTATAAATTGCCCCTATTGTAGGTAGGTGGTAGGGAATATGGGATTACTGTAGGATTAGTATAAATGGGTTGTTGTTGGTCGGCACAGACTCGGTGGGCCAAAGGGCCTGTTTCAGTGCTGTATCTCTAAATAAATTTAAAAAAAAATAAAGTTGGCAACCCTACTGGAAACCAGTGTCTCTGGATTTTGACCTAATTCTTTGGGCTTCTACCTCATCATCACCAGCCACATGTTCAACCTCTTCACGGATACCATGTCAGCTCTAAGAGCTGCCAGCAGGAATGGGGTGATCAGGTCCCAGTTACAGAGGCCAAAATAGGAGATATTTAGGATCTGGCACTGAAGAACTTGGTCAAGGAAGCAGGTTTTAAAGAGGGTCTTGAAGGTGGAGAGGAAAGGGAGGCAGAGAGGGGTTCAGAATTTCAGAACATGGAGCCCAAATGGTTGAAGGCATGATGGTGAGGTGAGGTGAAGGGAAGGGGATACAAAAGTGTCAAAATAAACAGAGAGTTGGGGCGTAGGTGGAGGGGAAGAGAGGTTGTAAGGCAGGAGGCAGTTACAGATATAGGGAGGGCGAAGACCTGGAGAGATCGAAACAAGAGGTTGAAGTTTTAAATTTGAAAATGGAGGATCGGGAGCACAGACCAGAGGGGTTGGGTGGAGATCAGAGAGCAGGACTTAAGGGGTAATTTTCAACTCATAGGCAGGTCTCCCACTTGGGAGCTGCAGTGGTCCATTTTAATGGCTGGGCCTCATTTGAATTGCCTTCCAAGGTACCCAGAGGCAAATAGCAGGGTTTGGGCCTGTGACCATTCAGAAGCGGTCAGGCTGGTAAACAGTAGGGGGTAATGAGGGGGGGTGGGTAGGTTGGGAGGTTTGTTTGGGTGGGACAGTGGGAGCGTGGGGTGGCAGCAGCTCCAATCTTTCCTTGAGGGAGACCCAGAGAGGTACTCCTGTTCCTCATGGCCCCACAAAGATAAGCCTTAACTTAACTCTTCTGGGTGTCCACCAGGATTTACTGAGCAGAACATCCCGGGCTGATGCTCTGCTCAGTGGGCAGTTACACATTGTATCGGGCTCCTTTTGACATCATAGCACCTCCGTTTTTATTAGACAGGTGCCCCAACCACCCAAGAAACCAGTGTTGTTAAAATGGCCATTGCAGATGCAAGCTAGAATTTTAATTCCCTTTCCATCAAGCAGAGGTAGTTGAAATTCCCTCTTTGGAGGTGGATCGAATCTGGACAGCAGAGTTTTGGATGAGCTGATGTTTATGGAGGGTGGAGGATGGGAGAGAACATGACAAAGGTATTGATGAAGATTCCATTGGCAAATAGGCTGAGACAGGACAGAGACAGGCGATGTTACAGAGGTGAAAGTAGGCAGTCTTGGGGGTGGAGAAATTGTGGCTACTCAGTTTGGGGTCAAATCAGATGCAGAGATGGCAAACAGTCTGGCTGTACCTGTGATGGTAGCTCGGAGGGCGGTGGAAGCTTTGGCAAGGGTACAGATTTTGTAGAGGGAACTGAAGACAATGTGTTTGGATTTCCCAGTATTTAGCGGGAGTAAATTGTGCTTCATTCAAACCACGCGTTGGACAACACTGAGGCAGTAGAGGAGCTGGGAGAGGAGATGGGTATCATCATTGTATACTGGGAAGCTGACTCCATGTCAGTGAATGGTATCACTGAGTGGCACCAGTAAGAGGAGGAAGCCAAGGATAGATCCTTGGGAGACTCCGGAGCCAATTGTGTGAGGGCTGGAAGTGAAGCTGTTGCTGGAAGTGCTGTCACCTACAATCAGATGGGTAAGAATGGAACCAAGAGCAGTCCCAGTGAGCTAGTCAATGGAGGAAAGGCATTGGTGAAGGATGGTGTGATCAACCATGTCAAAGGAGAATGAAGAAGATTAATGCACCCTGGTCACAGTCAAGGCCACAGAAAATATTGTTTATGACTGTGGTTAGGGCCACTTCAGTGATCTAGGAAGAGCTGAAACCTGATTGGAGAAATTGAAACAGGAAGTTGTGGGAAAGAATTGTTAAGTGTGAGATAGGACCCCTAAAAAGACAGGATAATGAGCTGGTAGGGGATAGGTGGAAATTGGCCTTGATGTTTAAGCACTTCATTTTTTTTTAATTCATTCATGGGATGTGAGTGTCATTGACTATGCCAGCATTTATTACCCATCCCTAATTGCCCTCGAGAAGGTGGTGGTGAGCTGCCTTCAGTGTTTACAAAGAGAAGGATAATGCAAAGGTAGAAGTAGAAAGGTAGAACTAAATCAGTCTGGAAGGCAGAGCAAATATAAACCTGTTAAGGCACAAGCGAATAATGTAAGGCTGGATTGCATCTATTTTAACGCAAGGAGTCTTACTAGTAAGACAGATGAATTGAGGGTATTGATTAACACCTGGGAATATGATATTATTGCTATCACAGAGACATGGTTGAGGGAAGGGCAGGACTGGCAGCTTAATATTCCAGGATATAGAATCTTCAAGGCGTGACAGGGGAGGTGTAAAAGAGGAGGTGGCATTGCACTATTGATCAAGGAGTCAATTACTGCAGTAAGGAGGGATGATAGAAGGTTCCTCAAATGAGGCCATATGGGTACAACTTAAAAACAAAAAGGGGGCAATCACTTTGCTGGCAGTGTACTACAGGCTTCCAAACAGTCAGGGAGAGATAGAGGAGCAGATATGTAGGCAAATCTCAAAGAGGTGTAAAAATAATAGGGTAATAATAGTAGGGGATTTCAACTTCCCCAATATCAACTGGGATAGACTTAGTGCAAAAGGCTTAAAGGGGGTGGAATTCTTAAAATGCATCCAGGAGAGATTTTTGAGCCAGCACATAGAAAGTCCTACAAGAGAAGGGGCGGTACTGGACCTAATCCTAGGGAATGAAGCTGGACAAGTGGTAGAAGTGTCAGTGAGGGGGCAATTGGGGGATAGTGACCATAAATCTGTAAGATTTAAGGTAGTTTTGGAAAAGGACAAAGAGAGACCAGAAATAAAGGTACTGAATTGGGGGAAGGCTGATGTCAATATTATAAAACAGGATCTGGCCAAAGTGGACTGGGAGCAGCTACTTGTAGGAAAGTCTGTATCAGACCAGTGGGAGTTATTCAAAAAGGAAATAGTGAGAGTTCAGGGCCAGCATATTCCCGTAAAGGTGAAGGGTAGGACCAATAATTCCAGGGAACCCTGGATGTCAAGGGATATAGAGGATTGGATAAGGGAAAAAAGGAGACTTATGGCAGATTCAAAGCGCTGCAAACAGCAGAGGCCCTAGAGGATATAGAAAGTGTAGGGGAGTACTTAAAATAGTAGTTAGGAGAGCAAAGAGGGGGCATGAAAAAACACTGGCAGGCAAGATAAAGGAAGATCCCAAGGCGTTTTATAAGTATATTAAGGGCAAGAGGATAACCAGGGAAAGAGTAGGGCCCATTAGGGACCAAAGTGGAAATCTGTGTGTGGAGCCAGAGGATGTAGGTGAGGTTTTAAATGATTACTGTTCATCTGCATTTACTATGGAGAAGGACGATGTAGGTGTAGAGATCAGGGAGGGGGTTTGTGATATACTTAAACAAACTAGCATTGAAAGGGAGGAAGTATTAGCGGTTTTAGTGGGCTTAAAAGTGGATAAATCCCCAGGCCCAGACGAGATGTATCCCAGGCTGTAATGTGAGGCAAGGGAGGAGATAGCAGGGGCTCTGACACAAATTTTCAAATCCTCTCTGGCCACAGGAAAAGTGCCAGAGGACTGGAGGACAGCGAATGTGGTACCATTATTCAAGAAGGGTAGTGGGGATAAACCAGGTAATTACAGGCCGGTGAGTCTAACATCAGTGGTAGGGAAACTATTGGAAAAAATTCTGAGGAACAGGATTAATCTCCACTTAGAGAGGCAGGGATTAATCAGGGATAGTCAGCATGGCTTTGTCAGGGGGAGATCATGTCTAACAAATTTGAATTTTTCAAGGATGTGACTAGGTGTGTAGATGAAGGTAAAGCAGTTGATGTAGTCTACATGGACTTCAATAAGGTTTTTGATAAGGTCCTGCATAGGAGATTGGTCAAGAAGGTAAGAGCCCATGAGATCCAGGGCAATTTGGCAAATTGTATCCAAATTTGGCTTACTGGCAGGAGACAGAGGGTGGTGATCGAGGGTTGTTTTTGCGATTTGGAGGCCTGTGACCAGTGGTGTACTACAGGGATTGGTGCTGGGACCCTTGCTGTTTGTAGTGTACATTAATGATTTAGACATGAATATAGAAGGTATGATCAGTAAGTTCGCAGATGACACGAAAATTGGTGGTGTCGTAAATAGTGAGGAGGAAAGCCTTAGGTTACAGGATGATATAGATGGGCTGGTAAGATGGGCAGTGCAGTGGCAAATGGAATTTAATCCTGAGAAGTGTGAGGTGATACATTTTGGGAGGACTAACAAGGCAAGGGAATATACAATGGATGATAGGACTCTAGGAAGTACAGAAGGTCAGAGGGACCTTGGTGTACTTGTCCATAGATCACTGAAGGCAGCAGAACAGGTGGATAAGGTGGTTAGGAAGGCATATGGGATACTTGCCTTTATTAGCCGAGGCATAGAATATAAGAGCAGGGAGGTTATAATGCAGCTGTAAAAAAACGCTAGTTAGGCCACAGCTGGAGTACTGTGTATAATTCTGGTCACCACACTATAGGAAGGATGTGATTGCACTGGAGAGGGTGCAGAGGAGATTCACCAGCATGTTGCCTGGGCTGGAGCATTTCAGCTATGAAGAGAGACTGAAAAGGCTAGGGTTGTTTTCCTTAGAACAGAGAAGGATGAGGGGGGACCTGATTGAGGTATACAAAATTATGAGGGGCATTGATAGGTTAGATAGGAAGAGACATTTTCCCTTAGCAGAGGTGTCAATAACCAGGGGGCATAGATTTAAGGTAAGGGGCAGGGGGTTTAGAGGGGATTTGAGGAAAGATTTTTTCACTCAGAGGGTGGTTGGAATCTGGAACGCACTGCCTGAAGGGGTGGTAGAGGCAGGAACCCTCACAACATTTAAGAAGTATTTAGATGAGCACTTGAAATGCCATAGCATACAAGGCTAAGGGCCAAGTGCTGGAAAATGGGATTGGAATAGATAGGCTTGATGTCTGGCGCAGACACGATGGGCTGAAAGGCTTGTTTCTGTGCTGTATAACTCCATGACTCTGAGTTATGTTACAGTTATAGAAAGCTCTGCTTAGACCCCATGTGGTGAACTGCATTCCATTATGGGCACCACACCTCTGGATAGATATATTGACTTTGGAGTGGGTGCAGCACAGATTCACCAAAATGATACGAGGGCTAAATGGATGAGTTGTATAGACTAGGTTTGTATTCCTCGACTATAGAAGATTAGGCAGTGATCTGAGTGAGGTGATTATGATTGAAGGATAGGGTAGATAGAGTGAAACTAATTCCTTTGTTGGGGTAGTCCTACTCCTGTTCCTATGTTCCTAATCCTATGAACAGGCCATTCCAGGTACTTGCATATACAGATGCATACTAATCTGCTGCTTTTCCATCGATGCCATCATCAAATTTGCAGTGGACAGAACCAGAAGAGTAAAACCAGGAGCAGCCACCCATTTTATTTGGTTGCTGTTAAACATGAGTCATAAAGATTCATTAGCTGTTTTTGAACAATGTATCCATTAATCTTGCTTAAACAGAACCACTGTCATAATGTTTATATTGAGACAGGACTGGTCAATTAAATCCATCGTCCAGTATTAGATTTAAATTTGGCATTATTCAGATCATGTTGAATCTCTTTTTTTAATATGCGTTGTTACATTAGATTTCTATCATAGAAAATAATGCTGCCTTCAGCTGTGCATCAGCGAGACAGCCTCAGGGAACAAGCTCTACTCATTCTTCCACATCGGGCTTGTATTGTATCTTCCTTAAGGGGAATTTCAAATAAATGTTGTAGGTCATGGTCTTCCTGCTAATTAGCACCATTCTGGAGTTGATTTCTTTGGTGTCATTACTTCCTGTCGAAAGGCAGTGATTGCTGTTTTACACATGCAATAATGACCCTGCCATCTTCTACCTCTTAACTACCTATGATTTTCTTTCAATAAGTTGCCAAATGTTAGAACTGACAATGCTTCATCCAGTGTTTAAAGAGAAAGGGGTACCTACTGGGCCATAGTCACACAGCACAGAAAGAGGCCGTTCAGCCCATTGAGCCTGTGCCAGCTTTTTGAAAGTAGTGCAGATTGCTCTGGTCGACAGCAATCACAGGTTTAACTTGCTGGTCTGTGTGTGAAAGACCCTGTGAATGGCCAAAGTGAACAGTTAAACTGGTGGAAATATACAAGAGCCCATTCCGAACAGCTGATGGAATGGCCCCACCTAAAACACAAACTTCTCGTTCTCTCGCAGATGCTAATTGATCTGTCATCCGTTTTCTTCAGATTTTGGAAGTCACAGTTCTTCTTCTTGTGTGAGAAATGTTTTCTTAGTGACAATTTGAAAGCAGTTCTCTGATGTTTTAACATGTATAAACCACTCCCTGGCACTGTCTGAAGCTGAACCAGACTGTTCTTATCTGACTTGACACTGAGTTGAGCTTCTGACCACATGTCCTCTACATCGCTACGAACCCCCCCTTACCTCCACCTCTGTAGTATCGCCCATCTCCACCCCAGCATCATCCGATCTGCTGCTGAAACCCTCGTCTATGTTTAGTTTCTTCCAGACTTAACTATTCCAATGCCCTCCTAGCCAGCATCCCATTATGCACCCTCCGTGAATTGAGCTCACCCAAAATTCAGCTGCCCGCATCCTATCCTGTTCACCCTTCACCCCTATGCTCATTGACCTACATTGGCGTCTGGTCCAGCAATGCCTTGATTTTAAAATTATCGTTCTTGTTTTCAATTTCCTCCGTGGTCTCTCTCCTTTCTATCTTCAACCTTCCACAAACTCTGCATTCCTTCAACTCCAGCCTCTTGCACATTCCCCACTCCCTTTGATCCAACATTGCTGCAAGCATCTAGGCCCGAAGCTCTAGAATTCCCTCCCTAAACCTCGCCATCTTCTTTTCTTCTCTTTATATCCCTCTTTCAAAGCTGCTTCTTTGACCAGTCACCCCTCCTAATATCTCCGTCTTTGGTTCTGTGTCAATATGTGACGAATTACACTCCTTTCGAGGTTTTTCCTACATTGAAAGCAAATTGTTATAAATTGAATGAAAATGTATCCATTTCTAAGAAAAATATTCAATAATTATTAACTGTTTAAATCATTTATGAGCTTTTGCACCTCCATGAGTCTCATTTTTTTTTCTCTTGCAAGGGAGCTCTGGGACTGTATTTTGCGTTTTGGGTCGGGACCCTGAAATTGGAATTAAAAGCAGGTCCCGACCCCGCACTGTATTGGGAGCAGTCACCCGACATCGATTTTGCCTGTTAGTGGCCAGAGGGTGTGCCCGTTGTCCAATTAAGGATAGCGGGCGGGCTCTCAAACCTGGAGGGCCAATAGGAGGCCCTCCAGCATGGAGGGAGTTACAGTCTGCCATTGCAGGTAAGGGAGAGAGAGGGCGCATCCCTTTTGAGGTGCCCTTGCAGCACTTTTAAAAGTTTTTAAGGAAAAAATTGCCACAGCTGTCAGACTAGCATTGTGTAGGGGTATCCCCTTCACAGGGCAGAAGGTGTCCGCAACTGTAGTTAGGTGGGCAAGGATGGCTTCAATATCTTCCTGGAGCACTGGCCACTGGGAGGCTACCTCCAGACAGCTGCCGTGTTCCCGGTGCCGTGAGGGGCCCATCGGCTGACTGAAAAATTCTGCTCAGCCTCTGTTCAGTGGCCTTAATTGACCTTTTAATGACCTCAGTTGGCTACCTTCCGCGTGTGAGCAGGTAAGCCATTCCACCCCGAATCCAGCCTCCAGGAAAATGGCTTGGGGGCAGAATGGTACCAACAAACTGGCACGCTGACCAGCAATGCAAAATTACGCGCTTGCCTACCTCCGTTCCCACCCCCATAGGGGGGGGTGAAAATCCTGCCCCTGGTTGGTAAATCATAGTTGAGTGGATGAGAATGAATAATCAGGGGCCTTGTGCCTGCAGTTTCCCGAGCAGCGCCAGTCCTTGCCCGCAGTGCCAAGTTAGGGGTATTGGCCCTGTAAATGTACTGACTATCAAAATCCAGACTTGGAATCGCTAATGTTTGATTCCATCACACTGCAATCTAACAGGGAGGCCTGTGTTAGCAGGGACCACAGGCTGGAGATGGGGTGAGAGCATTGTGTCCCTAATTATCTGACCCCCTGGTCCTGGCAAGCACAGCTCCATTTGTGGGTGCAGTCTCATCATTGATATCCCTGCTTTTGATTATATCATTCCTTCCCTCTTCCTCTTTTCGATCTTGGCACTATCATGCACTGTGGGCATGGTTCAGCTTACCTTCTGAATAATAAAAGATAATTCTTGTTTTATTTACAATGCACTGCATAAAAGATAATTGACACAGCTTTAGATATGTTGATGCACAATACTCAGCCAAATTGTGAATGTCACTGCAGTAACGGTGTGAAAATAACACAATGAACACAACATAAAACAGCTATTTGAGTAGAAGGCAGCACTTTTTGTGACTAACTGAAGTAATAGATTTGAAAAACATCAATATCAGATTATTGTTTATGTAACGTAATAAATAATCTATTAGTAGCCTGAGTACTGACTGTATTTTTCACTTCATGCATCGAATCAATGACTTTAACGTTCTATGGGTGTTTTTTGAATCCTAAGTGGTAGAAACTGGTAAAATGGGGGAGCAGCCTTTGGCCGCTTTGACAGGAATTGTCAGCTTAGCCAAGTAATGTTAATGAAGCCCAGTGCCCAATTTTTGGGCACCCACTCAGTGCAAGGTGCCCCCTTTCAGCTCTCAAAGCGTGTCTAAGGGAATTTCCACCCCGATGTAATTCAGAGTTAATTCATTAGCTTAAACAGCTGAGCATTTGAGATCTTCAGACCTGCTTGTGTGAGCTTGGTTGCTTTGGTTGTGTTAACTGGCATTCGTTCCTTACCACAAGAACAGAAAATGCAGGAAATAAACTGCAGGTCTGGCAGCATCTGTGGAGAGAGAAACAGACTTACTGTTTCAGCGGTTTATTTAGAATTGGTGCCATATAAAACAAAACCAAAGGGGACAAAAAGCATGAAGTAAAAGAAAGATTTGCATTTATACAGCACTTTTCACAACCTCAGGATATCCCAAAGCACTTTACAGCCAATTAAGTTCTTTTGAAGTTCTGTTGTCACGCAGGAAACATGGCAGCCAATTTACACACAGCAAAGTCCCACAAGCGGAAATGTGATAATGACCAGATAATCTGTTTCAGTGATGTTGTTTGAGAGATAAATATTGGCCAGGACACAGAGGGGAAACACCCTTGCTCTTCTTCAAAATAATGCTATGGGATCTTTAATGTCTATCTGAGAGAGGAGACAGGACCTTGGTTTAAGCATCTTATCTGAAAGAGATTATCTCCAACAGTGCAGCATTCCCTCAGTACTGCGCTTGGAGTGTCAGCCTAGATTACATGTTCAAATCTTTGGGATGGGACTTAAACCCACAGCCCTCTGAGCCAGAGGTGAGAATGCAACACACTGAGCCACAGCTGACACTGGACTGTGAGATATGTAGGATAATGAAGTAATTGGCCCAGAATTTGTTGAAAAAATAATGACATGTGAATGAAGCTCGCTGTTATTAATGTGGAAATTGTCCAGCAACTTGTGGTGAGGATGTGATACCCTGAAAGCTGTGAATCGCCACAAGTTGCTGGACAATTTGTGCCATTCCATGCTAACCTCATGAACACAGCATCTTGCCCTTAATCTTCCCATGAGTTTCATGAAGTTGCTGCATTTGTGCATTAATTGTCCGTTGAATTTCCTGCAGAAAGTTAAGTTTAGTAATAAATAGCACAAGTCCCCTTTTGACAACATGCTAATTGTTAATAATTGCCAATCAACTTCTCCTGCCCAGAAAGTGAACAAATAGAAATGTGGAGTATCACTCTTTCAGGTTGTGATTTGTTGTTGAAGATTTTTTAAACGTCAAATTTTATTTATTTTTTCTTACATTTCCTATCTGTCTCTTTTATTTTTCTCTTAATCCAGTCTTTCTTTCCCTCTTTTAATTTCTCTTTCTGGACCTGATTTGACTCTAATTCACCATAATTCCTTCTCCATTGTTCCTCTGTTTCTTTCTCAATCCTTAAATCTCATTGGTTAAGGAGAAAGACTGTTGGCCCCATCGTTCACTAAGGTCCCAGATGCCCTGTTGCCCTCCTCATGCCATTACCAGCTCACACTTCCAACAACTAACAGGGCAAAACATTTTTGAGCTGAAGAGAGCAAGAACAAGTCTAACTAACACACCGCGAGATGTCTCTCTCCAGCAAAAGTTGCATCATTGTGTTTAGATAAGTACAGGGTATACCACTGCTAGTAGTCATGTAATGTCAATTCTAAAGCATTTCACTGCCTTTGAGTAATCCCGCAGTGGGTGTGTTCTGGACATGACAAGTCAGAACAATTATTAAGATTCCAGAATTTTGCAGTGATGTGTGAATGAGAGATAAGTAAATTCCCTGTTGTTAAACTATCCTTCATTCTGTCAATTCGCTGCTCTCTGCTGCTCATCCTTTACGAAATTGATTAATAGAAACTGCTGCAATTGTTTTATCTCTTAACAAGTTTTCAACATTTGGATATAAGCACAGTAGAACGAAGCCAGCAAACTGGCCATAATTACAGAAAATTTTTTTAAAACAGTACGTTTTTTACTCTAAAATATCTCACATGAAGCATCACTACTTAATCTCAAAAGTTGTTTGTGAGCGTTACATCGGTTGTCAAAAACTGAGCAATCGGAGGTCAGATGCTCTTGTTTCGGTGTATTATTTTCAATTGTAATTTTATTTGTATAATATAATACATTATTAAAGATACAATTCTGTTTAAATGAAGGGTGCAAGGAAGATTTACAAGGCTATTTCAAGAATTGAGAAGCTATATCTATCAGGAAAGGCTGAACAGGCTGGGGCTCTTCTCTAAGGTGATCTGATAGAGGTCTTTGAGATTATGAAGGGGTTTGAAAGGGTAGACATAGAGAAGTTGGAATTTTCCCAGCCCAATGGGGTTGGGCTGGGAGGCAGGAGCATTTGGAATATCGGGATGGAAGATGTTAGGATGGTGGCCTGATGTCTTCATGTTGTAACCGGATATTCCCAAGGGCAGCTGGCATGGTGGAAGGACCTCACACTGACATGAGGAGGACAGTTAATTAAGCCTGAAACAGGCTACTAACATCAATTTTACCAGGGTTTTCTGATTTTTCCAGAAGTGCATGGGAACCAAAGGCCTTGCCAAGCATAAGGAGGTGGTGAGCGAGCAGGAGGTCAGTTCTGGCTACAACGGCAACCGTCATGAAGCCTGGCAGGGCTTGGCAGTGAGGGTGGAACAGTATGGGATAAATACATGAAGGAGAAAAAAATAGAGGGATATTGTAAAGGGTAGTTCATGCCTGACAAAGCTGATTGAATTTTTTGAAGAGGTGACTAAAGTAATGTCTGTGCATGTTATTTATATAGATTTCTAGAAGACATTTTATAAAATCCCTCGTAAAACACTGTTAGTGAAAATTGAAGTTCGTGGGATTGAAGGCAGATTATTGACCTGGTTAGGAAAATGGCTAAGCGGCAAGAGATAGAGAGTAAGGGTAGTGGACAGGTACTCTTATTGGCAGGATATGGCCACTGGTGTCCCATAACGATCTGTGTGAGGGCCTCAACTCTTCACCACTTTTATTAAAGACTTAGATGATGGGTTAGAAAGCTACATATCTAAATTTGCCAATGACACAAAGATAGGTGTCATTGTAAGCAGTGTAGAGGGAAGCATAAAAGTACAAAGAGATATTACTAGATTAAGTGAATTGTCAAAACTCTGTCAAATGGATTTCAATGTAGGCAAATGTGAGGTCATCCAACTTGGACTTAAAAAAGATAGAAGACTACTTTCAAAACAGTGAAAATCTAGAAACAGCAGAGGTCCAAAGAGACGTGAGGGTCCAGGTACAAAGATCATTAAAATGTCACAAACAGGTACAGAAAATAATCAAAAAGGCTTAATGGAATGCTGGCCTTTCTATCTAGAGGATAGAATATAAGAGGCTAGAAGTCATTCTTCAGCTATACAAAAGGCCTGGTTAGACACACTTGGAATAATGTGAGCAATTCTGCCCACACAACCTTAGGAAGGATATATTGGCCTTGGAGGGAGTGCAGTGTAGATTTACGAGACTGTTACTTGGACTGCAAGAATTAAATTACAAGGTGAAATTAAACAAACTAGGGTTGTATTCCCTGGAATTTAGAAGGTTAAGGGGTGATTTGATCAAAGTTTTCAAGATATTAAGGGAACAGATAGAGTAGATAGAGTGAAACTGGCTGGGGAGTCTAGGTCTAAGGGACACAGTTTAAAAATAAGAGCCAGACCTTTCAGGAGTGAAATTAGGAAACATGCCAACACATACTGGATTGTTGAAGTTTGGATCTCTCTTTTGCAAATAACTGATGCTAGATCAGTTGTTAATTTTAAAGGTATTGAGAGTTGTGGGGCAAAGGCAGGTACATGGAATTAGGTTACAGATCAGGCATAATCTCACTGAATGGCAGAACAGGCTCGAGACGCTAAATGGTCTACTCATGTTCCTGTGTTCCTTTGATATGGTGATAGCATTAAATGAATAGAGATGGAAAGAGGCTTGGGTGGAGCTTAAACACAAGCATGAATCAGTTGGCTGAATGGCCTGCAAATTCTATGTAAACCAAATGGCAATATAAACTAAATAGTAAAATTTCAGAGGGGTTGCAGGAACTGAGATCTGGGGCTTTATTTACACAAATCTGTGAAGATGGCAGAAGAAGTTAGTCAAGATGTTTTGAAAAAGCAGAAGGGATCCTGGGCTTTATAAATAGAGTGCCCAAGCATGGAAGTTATGCTATGTCTTTATAAATCACTGGCTAGGCCTCAGCTGGAATATTGTGTCCAAATTCTGGGTATCCCACTTTGGAAAGGTTATCAAGGCCTTGAAGAAGGTGCAGAGAAGATTTACGAGAATGTGGAGAGACGGGAGAAGTTGTGATTGTTCTCCATAGAGCAGAGAAGGTTAAGAGGACATTTAATAGAGGTGCTCAAAATTATCAGGGATTTTGATAGTATTGCTGAAAATAGAGACATGTTGCCAAAGCTTTTCATCTTGCACACATCAGGACAATCCGCAAGAATGCCAATGTAAGGGAGAACAACAACTTTATACTATATGAGAAGAGAGTGCTGATTGGTTGGCAAGTGAACTCTGATTGGTAGAGGCTTTGCCATGGAGAATGCATCAGTTTACGGTGACAATTAACTGCCTAGCTTTGAAATTTAAAGCAGACAGCTTAGCTCTGATTGGTTCAGATGTTGCCCTGAGAATGAACCAGTGAATGGCTGTCACTTATTTTGTTTAGCTGAAACAGGCGCAATGTTTGTACATGTTCTTTCTGTCTGCAAAGAACAGGGCCCTATTTATTAATATATGTAGCTTCAGTACGTGCAAATGTGCCACACTGCGAGCCCCACTGACAATCTTAAATTGGTTGTCATCATAATTCTTAGCACACTGAGGATTATTTAGCAAATGTTGTCCAATTGCGGAATCACATCTAATGTTGGACACTGTTTTGAGTTTTGCAAGCACAGTCTGGTTGGGTACGGCCCGTACCTTGCCTGTTGCGAACAGCAAAAGGGGCATTCTGTTTGTTACAATCCGCCAGTCTTTGAGACGTACGGCCTATATACCTGGCATCACACTGACATTGAAAGTCATATATCACATTACTATTTGTGTGATAGCCAGGGCGTATTTTTGGCTTGATGGCAGCATCCTGTTAGTGGAGAACACCACATGTGTTTGCTACTGCACAGTAGCAGCGTGAAACAACCAGCTTTACCTGTTGCTCAAATTTTTGGGATACATTACCCTTCCAGGATAATTTGAGGTAGATTGGGCACTTTTGAGGCTGAAAATGACGGCCTTAGGCCCATCCATAGGTTTGTGTGAAAAATAGCGAGAAATGATCTGATCAGGGTAGCCATTGTCACGCAGAATGCCTTTGATTTTCAGAATCAAGCTTGCATGGTGAGCAAATGGCTCAGGCCCTATTTACAAGGTTGCTGATAAGGCCAATCTTATAGCACGTGGAACTGTAAGAATCCCAACACGTGTATTGACCAGTGAAGGTAGATTTGCAGTAGACCGTGATAGAGATTTTGATAGTGTAGGTAGGGAGTAACTGTTTCCACTGGCTGGAGGGGTGTAACCAGAGGAGACAGATATAATCTAACTGGCAAAAGAACCAAGAGAACGATAAGGAGAATTTGTTTTCTGCATCAGCTGTTGTGATCTGGAATACACTGCCAGAAAGGGTAGTGGAAGCAGATTCAGTACTAACTTCCAAAAAGGAATTCTTGAAGGGGAAAATATTGTACGGCCATGGGGAGAGAACAGAGGGATTGGGACCCAGTTGAATAGCTCTTTCAAAGGCCTAACGGCATCCTTCTGTACTGTATGGTTTTCTGATTCTATGAGTCTAATATTTATGATCAGTGAATTTACAATATATGCATTCTCAAATTTAAAAATGTGTATTACCCGGAATATATGTGCTCACTAAACTCTCAACATATGGCTAAATATCATCTTGTTTGTATTGATTGAATAAAACCCCATATCAGTCTTGATCCATTGCTGCAGGTTCCACGTACAGCAGCTTCCTTGAGTTTTTTAATGCTTGAGCTGTGTTGCAACGTGCAAAAGGCCATATTGCCAACAGCTGTTTCTGTGAGATAAGAGTCTAGGGCCTGTAAAAATCAACAGGGTAACATACACCATGCAGAAGCAGAGCCTCTGTTTTCATATAACTGAAGCATCAGATTGTGTTGAAATCACTTTTTCTGAGATTTAAGTACAATTCTTGGTGAAGAACAGGTGTAAAATTGGGTAGCACACACACACACAGTTTAATGCCTTGCTTTTCACTTATTCATTGAGACATTTCAATTCACATTATTGTCTTCGCAGCCAGTCTAATTAGCAGGTATCTACCCCACATTAGTTTTGGATGTGACACTTGCGAAAGTTCTTGTGATATAAACAGCAGCTTAGCAGCATTACAGTTCCTAATTCGGCAGAACAAATCACAAAGGAAAATCTTCGAGCTGTTCAATCCTCTATCAATAAAATCAGTACAATAGCTTATAGAACAGGCAGCTTCTGAGGGTCATAAATATAAGATAGTCACTAATAAAATCTAAGAAGGAATTCAGGAGTAATTCCAGTCACAGTATTCTTCAGTAAAATAAACACTGTTCACTTCAAACTAACATTGCAGTTACAGTGCAGTTCTGCCCCAAAGTAATTCTGCAATGCTAGCTACAATTTGCATTTATATAGCGCCTCTAATGTAGTAAAACGCTCTGAGGTGCTTCACCTTCACTGCCAGATCGGAAATAGCTCCAAACCACATGAGAAAATATTAGGAAGGAAAGGTGACGAAAAGTTGAGTCAAACAGGTAGATTTTATGGAGTGTCTTAAAGCAGAAGAGAGAGGCAGAGAAGTGGAGGTGTCTGGAGCTTCGGCCCTTAGCAGCAGAAGGCATGGGCGTCAATGGTGGAGCGAAGAAAATGGGAGATGTGCAATAGGCCAGAGTTGGAGGAAAGCATAGTTGGAGGAGTGTTGTAGGACTGGAGGAGAATCATGGAATGGTTACAGCACAGAAAGAGGCCATTTGGCGTGTTGAGTCCATGCTGGCTCTTAGCAAGAGCAGCTTAGCTAGTCCCATTCCCCATAGATCTGCACTTTTTTTCCCCTTCAGGTGCTTATGCAATTTCCTTTTGAAAGCCACAACTAAATCTGCTTTCACCACCCTTTCAGGCATTGCATTCTAGATTGTAACCACTTGCTGTGGAAAAAGTTTCCTCATGTCAACTTCTGTTCTTTTGCCAAGCATCTTAAATCATGCTCCTCTGGTTCTTGACCATTCTGACAATGGAAACAATTTCTCCCTATCTACTCTGTCTTGACCCCTCATGATTTTGAACATCCTTGGACCCTCATCCTTGGACCCATTCTCATGAATTTTATCTGCACCCTCTCTAAAGCCTTCACATCCTTCCTAAAGTGCAGTGTCAAGAATTGGACACAATTCTGCAGCTGAGGCTAGACCGATATTTTATAAAGGTTCATCACAATTTCCGTGCTTTTGTATTCTATGCCTCTGTTTATAAAGCCCAGGATCCTGTATGCTTTTTAACCACTTTCTCAACCTGCCCTGCCATCAACTGTTTGTGCACCTATACCCCCAGGTCCCTCTGTTCCTACATCCCTTCTAGAATTGTACCCTTTGTTTTATATTGCCTCTCCTCATTCTTCCTACCAAAATACATCACTTCACACTTCTCTGCATTAACTATCATCAGCCATGTGCCCACCATTCCACCAGCCTTTCTGTGTCCTCTTAACGTCTATCACTAACCTCCTCACAGTTCACAATACTTCCAAGTTTTGTGTCATCTGCAAATTTTGTAATTGTGCCCTGCACATCCAAGTCTATGTTCTTAATATGCATCAAGAAAAGCACTGTATACCTTCCTCCAGTCTGAAAAAGAACCGTTCTCCACTACTCACTTGGCTGGGAGTGTACTACAGGCCTCCAAACAGTCAGGGAGAGATAGAGGAACAGATATGTAGGCAAATCTCAGAGAGGTGTAAAAATAATAGGGTAATAATAGTAGGGGATTTCAACTTACCTCATATCAACTGGGTTAGTCTTAGTGCAAAAGGCTTAAAGGGGGAGGAATTCTTAAAATGCATACAGGAGAGCTTTTTGAACAAGTACACAGAAAGTCCTACAAGAGAAGGGGCAGTATTGGACCTAATCCTAGGGAATGAAGCTGGACAAGTGGTAGAAGTATCAGTGGGGGAGCATTTCGGGGATAGTGACCATAACTCTAAGATTTAAGGTAGTTATGGAAAAGGACAAAGAAATAAAGGTACTGAATTGGGGGAAGGCCGATTTCAATTTGATAAAACAGGATCTGGCCAAAGCAGCTACTTGTAGGAAAGTCTACATCAGGCCAGTGGGAGTCATTCAAAGAGGAAATAGTGAGGGTTCAGAGCCAACATGAACCTGTTAAGGTGAAGGGTAGGACCATCAAGTCCAGGGAACCCTGGATGTCAAGTGATATAAAGTATTGGATCAGGGAAAAAAAGGAGGCTGATGGCAGATTCGGAGCACTGAAAACAGCGGAGGCATTAGAAGAGTCTAGAAAGTACAGGGGGGGTACTTAAAAAAGTAATTAGGAGAGCGAAGAGGGGGCATGAAAAATCATTGGCGGTCAGTATAAAGGAAAAGCCTAAGGCATTTTATAAGTATATTAAGGGTAAGAGGATAACCAGGGAAAGAGTAGGGTCCATTAGGGACCAAAGTAGCAATCTGTGCGTGGAGCCAGAGCACATAGGTGAGGTTTTAAATGATTACTTTTCATCTGTTTTCACTGTGGAGAACAACGATGTAGGTGTAGAGATCAGGGAGGGGGATTGCGATATACTTGAACATATTAATGTTGAAAGGGAGGAAGTATTAGATGTTTTAGCGGGCTTAAAAGTGGATAAATTCCCAGGCCCAGATGAGATGTATCCCACGCTGTTATGTGAGGTTAGGGAGGTGATAGCAGGAGCTCTGACACAAATTTTCAGATCCTCTCTGGCCACGGGAGAGGTACCAGAGGACTGGAGGACAGCGACTGTGGTACCATTATTCAAGAAGGGCAGCAGGGATAAACCAGGTAATTACAGGCTGGAGAGTCTAACATCAGTGGTTGGGAAACTATTGGAAAAAATTCTGAGGGACAGGATTAATCTCCACTTGGAGAGGCAGGGAATAATCAGGGATAGTCAGCATGGCTTTGTCCGGGGGAGATCGTGTCTAACTAACTTGATTGAATTTTTCGAGGAGGTGACTTGATGTGTAGATGAGGGCAAAGCAGTTGATGTAGTATACATGGACTTCAGTAAGGCTTTTGATAAGGTCCCACATGGGAGATTGGTTAAGAAGGTAAGAGCCCATGGAGTCCAGGGCAATTTGGCAAATTGGATCCAAAATTGGCTTGGTGGCAGGAAACAGAGGGTAATGGTTGAAGGTTGTTTTTGCGAGTGGAAGCCTGTGACCAGTGGTGTATCACAGGGATTGGTGCTGGGACCCTTGCTGTTTGTAGTGTAGATAATGATTTAGACGTGAATATAGGAGGTATGGTCAGTACGTTGGCAGATGACGCGAAAATTGGTGGTGTCGTAAATAGTGAGGAGGAAAGCCTTAGATTACAGGACGATATAGATAGGCTGGTAAAATGGGCAGAGCAGTGGCAAATGGAATTTAATCCTGAGAAGTGTGAGATGATGCATTTTGGGAGGACTAACAAGGCAAGGGAATATACAATGGATGATAGGACCCTAGGAAGTAAGGAAGGTCAGCGGGACCTTGGTGTACTTGTCCATAGATCACTGAAGGCAGCAGAACAGGTGGATAAGATGGTTAGGAAGGCATATGGGATACTTGCCTTTATTAGCCGAGGCATAGCATATAAGAGCAGGGAGGTTATGATGGAGCTGTATAAAACGCTAGTGAGGCCACAGCTGGAGTACTGTGTACAGTTCTGGTCACCACACTATAAGAAGGTGCAGAGGAGATTCACCAGGATGTTGCCTGGGCTGGAGCATTTCAGCTATGAAGAGAGACTGAAAAGGCTAGGATTGTTTTCCTTAGAACAGAGAAGGATGAGGGGGGACATGATTGAGGTATACAAAATTATGAGGGGCATAGATAGGTTAGATAGGAAGAGACATTTTCCCTTAGCGGAGGGGTCAATAACCAGGGGGCATAGATTTAAGGTAAGGGGCAGGAGGTTTAGAGGGTATTTGAGGAAAAATGTTTTCACCCAGAGGGTGGTTGGAATCTGGAACACACTGCCTGAAGGGGTGGTAGAGGCAGGAACCCTCACAACATTTAAGAAGTATTTAGATGAGCACTTGAAACACCATCGCATACAAGGCTACGGGCCAAGTGCTGGAAAATGGGACTAGACTAGTTTGGTGCTTGATGGCCAGCACAGATACGAAGAGCCGAAGGGCCTGTTTCTATGCTGTATAACTCTGTGACTCTATAACTCTGTTTCCTGTCACTCAGCCAATTTTGTATCCATGCTGCCACTTTCTCTTTTCTTCCATGGGCTTCAATTTTGCTGGCAAGTCTATCCCTCTCCTCCTCACAGTTCACAATACTTCCAAGTTTTGTGTCATATGCAAATTTTGAAATTGTGCCCTATACACCCAAGTCATGTCATTAATATATCTCAAATGCAGTGGTCCTTGTACTGACCCCTGGGGAACCCATTTGTATACTTTCCTCCAGTCCGAAAAATAACTGTTCGCCATAATCATGTTACCACTGTCCTTTTTATTACATAGGGTTCAACTTTGCTGGCAAGCCTATTGTGTGGCACTTCATCAGATGCCTTTTGGAAGTCCACATCAACTGCATTACCCACATCAACCCTCTGCTACCTCATCAAAAAACTCAATCAGTTTAGATAAATACGATTTGCCTTTAACAAATCCGTACTGGTTTTCCATAACTAATCAACATTTGTATAAGTGATTGTTATTTTTGTCCCAGATTATCGTTTCTAAAAGCTGTCCCACCACCGAGGTTAAACTGACTGGCCTGTTGTTGCTGGGTTTATCCTTATGCGCTTTTCTGAACAAGGGTGTAACGTTTACAGTTTTCCAGTCCTTTGGCACCACCCCTATATCTAAGGAGGATTGGCCAGTATCATTGCAATTTCCACCCTTACTTACCACAGTATCCTTGCATCCATCCCATCTGGTCCTGGTGACTTATCAATGTTTAAGTACAGCCAGTCTTTCTAATACCTCCTCTCTGTCAATTTTTACCCCATCCAGTATCTCAACGACCTTCTCTTTCACTATGGCTTTGCCAGCGTCTTTTTCCTTGGTAAAGACAGATGCAAAGTACTTATTTGGCCCCTCTGCCATGCCCCATTCCTCCATGCTTAGATCCCCCTTTTTGGCTCCCTCTCCTCTTACCACCCTTTTACGCTTTATCTGCTTACAGAAGACTTTTGGGTTGGATTTTAGTGTCTGGGCAGTGGGTGGGGATCCGAAACACCAGCACTGGTTGGCGTGCTGGTTACCCAATGCTTTTCCTGGCACCGGCCATGTTCAGCAGGACAGGGGGTGTGGGGGAAGTGGGGGGAGGTGGAAGGCAGCCCTGCGATCCCACCTGATCCCTGATTAAGGCCAATTATGCTGGTTTAAGGAGCTCATTAAGAGCTTGTTAATGGGGGTTGTTGTGATTTTTGCAGCGATGCACGGACTGCATGCAGTGTCTGGGGCAGACCAGGTGAGGGAAGGTGGGTACAGAGTGAGGAGCAGTCATTGCCACTCCACGGAATTAACTGGGCTCCATAAACAGCACAGAGGGGGACTCAGCCAAAAGAAAACAGGTATCATTGATGTAGCACATGTGCCGTGGAGAGTGGGCGGTAAGCGCACAGGCAGTGAAGGGGGTTGTCACCCTCCTGGCATTGTGGGGGCATAAGCGGAGGGGGCAAGGCTGCCAAGGACAATCTCAGCCCCAGGACATTACTGTCGGAGTTCCTCAGAGCAGTGTTCTAGACCCAAACCTCTTCAGCTGCTTCATCATAAGGTCAAAATTGGGGATGTTTGCTGATGATTTCACAATGTTCAGCACCATTCAAGACTCCGCAGATACTGAAGCAGTCCGTGCCTGCATCCGCAACTCCACAGATAATGAAGCAGTCCATGCCCACATGTGACAAGACCTGGACAACATCCAGGCTTGGGCTGATAAGTGACGTGTGACATGCATGGCACACAAGTGCCAGGCAATGACCATCTCAAACAAGGGAGAATCTCCCATTGACATTCAACGGCATTGCCATCGCTGTATCCCCCACTATCAACCTCCTGAGCATGACCATTGAAACTTAACTGGACCAGCGATATCAATACTGTGGCTAAAAGAGGTCAGAAGCTGGGAATTCTATGGCATGTAACAACTCCTGACTCCCCAAAACCTGTCCACCATCTACAAGGCACAAGTCAGGAGTGTGAAGGAATACTCTCCACTTGGCTGAATGAGTGCAGCTCCAGCAACACTCAAGAAGCTCACCAGCCAGGACAAAGCAGCCCACTTGATCGGCACCCCATCCACCTTCAACATTCACTGCCTTCACCACCGGTGCACAGTGGCAGCAGTGTGTACCATATACAAGACGTCCTACAACAACTCACCAAGGCTCCTTCGACAGCACCTTCCAAACCCACAACCTCTACCACCTAGAAGGACAAGGGCAGCAGATGCATGAGAACCCCACCACCTGCAAGTTCCCCTCCAAGTCACACACCATCCTGACTTGAAACTATATCGCCATTCCTTCACTGTCGTTGTCCTGGGAACTCCCTTCCTAACAGCACTGTGGGTGTACCTACACCACATGGACTTCAGCAGTTCAAGAAGGCAGCTCACCACCAACTTCTTAAGGGAAATTAGGGATGAGCAATAAATGTTGACCTTGCCAGCAACACCCACAAAAATGAATCAGAAAAATTTGGGAGCCCATTTGAGCGCAAGAATGGCTGCAGCTGATATAGTTTTCAGATTTTGGACCCAGTCTTAATGAGGTGCAACAACTTCTGCAGGAAGGACAGAACCCTGGGCATCTGGAGGGCAGGGAGGGCACAGAGGCCATACCCTCAGATCTACTGCCAAAGATAGAGCTACCTGGAAATGACTGAGACCCAGTGCTGCAGGAGACTGCGTCACTCCAGTTAGATGGTCACATACATCTGTCTTCTTGTTGCCAAAGACCTCACTTCACAGCCCAGGTCGCCATGCCCTGCCAGTGGCCATCAAAGGATCAGCTGCAGACCTTGGTGGTTAGCTATATTGGGACCTTGTCCTATTTACACCTTCTCCTTAGTTATCTCTTGCCCCACCCCCCGCTTTACTTGCTTATAACCTTTTACATTTCTAATATCTGCTAGTTCTGAAGAAGGGTCACTGACCTGAAACGTTAACTTTGCTTCTGTCTCCACAGATGCTGCCAGACCTGCTGAGTATTTCCAGCATTTCTTGTTTTTATCCCTACTTGCCAGAGCTGGACAGTGCATTCAGATCCAGACAGATGAGGCCTCGCAGGCACTGGGGGCAGCGGGTTTCACCTCCATCGCTGGATTTCCCCAGGTGCAAGGCATCATCGATTGCACCATGTGGCCATCAAGGCACCCAATGATTAGCCAGTGAGAACCATCAACAGGGAGGACTTCCATTCTTCAATGTTCAGCTGCTCTGTGACCACAACAAGAGCTTCTGGCACGTGTGCGTTGCTTACCTGGCAGCTGCCATGACTCCTTCATCCGGCAGTCCAGGTGCCACAACTCTTCACTCCAATGCCTGAAGTCCGTGGATAGTTTCTAGGGGACAGGGGATATACCTTGAGGACATGGCTACTCACTGCTCTATGAGAACCCAAGACAAAGACACAGAAGTGATACAACCGATAGCATCTGCTCACCAGGACCACCACTGGGGAAGGCCATTGGGCTTCTGAAGATGCAGTTCCGATGCCTGGACTGGCCGGGTGGCATCCTGCAATACACTCCTGCAGGGGTCTCACTCATTGTGATGGTCTGCTGCTCTCTTCATAACATGGCACTCCAGAGAGCTGTGGTCCTTGAAGATGTCGAGGTCTTGGAAGGCAGCAGCTCATCGGAGGAAGAGGACAAGCAGGACATGGAAGAGAAGGAGGAAGAGGAAGATGCAGAACCCTGAGGTGCCCCGGCTGAATAGGGAAGTGGCCGGGCATAGCACGGAGCTTGATGGTCTTGTCAAGATACCATGAATATTAGGGATCGTTTGATTCAGGCACATTTCAACTGAGCCCCTCTGACCCAGGATAAACGCCATGGTATGGAATGCACAATGAGGTGCCTGTACTAATGTTTCCATTGACAATCCAGCCTGGAACATGTAAACTCTTACTGCCATTTGAGGATGCACATCTGCCCAGAAATTCTGCCGTCACCAGTGTGGAACCCTTAATCTCCTTCACCATTAATAAAAGGAGTCGTCAAGTGTCGTTATTTACACTGTACTCAAAGGAAAACAGTTATGGCAAGGAGACAACCCCAGTGGCCCACTGAGCGCTTCGCCCAATGTGGTGGCCTCCACAATAGAATCATAGAATCATTTACGAAACAGAGGAGACCATTCGGCCGATCGAGTCCATGCCAGCTCTCCACGGAGCTGTGTAGTTAGTCCCACTCCCCAGCTCAATCCCCGTAGCACTGCCAGTCTATTTCTGTCAACTGGCCATCCAACTTCCTCTTAAAGCCATTGATCGTCCTAGTTTCCACTACCCTTGTGGGCGGCGAGTTCCAGGTCATTACCACCCACTGTATAAAAATGCTCTTTCTCTTATTCCTCCGGCATCTTTTTCCCAAAACTTTTGATCAATGTCCCTAGTCCTTGTACCATTTGTTAATGAGAACAGCTTTTCCTTGTCTAACTTATCTAAACCTGTCATAATCTTGTACAATTCTATTCAATCTCCCCTTAATCTCCTTTATTCTAAGGAGAATAAACCTAGATTTTCCAACCTAACCTTGTAACCAAAATCCCCCACCCCTGGAACCATTCTGGTAAATCTCCTCTGCACCCTCTCAAGGACCCTCACATCCTTCCTAAAGTGTGGTGACCAGAACTGGATGCAGTACTTCAGTTGGTGCCTAACCAGAGCTTTATAAAGATTCAGCATAAGTTCCCTGCTTTTGTACTTAATGCCTTTATTTATGAAGCCCAAGATCCCATATGCTTTACAAACCACTCTCAATATGTCCTACCAACTTCAAAGATCGATGTACATGCACCCCCAGGTCTCTCTGTTCCTGCACACGCTTTAGAACAGTTCCATCAAGTGTTCATTGCCTCACCCTATCCCTTCTGCCAAAATGCATCACCTCACACTTGTCAATATAAAATTTCATCTGCCACCTGTCTGCCCATTCTGCTAGCCTATGTCCTGTTGCAGGCGGTTCATATCATCGTCACTGTTTTCCGCACCTCCACATTTGGTGTCTTCAACAAATTTTGAGATTCTACTCTGTATTCCAAGATCCAAACTATTTATATATATCAAAAAAAGCAGTGGTCCTAGCACTGACCCTTGGTGAACATCACTTTCTACCATCCTTCAGTCTGAAAAGCAACCATTTACTACAACTCGCTGTTTTCTGTCCATAAGCCAATTTTTTATCCAATTGGATACTGACCCCTCCTATTCCATGAGCTTCAATTTTGTTAACCTGCCTTTTATGTGGTACATTATCAAATGCTTTCTTAAAATCCATATAAACAACATCCACCGCATTCTCTTCATCAATCTGCTCTGTTATTTCATCAAAAAATTCAGTTAGATTTGTCAAGCATGATCTGCCTTTTACAAATCCATGCTGGTTATCCTTAATTAATTTAAACCTCTCCAAGTGTCATGTAGATAAGATATTGGCCATTTCTATGCAGTGCTGCCCTTGTGGCCTCGGAGGAGGTGGAGGCAGCCTGCTCACTGTCTCTGCCTGCGGCTGAGATGCATGTGGTGGTCGTCCACATCATGGAGGTGCCCATGGATGCATCTCCAGAGGCTGCAGCACCTGCATCAATGCAGGGGTAGCCTCCGTCACTTGGCCCTGCTGCACAGATACTCCCACTGTCAGAGGAGCCAAGGAGGCTGATGAAGGTGCCTTATGAGAGGTGGCACCCTCATTCTCCTTGGTGACAGCCTTACCCTTGGCTGATGCTCCAGATGGCTGGAGGGAAGCCCCAGCTGGGGCAAGACTGGCATCCCCTCCAACCATCTCTGTGCCACCAGTGCCACTGACCGGTCCAGGCTACACTGTAGCATGCATCCTGTGTACGTCAGTGCACTGGTCCTGCAAGCACTCCAAGTGCTGCTGCACATGACTCTCCGTGAGCTTGGCCCTCTCTCCTTGGAGGAACTCGTGCGTTCAAAGCCCTGAGCCATTGTGACGAACATGAGCTGGATGGTTTCCTCCATTCTCTGCCCTTGACCCCGTACTGCCTCAGGGAATTCCAACATTTGGGAGCACATATGTGCTTGCTGGTCTAGGTAGAGCCTCCTTTCCTGTCACTCCTGAATCGCTGCCTCTGTTCCCAACTGAGTAAGGCTGTGTTTGTCCTCCTTCCTCTGCCTCTGGCACCTCTTCCTGCACACTGGTGCCATACTGTTCACTCAATGCCATCCTATCTAAACGCGCACGAGGACCCACCGAGGTGAGTGTATCTGCACTGATGGACTGTGCCTTGTAAGGTGTGACGGTGCTTCTTCGTAGCTTTGCTAGTGATTTTGGCCCTGTGATGGAAAGGGAGAAGGTCTCCTTGGGTGAACATCTGCACCTGTGGGAGATACAAAAAGAGATCATGAGAGCTAGCATTGGAGGGCAGACACAGCTGCAGTGCTGAGGCTTCCCAATGCAGCTCCCAATGCAGCAGTGTCCGGCATGCTGTCAGACAGGGTGGGGTGCAATGCCCCCTTAATGACCGCATTCCCCTCTGTGATCACCATCTCCACCTTGAGTGCCCATTTCACCATGGCCAATTTGCTTGTGGTCTGCGATCCTGGCTATCTCCATTGCTTCCTCCTCCAGTGGTGTGATGATTTGAAGCTAAGGTACCCCTCCACCGGTTTGGGCCCTCTCTCAGGCATTATGCCCATTCCTCCTACGGGAACAAAAGAGAACAAGATAAGGCACTGCTGTCCTCTATGGCCAATGGCAGCTGCTCCAATTCATTGGAGGGTGTGTGTATCAATGGTTACACATCGTCAGCAGCACTATGGCTCTGAGCAATTCTGAGGGGTCAGTAAGTGGCCTGTGCAAACACCTCTCCCATGTTCAAGAGCAGCATGTGCCCTGAGGCTCCTCAGCTGGTGTGTTTGCTGGAGGGTGAATACCCAGAAGCCTGTCCTAAGGGTTTGGGATAGTACTCACCCTGCCAGAGCATATCAGTTCATTGAACCTTTTCCTGCACTGGATCCAGGTTCTTGTCACCACGCTTATCTTACCGACAGTGGCAGCGATGTTCATCTACGCCTGCTTGCTCTGGGCAGGTGGCATCATTTTGCCACCCTTCTGGAACAGGACCTCTCTCCTCTCCCTCTTAGCCTGCAGCATCACCTCCAAGTCAGCATCTGAAAATAAAGCGGCTGCCCTGACCCAAGTTCCAGGCCTCTGGCTCTCCTGAGACATTGTGGATATGAAGTTTGCTGTGATTCTTCACTGTGCAGTCACAGCAGTGAAACGGTGGCCACAGTAATGGCTGCCTCGGTGAGTTTAAATCGGGCTCATACTTGAGCAGTTCCGTATCCGTTCCTGCCCCCACAGCCATTAATTGGCCACCAAACCTGTCTCAATAGCAATTAAGCGGTCACCCCGTGAATTTTGGGGCCCATTTCTGTTACCCCACAGGAGCAGGTGTGGGACCCAGAAAAAGTCCGAACTTCCATTTCCCTCCCCCGCAGCAGAAATCCAGCCCTTGGATTCTCTTTCATGTTAGCTGCCAGGCTCTTCTCATGCTCTCTCTTTGCCGTTCTTATTTCCTTTTTGCCTTTCTTATTTCCTTCTTCATTTCCCCTCTGGACTTTCTATTTTCAGCCGGGTTCCCACTTGTATTATCAACCTGACATCTGTCATACACCACCTTTTTTTGCTTCATCTTACTCTCTATCTCTTTCGTCATCCAGGGAGCTCTGGCTTTGCCTGCCCTATCCTTCCCCCCTGGAGGTTCCCACGATAAGGAACTAGAGCTCATAGAGCTATAAAAATTACTTTCTTTGTATTGTCAAATGGTTTCTACGACATTGGATCCACATTTAAACACTTGCATGCGCATGGCGGGTTTATTGTTCAGACTCTTGTCTTGTATGGGCAGATACAAATGTTTCAGATTCTCAGTTTGCTGGAATTCAACACAGTAATAGCTGCATTTAATGGAAGGTGCACTGGTGGTTAAATCAATAATGGAGATGTGAGCGAAAATAACTTGTTTCAATGTGCACATCTTTCAGTTACAGCAAGGTCACATCGTTTACATTGCCAATTTGTTAATGATGCCATAGGTGTCGAAAATCACAAACCAGCAGTGTTAGTACACTCGAGTGTTACTTTGACCATTGTCATGCCAATGCTTGACATGCTTCCAACAAATTTCTCTCTTGCTTTTTTCCGAGAATCATGCAGCATGGAAGACGGTTCAGCCCATTGTACCTCTCTTAGTTAGTCCCATAATCCTGTAAATTAGTCCTCCTCAAGTACATGTCCAGTTTCATTTTGAACATTATCCTCATCCTTCCCTGGTTCTTTTGCCAATTATCTTAAATCGGTGTCCTTTGGTTTCTGACCCTCCTGCCAGTGGAAACAGTTTCTCTCCATCCAACCTATCAAAGCCCCTCATTAAAAAAAAAGTGTTTAAAATTGAGGGATTTTGCTGAAGTATATTGAGTTGGTGAGTCAGAGACCAGAAGCTAAATATTAAAAATTGGCACGAAAAAGTAAGAAGAGAGAATTAGGAGAATTTTTGTTTTACAACGAAGTTTGTTAGGCAAGGAATGCCCAACCAGAAACAGTGGTGGAAGCAGAATTAATAAGAGCTTTTATATGGAAACTAGATAAATATTACAAAATAGAAAAAAAAAAGAAAAATGCCATGGACTGGAACTAATTGGATAGCTGTTTCAGAGAGCTTCTATAGAAGGTTGTAGACTGTAGGAAGCTATCGATGGACTCGTCAGGTGGGTGGAACAGTGGCAAATGGAGTACAATCCAGAGAAGTGTGAGGTAATGCATTTGGGGAAGGCTAACAAGGCATAGGAATACACAATAAATAGTAGGATACTGAGAAGTGTAGAGGAAGCAGGGACTTTGGAGTGTATGTCCACAGTTCTCTGAAGGTGGCTAGACAGGTAGATAAGGTGGTCAAAAGGCATATGGAATACTTGCCTTTATTAGTTGAGGCATAGAATACAAAATCTGGGAGGTTATGCTGGAACTATATAAAGCACTAATTAGGCCACAGCTGGAGTACTGCGTGCAGTTCTGGTTACCACACTATAGGAAAGATGTGATTGCATTGGAGAGGGTACAGAGGAGATTTATGAGGAT
This sequence comes from Heterodontus francisci, assembly GCF_036365525.1. Lineage (NCBI taxonomy): Eukaryota > Metazoa > Chordata > Chondrichthyes > Heterodontiformes > Heterodontidae > Heterodontus > Heterodontus francisci. Next base: position 20,366,428 of record NC_090373.1, read on the forward strand.
GTTGCCTGGACAGGAGAATTTTAGTTATGAGGAAAGATTGGATATGCTAGGTTTGTTTTCTTTGGAACAGGGGAGGCTGAGGGGAGGCTTAATTGAAGTGTATAAAATTATGAGGGGTCTAGATAGAGTGGATAGGAAGGCCCACTTGGTTGAGGCATCCATAACAAGGGGGCATAGATTTAGAGTAAGAGGTAAGAGGTTTAAATGGGATTTGAGGAGGAATTCTTTCACCCAGAGGGTGGTAGGGATCCGGAACTCAGTACCTGAAAGGGCGGTAGAGGTAGAAACTTTCATAACATTTAAAAAGTACTTGGATATGCACTTGAAGTGCCGTAACCTGCAAGAGCTGGAAAGTGGGATTTGGCTGAATGCCTGCTTGCTGGCCAATGTGAATATGATTTCTATAGTTGGTGTAAACAAGATGGGCTGAGTTGCACCCTTCTATCCTGCAAATATCTATGACCTGATGGAAGTGTTAACTCAATTACAATAGGGTTAACATCACTCTTAAAGAAAGGAAGAAACAGCCTGCATTTATGTCACATTTTTCATGACCTAGGGATGTCCCAAAACGCTTTACAGCCAATTACATACTTTTGAACTATAGTCATTTTGTAATGTCGGAAACACGGCAGCCCTTTTACGCACAGTAAGGTTCCACAAACAGCAAGTTGATAACGACTTGATAATCTGTTTAAGTGATGCTGGTTGAAGGATAAATATTGCCCTGGGATCTTTTACATCCACCTGAGAGGGCAGAAGGTGTCTCAGTTTTGGATCTCATCTGTAAGACAGCACCTCCAACAGTGCAGTGCTCCCTTGGTACTGCTTTGGAAATATCAGGCTAGATCTTGAGCTCAAATCTCTGGACTGGGTCTTGACCTTTGAACTCAAAGGTAAGAGTGCAACCCACTGAGTCAATACAGAGAGCAATTAAATACATGAATATGTAGTGTTTGCATGTTGTCATTGTCAACAATGCATTCTACATTACTACAACTTGAATGGCCATCATCTTTTAGGTCTTCCCACTTTGTGTGCAATGCTCCTGCTCACAGATGTGCTCTGAGGAAAGATTGGATAGGCTGGGGTTGTTCTTGGAACAGAGAAGGCTGAGGGGAGATCTGATTGAAATGTACAAAATTTTGAAGGGCCTGGATAGAGTGGAGGTGAAGGGTCTGTTCACCTTAGCAGAGGTCAGTGCCGAGGGGGCATGGATTTAAAGTGATTAGTAGAAAAATTAGAGGGGAAATGAGGAAAAATGTTTCCACCCAGAGGGTGTTGGGGCCTGGAACTTACTGCCTGAAAGGGTAGTTGAGGCAGAAACCCTCAACTCATTCAAAAGGAGTCTGGATATGCACCTCAAGTGCTGTAATCTGCAGGTCTGCGGACCAAATGCTGGAAGGTGGGATGAAAATAGGTGTATTGTTTTCCGGCCAGTACAGACACGATGGGCCAAGTGGCCTCTTTCTGTGCCTTAAACGTTCTATGATTCTATGACACCACTCAACTGTACTCCCAATCAGTAAACCTTCCAGTCATTTCTTGATGGTCTCGCCATTATTAATTAAATCTTCAGCAAGCTGAAAAATATTTTCGGAGAGATTAGTCATGTCTTGTGAAAATTAATTTAATACTAGAACGAAGCCATCTGGGCCTTAATCTTGTCTACGCATGTTAACCACTTCTGCTGCTCTAGGTTTAAGCAACCCCATTGCACCACGAGGGCTCCCTTGACAGCAACATCTTGTATTTATATAGTGTCTTCAACGCAGTAAAAAGTCCCAAGGTGCTTCACAGCAGCATTATCAAACAAAATTTGACATCAAGCCACATATGGAGGGATCAGAACAGGTGACCAAAAGCTTGGACAAACATGAAAGCTTTAAGGAGTATCTTAAAAGGAGGCTGAGGTAGAGAGGGGGAGAGGTTTGGGGAGGGAATTCTAGAGCTTAGGTTCGAGACAGCTGAAGGCACGGCCACCATGGTGGAGTGATTAAAATCGGGGATGCTCAAGAGACCAGAATTAGAGGAGCGCAGGTATCTCGAAGGGTGTAAAGCTGGAGAAGATTAGAGAGATAGGGAGGGGCGAGGCCATGGAGGGATTTAAAAACAAGGAGGAGAATTTTAAAATTGACATGTTGCTAAACCAGGAGACAATGAAGGTCAGCGACCACCAGCGATGATGGGTGAACGGCATTAGGTACGAGTTGGGACATTGGCAGTAGAGTTTTGAATGACCTCAAGTTTATGGAGGGTGGGAAGTGGGAGTTTGGCCATGAGTGCCTTAAAATAGTCAAGTCTGGAGGCTTCAGCAGCAGAAAAGCTAAGGCAAGGACAGAGTTGGGCAATGCTATGGAGGTGGGAATAGGCAATCTGAGTGATGACGCGCATATGTGGTTGAAAGTTCATCTCGGGCACAAATATGATACCGAGGATGTGAACAGTCTGGTTCTGGCTCAGACAGTTGCCAGAGTGAGGGACAGAGTTGGTAGCTCGGGAACGAAGTTTGTGGCAGGGACCAAAGACAATGGCTTTCGGCCTTCTCACTATTTACTTGGAGGAACTTTCTGCCCATCCATTACTGGATGTTGGACAAGCAGTCTGATAATTTAGAGACAGTGGAGGGGTTGAGAGAGGTGGAAGTGAGATAGAACTGTGTATCATCAGTGTATATGTGAAAACTGACATGTTTTCAGATGATGTTGCCGAAGGGCAACATGTAGATGAGAAATAGGAGGGGGTCAGGCATAGATCCTTGGGGGATACCAGAGGTAACGGTGTGTGAGCAGGAATAAAAGCTATTTATGGTAATTCTGTCGCTGCAATTTGACAGGTAAGAATGGAATCAGGTGAGAGCAGTCCCACCTAGCTGGATGGCAGTGGAGATGCGTTGGATGGGATGGTGTGGTCAATCGTGTCAAAGGCTGCAGACAGGCTGAGAAGAATGAGGTGGGTTAGAGTCATAGAGTCGTACAGCATAGAAACAGGCACTTTGGCCCACCGCATCCATGCCGACCATAATGCCTATCTATACTAATCCCACCTGCCTGCATTAATTCCATATCCCTCTATGCCATGCTCATTCAAGTACCTGTCCAGATGCCTCTTAAACGTCGCTACTGTTCCTGCCTCCACCACCTCCTCAGGCAGCACATTCCAGATACCCACTATTCTTTGTGTGAAAAATGTACCCCTTTGATCCCCTTTAAACCTCCTCCCTCTCACCTTAAATCTATGCCCTCTAGTTTTAGTCACCCCTACCATGGGAAACAGACTCTGGCGATCTACCCTATCTATGTCTCTCATAATTTAAATACCTCTATCATGTCCTCTCTCAGCCTCCTTCGCTCCAGGGAAAACAGACCCAGCCTATCCAATCTCTCGTTATAACTCAAGCCCTCCAAACCAGGCAACATCCTTGTGAATCTTTTCTGCACCCTCTCTAGTTTAATCACATCTTTCCTGTAGTGCGGCGACCAGAACTGCACACAGTACTCCAAATGCGGCCTAATCAACGGTATGTACAACTGTAACATGACATCCCAACTCTTGTACTCAATGCCTCTGCTGATGAAGACAAGCATGCCATACGCCTTCTTCACCACCCTGTCTACCCGTGTTGCCACTTTCAGGGAACTATGTACTTGCATCCCAAGGTGTCTCTGCTCAACAACACTCCCCAGGGCCCTGCCATTCACTGTATATATCCTGCCCTGGTTTAACTTTCCAAAATGCATCACTTCGCACTTGTCTGCATTAAATTCCATTTGCCAATCCCTTGCCCACTTTCCCAGTTGATCTATATCCTGTTGTAACCTTAGGCAACCTTCTTCACTGTCCACTATACCACCAATTTTGGTGTCATCTGCAAACTTACGAATCATGCCCCCTAAATTCACATCCAAGTCATTAATATATATGACAAACAACAGAGGGTCCAGCACCAATCCCTGCAGCAAACCACTGGTCACTGGCCTCCAATCTGAAAAACAACCCTCCACTACAACCCTCTGCCTCCTATCACCAAGCCAATTTTGTATCCAATTGGCTAGCTCACCCTGGATCCCATGTGTTCGAACCTTCTGGACCAGCCTACCATGCGGGACCTTGTCAAAGGCCTTGCTAAAGTCCATGTAGACAACGCCCATCACCCTGCCCTCGTCAATCCTGTTGGTCACCTCCTCGAAAAACTCGATCAAATTCGTGAGACATGATTTCCCATGCACAAAGCCATGCTGACTATCCCTAATCAGACCATGCCTTTCCAGATGCATATAAATCCTGTCTCTCAGAATCCCTTCCAATAACTTCCCCACCACTGATGTAAGGCTCACCGGTCTGTAGTTCCCTGGCTTATCCCTGCTGCCCTTCTTAAATAAAGGCACAACATTAGCTATCCTCCAGTCTTCCGGTACCTCACCCGTGGCTAACAATGATACAAAAATCTCTGCCAGGGCCCCAGCAATCTCCTCCCTTGCTTCCCATAGCATCCTAGGATACACCTGGTCAGGCCCTGGGGATTTATCCACCTTAATGTGCTTCAAAACCTCCAACACCTCCACCTTTATAATGTTGATATGCTCCAGGATATTGCTGTTCCTTCCCTTGAATTCATTAGCTTCCATGACCTTCTCCGTGGTAAATACAGACGAAAAGTATTCATTTAAGTCCTCGCCCATTTCCCGTGGCTCCACACATAGATTACCACACTGATCCTTAAGGGGACATACTCTCTCCCTAGCAATTATAGAATCTTTTAGGATTCTCCTTTATCTTATCTGCCAGGGAAATCTCACGGCCCCTTTTCACCCTCCTAATTTCCTTCTTAAGTGTAGTCCTACATCCCCTATACTGCTCGAGGGACTCGCTTGATCCCAGCTGCCTATACCTGACATATGCCTCCTTCTTTGTCCTGACCAGACGCTTAATATCTGTCGTCAACCAACGTTCCCTGAACTTGCCAGCCTTGCCCTTCCATCTACCAGGAACATGTCGGCCCTGAACTCTTCCTATCTCACTTTTAAAAGTCTCCCACTTGCCAGACGTCCCTTTACCTGTAAACAGCCTCTCCCATTCAACTTTTGAGAGTTCCTGTCTGATGCCATCAAAATTAGCCTTCCCTCAATTTAGGACTTCAACCTGAGGACCACTCCTATCCATTTCCATAACTATCTTGAAGCTAATAGAGTTATGGTCACTGGTCCTACAGTGTTCCTCCACTAACACATCAACCACCTACCCAGCCTCATTTCCAAAGAGGAGGTCGAGTGTAGCCCCTTCTCTAGTCGGGCCATCCACATACTGTTACAGAAAACTATCCTGGACACACTTAACAAATTCTTCTCCATCTGATCCCTTAGCACTAAGGCAGACCCAGTCAATATTAGGCAAGTTAAAATCACCTCCTATTACAACCCTATAATTCCCACACCTATCTGTGATTTCCCTACATATATGCTCCTCCACTTCCCTCTGACTATTGGGGGGGCCTGTAGTATAATCCCATCAAAGTGATCCCCCCTTTCTTATTTCTAAGTTCTACTCCTATGGCCTCGCTGGACATTCCCCCCGGGATATCCTCTCTAAGTACTGCCGTGATGTCCTCCCTAATCAATAGTTTATCTTTGTCACACACTTAGGATATCATTTGTTACTTTGATGAGAGTTGTTTCAGTACTGTGGCAGGGGTGGAAACCTGATTGGAGGGATTCAAACATGGAGTTCTGGGAAAGATGGGCACGGATTTGGGAAGTGACAACACGTTCGAGGACTTTGGAAAGGAAAGGGAGATTGGAGATGAGGCAATAGTTTGCAAAGACAAAGGGATGAAGGTTTTTTTGGGGACGAGGAGATGGTGGCAGAATGGAGGGAGAGAAGGACGGAATCAGAGGAGAGAGCGAACCGTTAACAATGTGAGCTAACATGGGAGCCAGGAAGGGAGTTTGGGTGGTCAGGGAGGGAGCAGAGGCGGGTCTCATGGACAAGAGAAGCTCAGAGAGGGAATAAAAGGAAGATAGGAGAGAAACTAGAGAAAGATGTAACTTCATGGCTAAGGCAGGGAGGAGAAATAGAGAAAGTTTGGCCCCATGGGCTAGAGAAAGGGAGGGATCTGGCAGAGGCAGCTGATCGAATGGTCTCAAACTTAGTGACAAATCCATGAGCTCCTTGCACTTGCTGTTGGAGGTGAGGGTGGAGGAGACGGGAGAGGGGTTTAAGAAGATGGCTTGCAGGAGACAATAGTTAGAAAACACTGGCACAGGGCTTGTCCAGGAACAAGATTTTAACAGTTTATGTGGAACTTAGGGACAGGAGTAGACCATTCTGCCCCTCAATCCTATTCAATTAGATCATGGTTGATTTGTCCCTCCACTCCATTTATCCACCTTTGCTCCATATCTCTTACCTATCTCAGTTTTGAAAGTCTGAGCATCCACAGCCATTTGAGGTAGGGAGTTTCAGATTTCCAATACCCTTTGTGTGAAAAATGCCCTTCCTGATTTCCCTCCTAAATGGTCCAGCTCTTATTTTAAGATTATGTTCTCCAGTTCTTGATTCCCCCATCAGAGGAAGCAGTTTCTCTGTATAGATGCCATTGAATCCTCTTAATATTTTAAACAACTCATCTCTCTATCATCTGTGATCTTGAGGTCTGTTCTTTTTCTTCTTACATGCAGTCCTTTGTTACCTTTAACAGTTTAAGTACATCCAAGTGTTGACAACCATCCAGGATTGTTCAGGTGTCTCCAGGAATTGAAGATTAATCTTCAGGATACTGGTTCCAACAACCCTGGAGATTTACTAGTTATAAAATATTGGACTTGGGGATAGAAGGCTGTTTGACTGACAGCCAAGAATTATTCAACTGGGTAAGAACGAGTCTGTTCTTTTTCTGATTGGGGGAAAGCAGTTCACCCTGAGATGGTCATGTCAGGTGACCAATGGTGGGAGCGTGAGGGTAGGGTGGTTGGAGGCAGAAGGGTCATGTGATGATGTCTCCAGGAATACGTCCAACCAGAGTTGGCAACCCTACCAAACGTATCGATGAATTTGAAAACAAAGCCAGCGTTATTTGTTTTCAGTAGGTTATGGCTGATGTCAGTCCTGGATGGTGATTTGAAAATAGTGGGATTGATTTTAGTAATTCATGTCCCACGTGGGAATGCAAATTAGGATTTCAGGTGTGGACATCAGTGTGCTTTGGTTTACTGTCCTGGCAATCTGCCTCATATAGCTAGTGGAGCTCCCATGGCAGTGTCTGTGGTTGACTCAGGATACGCTGGCTTGAAACATGGGGCAGGATTATCGCCATGGACTTCAGGACCTCGGCATCAGGGTCAAATGGGGGTCAGGCCCGCACTGTGTGGGGGAAACAGTCATTCATCAGTGATTTCCCCGAATTGGCCAGTTGATGGCTAAAGGGCAGTCTCGCCATCCAATTAAGGATGGTGGGCGGGCTCTCGAAGCTAGACAGACAGTAGGAGGCCCTCCAGCACTGAAGAAAGCAGAACGTTTTCAGGTAAAAGAGAGAGTGAGGGTGCCACAAGATGGAAACGCCCTCTCTCCAACTTCTTTAAATTTTAAATAAGAAATAGAATCTGCAGCCTGGCTACCATTGTGAGTCAGTGGGGTTGAGCAGTGGGATCCCTTCCACAGGATAGCCTGCGGCTGAGGCTGGAGGCATGGAGCGCCTCTAGGCCTCTCTGACGGACTGACCCTCTGAACTACAGCTGGGAGGCCACCTCCAGGCAGTTGCCCTGTTCCTCACCACCTCCAGGGACCTGGAGGCCGACAGGACAGTTCCAGTCTGCTTCCGACATTAGGCCTTTAACTATTTGTATTAGCTAATAGCTCTTCTGCCGTCGTCCGCCTCTATGTCCTCCCCCATCCTGGCCTAAGAATTCAGCCCATGAAGTCATTGTGATTTTCACAGGTACGCCCTTTTTATTGACCTGGAGGTGGGCTTGCTGTCCAATTATGGTCCATGGGTGGGCTCTTGGAGTTGGAGGGCCAATCAAAGAACTTCCAGCTTGAAAAGTGCAGCAGCCTGCAATAGAGGGTAAGTAAGGGAGAGGCTGCATCAAAATAGGGGTGCCCTCTCTCCAACATTTTAAACGTAAATTAAAAAATGTATCTTGCAGCCAGGCTATTACTGTGGTTGGTGGGAGTGGGGAGGAAGACCGTCTACAGAGTGACCTGCGGCTACTCCTGCACCCCAGTCGACCTCCTTTAATTGGTCTCAATAGGCTCTTAACGCACTGTGCCGGTTACCCACCATATGCAGGTGAGTGGCTGTGCCCCCACCATCCCCCCACACCCTCCCCCCCCCATCCCGCTTCCTCAAAAATGGCACAGAGGCAGGATGAAGCCAGGAAAACAGTATGCTGGCTGGCGGTGCTATTTTTAGCTCCCACCTACCTCTGTTTCCTGGGCCCAGCCGGGGCTCAAAATTCTGCCCTTTTGCTGTGTGTTAGAATTGGAGCAGATTATAAGATTAGGGAGTTAGAGGGCATATTGTGTGGGAAAAGTTGGAAAATGATAGTCATTTCAACAGTCTTCCTTGTTTTCAAATCCCTCCATGGCCTCAAGCCTCCTTATCTCTGTAATCTCCTCCAGGCCTACAACCCTCCATGACCTCTGCACTCTTACAATTCTGGCCTCTTGTGCATCCCCAATATTCATTGCCAATATTGGCGGCCGGGCCTTCAGCTGTGTGGGCCCTAAGCTCTGGAATCCCCTCCCTAAACCTCTCTGCCTCTCCACCTCTCTTTCCTCCTTTACGATGCTCTTTAAAACCTGCCTCTTTGACCAAGCTTTTGGTCACCTGCCCCAATATCTCCGTATGTGGCTCAGGATCAAATTCTGTTCGATTACACTGCTGTGAAGTGCTGTAGAATGTTTTGCTATGTTAAAAGTGCTATAAGGCAACTTGTTGCTGTTGTGCTCAGTGAATTGGTTAGATCCCTGTCCTTTGTTCTGAAATCCCTCCCTCATGGCCTTGTCCCACCCTACATCAACAATCTTCTCCAGTTACATGTACCCATAAAACGCCTCATGCTCCTCTAACCCCAGTCTATTTCTTGTTCCCCTTTCCCTCTGCTCCCCACTATCAGTGGCCACACTTTCAGCGACTAGGGCCGGAATTTTACCCTCGTCGGACATGAGCCGTCCGCCGACTGAAAAGTCGGTGGTGATCCCGCCTCTGCCTGGCCTGGGGATCCAGACCCCATTTTACAGTCCTCAAGCCCTAAATTGATGTGAGGCAAGACTTCCACCTCTGAGGCAGGAAGCCCCGCCGAATGGAGCTGCTGGCCAATCAGCGGTCTGCAGCTCTTGGTCCCAGCAGCGCCACCTGGAGCGGGAAAGGCTCCCTGAGCCTCCCACTCCATTTTATGCCCCCCCGCACACCGCCACCATCCTGCATTTGTGGGGGGGGCAGTTAACGTTTCGGGTCAGTGACCCGTCTTCGGAACTGACAAATATTAAAAATGTCACAGGTTGTAAGCAAGTGAGGTGGGGGTGGGGCAAGAGATAACAAAGGAGAAGGTGTAGATTGGACAAGGCCACATAGCTGACCAAAAGGTCATGGAGCAAAGGCAAACAATATGTTAATGGTGCAAAAACAAGAAATGCTGGATTCACTCAGCAGGTCTGGCAGCATCTGTGGAAAGAGAAGCAGAGTTAACGTTTCGGGTCAGTGACCCTTCTTCGGAACTGACAAATATTAGAAAAGTCACAGATTATAAACAAGTGAGGTGGGGGTTGGGCAAGAGATAACAAAGGAGAAGGTGCAGATTGGACCAGGCCACATAGCTGACCAAAAGGTCACGGAGCAAAGGCAAACAATATGTTAATGGTGTGTTGAAAGACAAAGCATTAGTACAGATTAGGTGTGAATATACTGAATATTGAACATCAGCAAGTGCAAACCTGAAGAAAAACAACCTGAAAAAAACAGTGGGTGAGCAAACTGAACAAACTAAGATGAACTGAAATATATACAAAAAAAGATTGTAAAAAATGTAAAAAGGAATGCCAAAAAAAAAAAAAAAAGGAAGAAAAAATAACTAAAAATGACTAAAAATGAAAGTAAAGTGGGGGGCTGTCATGCTCTGAAATTATTGAACTCAATGTTCAGACCGGCTGGCTGTAGTGTGCCTAATCGGTAGATGAGATGCTGTTCCTCGAGCTTGCGTTGATGTTCACTGGAACACTGCAGCAATCCCAGGACAGAGATGTGAGCATGAGAGCAGGGGGGAGTGTTGAAATGGCAAGCAACCGGAAGCTCAGGGTCCTGCTTGCGGACTGAGCGGAGATGTTCCGCAAAGCGGTCACCCAGTCTGCGCTTGGTCTCCCCAATGTAGAGGAGACCACACTGTGAGCAGCGAATACAGTATACTACATTGAAAGAAGTACAAGTAAATCGCTGCTTCACCTGAAAGGAGTGTTTGGGGCCTGGGATAGTGAGGAGAGAGGAGGTAAAGGGACAGGTATTACACCTCCTGCGATCGCAAGGGAAGGTGCCCTGGGACGGGGACGAGGTGGTGGGGGTAATGGAGGAGTGGACCAGGGTGTCGCGGAGGGAACGATCCCTTCGGAATGCTGACAGGGGAAGGGAGGGAAAGATGCGACTGGTAGTGGCATCACGCTGGAGGTGGCGAAAATGGCGGAGGATGATCCTTTGGATATGGAGGCTGGTGGGATGAAAAGTGAGGACAAGGGGAACCCTGTCACGGTTCTGGGAGGGAGGGGAAGGGGTGAGGGTAGAGGTGCGGGGAATGGGTCGGACACGGTTGAGGGCCCTGTCAACCACAGTGGGGGGAAATCCTCGGTTGAGGAAAAAGGAGGTCATATCAGAAGCACCGTCATGGAAGGTAGCATCATCAGAGCAGATGCGTCGGAGACGGAGAAACTGGGAGAATGGAATGGAGTCCTTACAGGAGGTAGGGTGTGAAGAAGTGTAGTCGAGGTAGCTGTGGGAGTCAGTGGGCTTATAATGGATATTGGTAGACAACCTATCCCCAGAGATGGAGACAGAGAAGTCGAGGAAGGGAAGGGAAGTGTCAGAGATGGACCATGTAAAGGTGAGAGAAGGGTGGAAATTGGAAGCAAAGTTGATAAAGTTTTCTAGTTCGGGGCGGGAGCAGGAAACGGCACCGATACAGTCATCAATGTACCGGAAAAAGAGTTGGGGGAGGGGGCCTGAGTAGGACTGGAACAAAGAATGCTCGACATATCCCACAAAAAGACAGGCATAACTAGGACCCATGCGGGTACCCATAGCGACACCTTTTACTTGAAGGAAATGCATGGAGTTGAAGGAGAAGTTGTTCAATGTGAGAACAAGTTCAGCCAGGCGGAGGAGGGTGTTGGTGGATGGGGACTGGTTGGGCCTCTGTTCCAGGAAGAAGCGGAGAGCCCTCAAACCATCCTGGTGGGGGATGGAGGTGTAGAGCGATTGGACGTCCATAGTGAAGAGGAGGCGGTTGGGACCAGGAAACTGGAAATTGTCAAAATGACGTAGGGCGTCAGAAGAGTCACGGATGTAGGTGGGAAGAGACTGGACCAGCGGAGAAAAGATAGAGTCTAGATAGGAAGAAATAAGTTCAGTTGGGCAGGAGCAGGCTGACACAATGGGTCTGCCAGGACAGTCCCGTTTGTGGATTTTGGGAAGGAGGTAGAAGCGGGCTGTCCGGGGTTGCGGGACTATGAGGTTGGAAGCTGTAGAGGGAAGATCTCCAGAGGAGATGAGGTCAGTGACAGTCCTTTGGACGGTGGCTTGATGTTCGGTGGTGGGGTCATGGTCCAGAGGGAGGTAGGAAGAGGTGTCTGTGAGTTGGCGTTGAGCTTCTGCAAGGTAGAGGTCGGTACGCCATACAACAACAGCACCACCCTTGTCTGCAGGTTTGATGACCATGTCGGGGTTAGACCTGAGAGAACGGAGTGCCTCAAGTTCAGAGGGGGACAGGTTAGAGTGAGTGAGGGGGGCAGAGAAATTGAGACGACCAATGTCTCGCCGACAGTTTTCAATGAAGAGATCAAGAGCGGGTAAGAGGCCAGGGTGAGGGGTCCAGGTAGAGGGAGAATGCTGGAGGCGGGTGAATGGGTCTGCTGGTCGGGGGGAGGACTCCTGGTCGAAGAAGTGAGCCCGGAGGCGGAGGCGACGGAAGAAGAGCTCAACGTCATGCCGAGCGCGAAATTCATTGAGGTGGGGGCGTAAGGGGATAAAACTGAGACCTTTGCTGAGTACAGAACGCTCAGCATCAGAGAGGGGGAGGTCAGAGGGTATAGTTAATACACGGCAAGGGGTCAGATCAGAAGGGGTGGGGTCAGAGGGAAGTGAAGCGGAAGGAGGATCTGGAGGGGCGTTAGTCCCCATCAGCTGCTGGAGCTTGCGTTCTTTAACACCTGAAAGGAAGGTGTTAAAGAACGCAAGCTCCAGCAGCTGATGGGGACTAACGCCCCTCCAGATCCTCCTTCCGCTTCACTTCCCTCTGACCCCACCCCTTCTGATCTGACCCCTTGCCGTGTATTAACTATACCCTCTGACCTCCCCCTCTCTGATGCTGAGCGTTCTGTACTCAGCAAAGGTCTCAGTTTTATCCCCTTACGCCCCCACCTCAATGAATTTCGCGCTCGGCATGACGTTGAGCTCTTCTTCCGTCGCCTCCGCCTCCGGGCTCACTTCTTCGACCAGGAGTCCTCCCCCCGACCAGCAGACCCATTCACCCGCCTCCAGCATTCTCCCTCTACCTGGACCCCTCACCCTGGCCTCTTACCCGCTCTTGATCTCTTCATTGAAAACTGTCGGCGAGACATTGGTCGTCTCAATTTCTCTGCCCCCCTCACTCACTCTAACCTGTCCCCCTCTGAACTTGAGGCACTCCGTTCTCTCAGGTCTAACCCCGACATGGTCATCAAACCTGCAGACAAGGGTGGTGCTGTTGTTGTATGGCGTACCGACCTCTACCTTGCAGAAGCTCAACGCCAACTCACAGACACCTCTTCCTACCTCCCTCTGGACCATGACCCCACCACCGAACATCAAGCCACCGTCCAAAGGACTGTCACTGACCTCATCTCCTCTGGAGATCTTCCCTCTACAGCTTCCAACCTCATAGTCCCGCAACCCCGGACAGCCCGCTTCTACCTCCTTCCCAAAATCCACAAACGGGACTGTCCTGGCAGACCCATTGTGTCAGCCTGCTCCTGCCCAACTGAACTTATTTCTTCCTATCTAGACTCTATCTTTTCTCCGCTGGTCCAGTCTCTTCCCACCTACATCCGTGACTCTTCTGACGCCCTACGTCATTTTGACAATTTCCAGTTTCCTGGTCCCAACCGCCTCCTCTTCACTATGGACGTCCAATCGCTCTACACCTCCATCCCCCACCAGGATGGTTTGAGGGCTCTCCGCTTCTTCCTGGAACAGAGGCCCAACCAGTCCCCATCCACCAACACCCTCCTCCGCCTGGCTGAACTTGTTCTCACATTGAACAACTTCTCCTTCAACTCCATGCATTTCCTTCAAGTAAAAGGTGTCGCTATGGGTACCCGCATGGGTCCTAGTTATGCCTGTCTTTTTGTGGGATATGTCGAGCATTCTTTGTTCCAGTCCTACTCAGGCCCCCTCCCCCAACTCTTTTTCCGGTACATTGATGACTGTATCGGTGCCGTTTCCTGCTCCCGCCCCGAACTAGAAAACTTTATCAACTTTGCTTCCAATTTCCACCCTTCTCTCACCTTTACATGGTCCATCTCTGACACTTCCCTTCCCTTCCTCGACTTCTCTGTCTCCATCTCTGGGGATAGGTTGTCTACCAATATCCATTATAAGCCCACTGACTCCCACAGCTACCTCGACTACACTTCTTCACACCCTACCTCCTGTAAGGACTCCATTCCATTCTCCCAGTTTCTCCGTCTCCGACGCATCTGCTCTGATGATGCTACCTTCCATGACGGTGCTTCTGATATGACCTCCTTTTTCCTCAACCGAGGATTTCCCCCCACTGTGGTTGACAGGGCCCTCAACCGTGTCCGACCCATTCCCCGCACCTCTACCCTCACCCCTTCCCCTCCCTCCCAGAACCGTGACAGGGTTCCCCTTGTCCTCACTTTTCATCCCACCAGCCTCCATATCCAAAGGATCATCCTCCGCCATTTTCGCCACCTCCAGCGTGATGCCACTACCAGTCGCATCTTTCCCTCCCTTCCCCTGTCAGCATTCCGAAGGGATCGTTCCCTCCGCGACACCCTGGTCCACTCCTCCATTACCCCCACCACCTCGTCCCCGTCCCAGGGCACCTTCCCTTGCGATCGCAGGAGGTGTAATACCTGTCCCTTTACCTCCTCTCTCCTCACTATCCCAGGCCCCAAACACTCCTTTCAGGTGAAGCAGCGATTTACTTGTACTTCTTTCAATGTAGTATACTGTATTCGCTGCTCACAGTGTGGTCTCCTCTACATTGGGGAGACCAAGCGCAGACTGGGTGACCGCTTTGCGGAACATCTCCGCTCAGTCCGCAAGCAGGACCCTGAGCTTCCGGTTGCTTGCCATTTCAACACTCCCCCCTGCTCTCATGCTCACATCTCTGTCCTGGGATTGCTGCAGTGTTCCAGTGAACATCAACGCAAGCTCGAGGAACAGCATCTCATCTACCGATTAGGCACACTACAGCCAGCCGGTCTGAACATTGAGTTCAATAATTTCAGAGCATGACAGCCCCCCACTTTACTTTCATTTTTAGTCATTTTTAGTTATTTTTTCTTCCTTTTTTTTTTTTTTTTGGCATTCCTTTTTACATTTTTTACAATCTTTTTTTGTATATATTTCAGTTCATCTTAGTTTGTTCAGTTTGCTCACCCACTGTTTTTTTCAGGTTGTTTTTCTTCAGGTTTGCACTTGCTGATGTTCAATATTCAGTATATTCACACCTAATCTGTACTAATGCTTTGTCTTTCAACACACCATTAACATATTGTTTGCCTTTGCTCCGTGACCTTTTGGTCAGCTATGTGGCCTGGTCCAATCTGCACCTTCTCCTTTGTTATCTCTTGCCCAACCCCCACCTCACTTGTTTATAATCTGTGACTTTTCTAATATTTGTCAGTTCCGAAGAAGGGTCACTGACCCGAAACGTTAACTCTGCTTCTCTTTCCACAGATGCTGCCAGACCTGCTGAGTGAATCCAGCATTTCTTGTTTTTGTTTCAGATTTCCAGCATCCGCAGTATTTTGCTTTTATAATATGTTAATGGTGTGTTGAAAGACAAAGCATTAGTATAGAAAAGGTGTTAACGGACTGAATATTGAACAGCAGCAAGTGCAAACATGAAAAAAAACAGTGGGTAAGCAAACTGGACAAACTAAGATGAAATGAAATAAGTGCAAAAGAAGGTTGTAAAAAATGCAAAAAGAAAAAAGAAAAAACAACTAAAATGAAAGTAAAGTGGGGGGCTGTCATGCTCTGAAATTATTGAACTCAATGTTCAGTCCGGCAGGCTGTAGTGTGCCTAATCGGTAGATGAGATGCTGTTCCTCGAGCTTGCGTTGATGTTCACTGGAACACTGCAGCAATCCCAGGACAGAGATGTGAGCATGAGAGCAGGGGGGAGTGTTGAAATGGCAAGCAACCGGAAGTCCATGGTCCTGCTTGCGGACTGAGCAAAAGTGTTCCGCAAAGCGGTCACCCAGTCTGCGCTTGGTCTCCCCAATGTAGAGGAGACCACATTGTGAGCAGCGAATACAGTATACTACATTGAAAGAAGTACAAGTAAATCGCTGCTTCACCTGAAAGGACTGTTTGGGGCCTGGGCTAGTGAGGAGAGAGGAGGTAAATGCGCAGGTATTACACCTCCTGCGATTGCAGGGGAAGGTGCCGTGGGACGGGGACGAGGTGGTGGGGGTAATGGAGGAGTGGACCAGGGTGTCGTGGAGGGAACGATCCCTTCGGAATGCTGACAGGGGAAGGGAGGGGAAGATGCGTTTGGTAGTGGCATCACACTGGAGGTGGCGGAAATAGTGGAGGATGATCCTTTGGATATGGAGGCTGAAGGGGTGGAAAGTGAGGACAAGGTGAACCCTGTCACGGTTCTGGGAGGGAGGGGAAGGGGTGAGGGTGGAGGTGCGGGAATGGGCCAGACACGGTTGAGGGCCCTGTCAACAACAGTGGGGGGGAAATCCTCGGTTGAGGAAAAAGGAGGTCATATCAGAAGCACCGTCATGGAAGGTAGCATCATCAGAGCAGATGCGTCGAAGACGGAGAAACTGGGAGAATGGAATGGAGTCCTTACAGGAGGTAGGGTGTGAAGAAGTGTAGTCGAGGTAGCTGTGGGAGTCGGTGGGCTTATAATGGATATTAGTAGACAACCTATCCCCAGAGATGGAGACAGAGAAGTCGTGAAAGGGAAGTGTCAGAGATGGACCATGTAAAGGTGAGAGAAGGGTGGAAATTGAAAGCAAAGTTGATAAAGTTTTCCAGTTCGGGGCGGGAGCAGGAAACGGCACCGATACAGTCATCAATGTACCGGAAAAAGAGTTGGGGGAGGGGGCCTGAGTAGGACTGGAACAAAGAATGCTCGACATATCCCACAAAAAGACAGGCATAACGAGGACCCATGCGGGTACCCATAGCGACACCTTTTACTTGAAGGAAGTGCGTGGAGTTGAAGGAGAAGTTGTTCAATGTGAGAACAAGTTCAGCCAGGCGGAGGAGGGTGGTGGTGGATGGGGACTGGTTGGGCCTCTGTTCAAGGAAGAAGCAGAAGTAATTAGGGATGCCTTTCTATACACAATGAACATTGCAGAAACATTCATTCTACATTTGAGATTGGTTAACTGCATATACAGTTTATTGTTGGAACTCGTACCACAAAAATAAACCGATTGATAGGTTGGAACTTCAACAACAAATTTACGGAAACGTCATGAATTTGTTGAACATCTATCTTACATCCTTAAGGAAGAGTGGGTGGGATGGGTCCTGTCTATTCTGGTAACTACCGCTCTTTTTTAACTTCTTGTCCTCTAAACACTTCTTTGATCTGTTTATGGATTGGAAAAGGAGAATTCTTCAGACTTTTGGGAGTCATAGAGTTATACAGCACAGAAACAGGCCCTTCGGCCCATTGTGTCTGTGCCAGCCATCAAGCACCTATCTATTCTAATCCCATTTTCCAACACTTGGCCTGCAGCCTTGTATGCTGTGGCGATTCCAACCACCCTCTGGGTGAAAACATGTTTCCTCAAATCCCCTCTAAACCTCCTGCCCCTTACCTTAAATCTATGTCCCCCTGGTTATTGATCCCTCCGTGAAGGGGAAAATGTTTCTTCCTATCTATCCTATCAATGCCCTTCATAATTGTGATTGTGAGATTGTTATTAGGAGATTGTGGGATAGTTTGTGGACTGTTTTAAAAAGAACTTGAGATAAAAGTGTAGTCCCCAGTGGAACCACATATGTTTTTGGATGGCACAGTGGCACAGTGGTTAGCACTGCAGCCTCACAGCTCCAGCGACCCGGGTTTAATTCTGGGTACTGCCTGTGCGGAGTTTGCAAGTTCTCCCTGTGACCGCGTGGGTTTTCGCCGGGTGTTCCGGTTTCCTCCCACAGCCAAAGACTTGCAGGTTGATAGGTAAATTGGCCATTGTAAATTGCCCCCAGTATAGGTAGGTGGTAGGGGAATATGGGGAAGGTGGGGATATGGTAGGAATATGGGATTAGTGTAGGATTAGTATAAATGGGTGGTTGATGGTCGGCACAGACTCGGTGGGTCGAAGGGCCTGTTTCAGTGCTGTATCTCTAAATAAATAAAATAAATAAATAAAGTATTTCCATAGAATTGCACCCTACCTGTTTTGCATTGTAGACCTGCCATCAGTACTGGTGCTGCATACTTCACTGTTAATGTCATTGACTTTTTTTTTAATAGGTGTCAGCTGTGGTTCAGTGAGTAACACGATCACCTGTATGTCAGAAGGTTGTGGGTTTAAATTCTATGCCAGAAATTTAAGCACAAAATTTAGATGGCTCTCCAGTGCAATACTGATGGAGGGCTTCACTGGCAGAAGTGCCGTCTTTTGGTTGTGATATTAAATTGAGGCCCTGTCTGTCCTCCTGAGTTGGATGTAAAAGATCCAATGGCACGATTTCAAAGAAGAGGAGTGAAGCTCTCCCCAGTGTCCTGGCCAATATTTATCCCTCAATCCACATCACTGAAAGCAGATTATCTAGTCATTTTCTCAATGTTGTTTGTGGGAGTTTGTTGTGCCCAATTTGGCTGCCGTGCTCACTACATTACAACAATGTCTACACTTCAAAAAGTACTTAATTGCCTGTAAAGGGCTTTGGGATATCCTGAGGTCGTGAAAGGCATGGTATAAATCCAAGTTCTTTCTTTTTTAGATGTTACACTGACTGTGAAGTAATTTACTGATATTGACCAGCTGCTATGCTTAAATGTTCCACCTACATTATTTGTTATTTTTATGCTGTGTCAACTATAACTCCTTGGATGTGAAATAAACCAGTGGGAGAAACAAATATAGGACGATTTTTCAGCTTCTTGCTGATTTAGATATTGAATGGAATTCCTCAAAGAATAGCAGACAGTTTAAATTGAGAATTAGTAGTTAAGTGACACTGGGTAAATGTTCATCTTTTTCTTCGATTGAGAAACATAGGTGAATGGCTAAGGCTGATAGCTCAAGAAATCCACAATGTTAACAGACAGGAGGAATAATTAGGGGATGGACATGAAGCTGCAGGGTTAAAAAGCTTGCTGATAGTCGGAGGAATGGAAGAGTGAGGAAGGTCTTCGGAAGGAATTAGCTTGAATTGCACATCATGGGGGGAATTTTATGTTCGCCTCCGTGGCAAGTTAGGAGGTGAGGGGCAGCATATAATATGGCGGGATGTGGTGGGGGTCCAATTGAGGCCCTTAAGTGGGCAATTAACGCCTCTGCTGGTATCAGCCCAGCAGCAGGCGGGTCTGTCGCTGCACAGGGAGCACGCCAAGCAAACCCAGGCGGGTTGCTTTCCGGCTCCGGGGGATTGGGGGTGGGTCCCTTGTTAAAAAGCACTTTGCGCCTGATCGAGGGACTCGGCCTCGGGAAGGGGGGTGCCCGCTGAGATCCACCCCTCTGCCTTTGCTGCCAAACCCCTACACTCCCCCCGTCCCCTGACCTCCCCACCTCGTGAAACCCCTCCAGCCCTGACTCATCTGGGTCCAGTACCGGCAGCAGGCTCTTCCGCCTCCGCAGTGGTACTGCTCAGTTACAGAGCTGCTAGCCTCTGATTGACCGTCAGCTCTCAGGATGCGGGACTTCCGTCACTGGGGTCCTTAATCCTGGGGAAGGCCACTGTTCACTTAAGTCTCTAATTGGCACATAACATGGCAGGCCTTCCCCAGAGGAGGTGAAACAAGGTGTTCGCTGGTGCTTTTTCTAGTAGTTAAGACCCCCAGATAAAATCCCGGCCATGACGATTAGGGTGATGATCCCTTGCTCCCAGCAGGGAATGACACTCAGAGAGAGCGTATCTTGGGAATGTCCGGACTGTAGCTTGCAATTCCCAAAATGCATTCCCTTTGAGCACTGTATCATTATAGGACAAGTAAGATGAAGGAGATGAAGATGAAATTTGTTCATGTAGACAGTTTGTTTCAACTTAAATCGGATAGGAAGGACCAAGGGTCCCAATCACAAGTTGTATAGGTTAGATCTAGGTTTGATGTTAGGAGGTGGTTCTTTTCTATGGAGTAGTGGTCTCTGGAACAGGCTGCCAGCTCGTGCGGTGAATGTGCATTCCTTCAAGTGAGAGCTGGACCTGTTTCTGGCTGAGGCAGAGATCACCTTATAGAAGAGGTAGATACTATATCACATGAATCTGGACCACAGTGTTCTCCTGGATTAGTCTTGATCACCTAAGTGGATCAGATAGGAAAAATCCCAGGATTTTCCCTAATTGGTATAGATATTGAACCTTTTTGCCTCTCCCTGCTGATTATATGGAGTGTGGAATGTCTGCATTCTGATGGACAAGACATTCCGTTCTCTGGGACAAGCTGGATGGATTGGAGGGATCTTCCTGTCCATCATTCATCGTATCACAGAATTACTGTTAATGAAATAAAAACAGAAAGTAACGGAAATACTCAGCAGGTCAGGCAGCATCTCCGGAGAGAGAAACAAGAGTTAGCGTTTCAGGTCTGTGACGTTTCATCACAACTGGAAAAAGTTAGAGATGCAAATTTTAAGCAAGTACAGAGGCAGGTAAAGTGGACAGGGGAAGAAAGAACAGAAGGGGAAGGTTTATGATAGGGTGGAAGGCAGGAGAGATCAAATAACAAAATGGATGATTGTGCAAGGGAAACGGGGATGGTAATGGGACAGGTAAAGAAATAAAAGATGGGTCCAGAGGCGACCAATGATGGGAACAGCAGAATCATTGCCAAAAGCTGCTGCCTGAAAAAATGGGCACAGTGGTTATGATCTGAAATTACTGAAATCAGTGGTGACTCCAGAAGGCTGTAAACCGCACTGACTACGTCTAACTTTTTCTGATGAAAGGTCATCGATCTGAAATTCTGAGGCAGAAGTATAAGTGCTCTTGTTTTTGGATGCAGGGGTTGCGATTCATGATTTGCCCATGCCTGGTTCTGTTGTAGTAGGCAATATTCAAACCTCGTGCTGCCTCTTCAATGGAATGATTGTAGCATGCAGTCCAGCACCGAGCTCCCTGCTGACTGGCTGCATGCTCAGCAGGAGGCCCAGCAGTGTGCCTGGCTACCGCGTGTTTCAGCTATCCTGCTGCTCTTAGAGGCAGCCTGCCCCTCTTAAAGGGGCATTGCACTCATGAGAAAGGAGTTGCTGCTGACTGTCTATGCAGAAATTGGCTGCAAGGAGAAACAGCCCAAATGAAACAACAGCCAAAAGAGAGGGCTTTCAGGTTTTCTGATGCAGTACTGGAGATCTGAATCCAGGAGGTCGACAGAAGGAGAAAGGCCATGTTTCCACAGAGACCAGGAGGCCAAGGAACACCCTCCGAAAGCAATGGGAGTAGGTGGCCAAGGAGGTCAATGCCTGGAGTCTGGACCTGAGGGCCTGGCAGCAGTGCTACAAGAAGTTAAATGACCTCACACGGGTGATCAAGGTCAGTGAATGGATCTTCAAATGACATCCCCTACCCTCCACACCACCAATCTCACACGTTACTCAATGCACCACACCCCCATCACTAACCCAGCAGCAGTCAGGACTAAGGCCTAAGGTTCAGCTGCTCCACCTCAGCCTCACACTTACCAATGGTGCCAGCCTCACATCCACAGTGGTGGCCAACTCCATGACAGCACTTATGGACCCAGCCACAATGCAGCGTCTGGTGTCTCAGCTTCCACAGCTGCACAGGCAGAAGCCACCCAACATCTCAGTGTTGCAGTGGAGGCTAGACGGACGCCATATGATCTATGCTTGCTGCCATGCAGGTTGAGACTGCTGCCATCATGGCTGCTGATCTCAGTGCTCAAAGGGCCATGCAGGTTCTCACAGCAGTTCAACAATGAGTCCTCCAGCAGATTATTAGGATTACTGAAGTACTGCCCCGAGGGATTGGCAGTGGCTCTGTGCAGCACGAATCTGCGGTCCTCTCTCAGAATGGCGGCACTTGTGCTCCCACTACTCCCAGTGCTCTTGCTGTTGCCTGTCAGCCAGTCAGCCTGAACTGCTAGCGCCCATGCTAAGATGTTGCAATCTGAATCCGGGCTGCTCAAGGTTGTCCTGCAAGGCCATCTGCAGTCTCCCCCAGTAAAGGTCAGCAGCCTTCCACCAGCCATGCTGCAGCCACTGGGGTAGCAGCGTGTAGGAGCACTAGGACAGGCAAAGGCACCCGCAAGACAGGCACTAAGGGAATGCACAAGTGTGAGTAGTTAAGTTTTGTATGTATTATTAGATGTGTTGTTGGATAAAGATGCTATGGAAAGTTTTTTTGCGGTTTTTTTGTTCATTCATGGGATGTGGGTGTTGCTGGTGAGGCCAGGATTTGTTGTCCATCCCTAATTGCCCTTGAGAGGTGGTGGTGAGCTGCCTTCTTGATACACCCACAGCGCTGTTAGGAAAGGAGTTCCAGGATTTTGACCCAGCGACAGTGAAAGAACGGCAATATAGTTCCAAGTCAGGATGGTGTGTGCCTTGGAGGGGAACTTGCAGGTGGTGATGTTCCCATGCGTCTGCTGCCTTTGTCCTTCTAGGTGGTAGAGGTCACGGGTTTGGAAGGTGCTGGCAAAGGAGGCTTGGTGAATTGCTGCAGTGCATCTTGTAGATGGTACACACTGGTGCCACCGTGCATCGGTGGTGGAGGGAGTGATTGTTTGTGAATAGGGTTCCAATCAAGCAGGCTGTCTTGTCCTGGATGGTGTTGAGCTTCCTGAATGTTGTTGGAGCTGCACCCATCCAGGCAAGTGAAGAGTATTCCATCACACTCCTGACTTGTGCTTTGTAGATGGTGGACAGGCATTGGGGAGTCAGGAAGTGGGTTACTTGCTGCAAGCCGCAGTCGTTAGCACCGCAGCCTCACAGCTCCAGCGACCCGGGTTCGATTCTGGGTACTGCCTGTGCGGAGTTTGCAAGTTCTCCCTGTGACCGCGTGCATTTCCGCCAGGTGCTCCGGTTTCCTCCCACAGCCAAAGACTTGCAGGTTGATAGGTAAATTGGCCATTGTAAATTGCCCCTAGTGTAGGTAGGTGGTAGGAGAATGGTGGGGATGTGGTAGGGAATATGGGATTAATGTAGGATTAGTATAAATGGGTGGTTGTTGGTCGGCACAGACTCGGTGGCCCATAGGGCCTGTTTCAGTGCTGTATCTCTCTATATAACATTTTTTTTTTAAATTCCCTGTTTGTGGCTGAAATAAAAACAAGAAATGCTGGAAATACTCAGCAGGTCTGGCAGCATCTGTGCAGAGAGAAACAGAGTTATCATTTCAGGTCAGTGACCCTTCTTCAGCACTGACGAATATTAGAAATGTAAAAGATTTTAATCAAGTAAAGCAGGGGTGGGGCAAGAGATATCAGAAGAGAAGGTGTTGATAGGACAAGGTCACGGAGAATTACTGACCAGAAGGTCATGGAGCAAAGGCAAACCGTATGTTAATGGTGTGCTAAAAGACAAAGTGTTAGTGCAGAGAGGGTGTGAGTAGACTGTAAAGCACAAAGCACTCCACAAGCATTCAAAAAAATTAAAAGCAGAAACAGTGGGTAGAAACAAACTAAACACACTAAAAAGCCTGAAATAAAATAACCAAGAAAAAATAAAAAATAACTAAACATAAAAAGTGGGCCCGTCATGCTCTGAAATTATTGAACTCAGTGTTCAGGCCGGCAGGCTGTAGTGTGCCTAATCGGTAGATGAGATGCTTTTCCTCGAGCTTGCGTTGATGTTCACTGGAACACTACTGCAATCCCAGGACAGAGATGTGAGCATGAGAGCAGGGGGGTGTGTTGAAATGGCCAGCAACCGGAAGCTCAGGGTCCTGCTTGCGGACTGAGCAGAGGTGTTCCACAAAGCGGTCACCCAGTCTGCGTTTGGTCGCCCCAATGTAGAGAAGACAATATTGTGAGCAGCGAATACAGTATACTACATTGAAAGGGCAGAAGCGGCACCTCAAAGCCTCCAGATCCAAAGGATCATCCTCCGCCACTTCCGCCACCTCCAGCGTGATGCCACAACCAAACGCATCTTCCCCTCCCTTCCCCTGTCAGCATTCTGAAGGGATCCTTCCCTCTGAGACACCCTCGTGCACTCCTCCATTTCCCCCACCACCTCGACCCCTTCCCACGGCACCTTCTCCTGCAATCTCAGGAGGTGTCATATCTGCCCATTTACCTCCTCTCTCATCACTATCCAAGGCCCCAAACACTCCTTTCAAGTGAAGCAGCGATTTACTTGTACTTCTTTCAATATAGTGTACTGTATTCGCTGCTCACAATGTGGCCTCCTCTACATTGGGGAGACCAAACGCCTTGGTGCATTGCTGCAGTGCATCTTGTAGCTGGTACGCACTGCTGCCACCGTGCGTCAGTGGTGGAGGGAGTGAATGTTTGTGGATGGTGTGACAATCAAGTGGGCTGCCAGTCCTGGATCGTGGAGCTTCCTGAATGTTGTTGGAGCTGTACCCATCCAGGCAAGTGCAGAGTATTCCATCACACTCCTGACTTGTGCCTTGTAGATTGTGGACAGGCATTGGGGAGTCAGGAGGTGAGTTACTTGCTGCAGCATTCTTAGCCTCTGACCTGCTGTTGTAGCCACGGTATTTATCTGGCTACTCCAGTTCAGTTTCTAGTCAATGGTAGCCCCAAGGATGTTGATAGTGGGGGATTCAGTGATGGTAATGCCATTGAATGTCAAGGGGAGATGGTTAGATTCTCTCTTGTTGGAGATGGTCATTGCCTGGCACTTGTGAGGCACAAGTGTTACTTTCCACTTATCAGCCCAAGCCTGGATATTGTCTGTGTCTTGCCGCATTTCTACACGGTCTGCTTCAGTATTTGAGGAGTCGCGAATGGTGCTGAACATTGTGCAGTCGTCAGCAAACCTCCCCACTTCTGACCTTATGATTGAAGGAAGGTCATTGATGAAGCAGCTGAAGATGGTTGGGCCTAGGACACTACCCTGAGGTACTCCTGCAGTGATGTCCTGGAGCTCAGATGATTGACCTCCAACAACCACAACCATCTTCCTTTGCGCTAGGTATGAGTCCATCCAGCTGAGGGTTTTCCCCCTGATTCCCATTGACTCCAGTTTTGCTGGGGCTCCTTGATGCCATACTCGGTCAAATGCTGCCTTGATGTCAAGACAGTCACTCTCACCTTACCTCGAGTTCAGCTCTTTTGTCCATGTTTGAACCAAAGCTGTAATGAGGTCAAGTGCTGAGTGGCCCTGTCAGAACACAAATTGGGTATCACTGAGCAGGTTATTGCTAAGCAAGTGCTGCTTGATGGCACTGTTGATGACACCTTCCATCACTTTGCTGATGATTGAGAGTAGACTGATAGGGCGGTAATTGGCCGGGTTGGACTTGTCCTGCTTTTTGTGTACAGGGCATACCTGGGCAATTTTCCACATTGCCGGGTAGATGCCAGTGTTGTAGCTGTACTGGAACAGCTTGGCTAGGGGTGCAGCAAGTTCTGGAGCACAGGTCTTCAGTACTGTTGCCGGAATATTGTCAGGGCCCATAGCATTTGCAGTATCCAGTGCCTTCAGTTGTTTCTTGATATCACGCGGAGTGAATCGAATTGGCTGAAGTCTGGCATCTGTAATACTGGGGACTTCAGGAGGAGGCGAGATGGATCATCAACTCGGCACTTCTGGCTGAAGATTGTTGCAAATGCTTCAGCCTTATCTTTCGCACTGATGTGCTGGGCTGCCCCATCATTGAGGATGGGGACATTTGTGGAGCCACCTCCTCCAGTTAGTTGTTTACTTTCCTACCACCATTCACGGCTGGATGTGGCAGGACTGCAGAGCTTAGATCTGATTCGTTGGTTATGGGATCACTTAGCTCTGTCTATTGCATGCTGCTTACGCAGTTTGGCATGCAGATAGTCCTGGGTTGTAGCTTCACCAGGTTGACACCTCATTTTGATGAATGCCTGGTGCTGCTCCTGGCATGTCCTCCTGCACTCTTCGTTGAACCAGGGTTGGTCTCCTGGCTTGATGATGATGGTAGAGTGGGGGATATGCCGGACCATGAGGTTACAGATTGTGGTTGAGTACAATTCTGCTGCTGCTGATGGATGCCCAGTTTTGCATTGCTAAATCTGTTTGAAATCTATCCCATTTAGCATGGTGACAGTGCCACACAACACGATGGAGGGTATCCTCAATGTGAAGGCGGAACTTCGTCTGCTCAAGGACTGTGCGGTGGTCACTCCTACCAATACTGTCATGGGCAGAAGCATCTGTGGCAGGCAGACTGGTGAGAATAAGGTCAAGTTGATGGAGTGGTAGCTCTTGAGGTTCCTATATCTCTCCCTGTTTACATGTGGGACAGCAGAGTCACGCGAGTGCAGTTGATGGCTCCCTGCACCATTGGAAATCCTGATAACCACTTGTCTGCTCCTTCTGCTTCTGTCTGCTAAGAGAAAAGACAATGAAGTTCCCTCTTCTGGCATACAGGGCTGCTGTTACCTCCCCACTGCAGTGGTGCACAGGGGACTGGGAAATGCTGACTATATCGCCAGCTCCAGCCTGAAAGGATCCACTTGCGTAGATGTTGAGGGCGACAGTGATCTTAACAACAGCTGGCAGCACTGTCCTCACTCTGCTGTGTGGCTACAACTCATGTTGGAGGAGGCAACATAGGTCAGTGAACACAACCTTAGTGAAACTCAGGTGCCTCAGACACTGCTGCTGGCAGAGGTGGAGGTAGGAGAAATGCTTTCTGAAAACCTGTGGTGGGTAGCGCCTTCTGTGGAGAGCCCTCCCCTCCTCCCTCTGTGCACAGCTTCCCCTCTCTGCAGCCTCTGCTCCATGTCCTTGACCCAGAGGCACCACAACTACAGCCCCCAGAGTTCCAGCAGGGTTTCTGTACACAGGGCAGAAACCCCCTCCGACCTCCCTGTGGGAATGCAGCAACATTCCCTCCCAAAGCCAGCAAGTCACCAAAACTCCACCACAAACACACCACAGAACTTCCACAAATTTTGCAAGAGCAAAAGTAAGTCAAAAGCAGCTCGCCTGAAAGTTGGTGGCTGGCCCTTTAAATAACGCTATTGGGGGTTGCTCTCGTGCAGCTGAATGCATGTTTAGCTGGGAGTGATAATGAGAGGGCGCTAACAGGTTCTGCACAGTCCAGACTGGCAGAACATGGGTCGAATCAGCCTCAGAGGCTGCTTGACGCCACAATCTGGAGCATGCACGGCACATCCGTGCTAAAGCCCTTACCAGCATGGGGCACCGTGCTGACTAAACCAGAAGTGGCTGGAAGCAGTGCACCTACCATTTTCAGCCACTCCAGCTTCCATAGCGCCAGCTCCAGCCAAATGTTTTGGCCATAAGCTCAGTTTCTCTTTCCACTGATGCTGCCTGAGTGGGCTGAATTTTACCACCAACCGCACCGCCCAACCCCCACCCCCCCCACCCCGTGTCAGAGGTTGTGGCGGGGGGGCCGGAAAATACTTCCGGGAGAGGCCCGCCATGGGCCTCGACGCTGGAAAGGCCCCTCCCCATTTTACCAGTGGCGGGTAGGTCTCTGGGCCGCGCCCCCACTGCTCAGCGGTGGAGCCTTAATTTAAGTATGTTAATAAATGATAATGAATGCATAAACACTTAGCTTGTCCCAATGGCTGCTCCATGCCAATATTCCGGCTGGTGACCAGAACTCCTGTGCCTTCGGATCTCCATTCAGAGATCCAAGGCTTGACACTGGTGGGGAAGGGGGAGGAGTGAAGTTTTCAGGGCAGGAGATAGGGGGAGCGGGGAAAACTGTTCTTATTGGTTGCGGGGATGATGGGAAGGGGTTGAGGGTCAAAGGTAATTAAGTTCGGCGGGAAAGTTCGGAACCTGGTGAAAAGTATTTTTTCGGGGGGAGAGGGAATTGAAAATGTGAATAAATATATCTTCATTTTTACACATTCTGTCACTTTAAAACACCGAAGGGCGGTGGCGCTGGACGCCATTGCCGGGGACGGAGCACCCGCCCCCTCTACATCATCAGGGGTGGGCGTTCCGCCTCTTCCATATAAATGAGCTACCGTGCACATCTCACATGTGCTGCGCACCAGTTTTGAAGCTTGGCGGCGAGCTATAAAAATTCAGCCCGCTGAGTATTTGCAGCATTCTCTGTTTTTATTTCAGACTTCCAGCATCTGCGGTATTTTGCTTTTGTGTTACTGTTAATAGGTTTAGGGCATGGTGCGCACAAGAGGCAGAATTTACAGGGCAGCACATCAACAATTCCTTTTATTCGCTTTTAAGGTTGGCTGGTGTTCAAATAACAGTTGTTGACAAATGAAGAGTTAATGTAGCTCTGTTGAAAGAGCGTGTTACACTCACCAAGCAGTGAACTGTTCATCTTTAAAATAAGTGAAGAGATAATATGGCAGGCAGTTGTTATCAGTGCTAGACTTGTAGAAATGCCACCTGACTTCATATATGAGTAGATAATCAACTCCTGTTGGTGCTAAAATACGATGGTCTTGTCAAAAAACAGACAGGACTTGTAACAGGCTAAAGTGTTTTTTTCAGATGGTACGTAACCATCTGAGCAGCTAACCAAACAATTTTGTAATCCCAACGGAACGTGCTCATCTAATTAGATGAGATTCAATGAATTAACATCCATTTTCAATCTTTCACTGTGATAGTGGAATGACAGATTTATCTGCACAGATTGGTGGTGACCTATCAAGTTTATTTTTGGCTGGATATCAAATCGAATCGCACCGTCATCCCGGCATGTGGCTGTTGAGATGGTGTTGGGATCACGGGAAACAGGTCTGCCTGCTTCATTTGGTTATTATTGGTGAACTGCAGGCAATCCTCTCAGCCCCAGAAAGTAAGTAAAAATAAATTCAACTTAACCTTTCCGGAGGCAGACTCCAGTGGGTCCCTTTAAGGTTTGACTGCCAAGCATCTGAGGATACTGACCACAGCACACATGCTGCGAACAAACTCTGCAAAAGGGGCCTCAAACAGGCATTATGCCCCCTGTTTGCATATGCAAAGGATCCAATGTTTGTTTCCGGTGTGGGCATTGGACAAGCACGCCATATTGGAGCGGTCAGCAGCTGGCGCCATCAGATTGCTAGTAAATTCCCTTGTACTGTACTACACATTGCATATGTAAGCTGAAGTGCCAGCCTTCTCACACCTCTCCGTTCGAAGATTGTGGGTTTAAGCCCCATTGCGGAGCTCCAAGCACATCATTTAGGCTGACACTACAGTGCAGTACTGAGGAAGTCCAAGCCAACCTTTAATCCTCAACCAGCAACAGATTGACTTGTCATTCATCTCATTACTGTTTGTGAGTCCTTGTTGTATTCAAACTGGCTGCTACATTTCCCTACATTTTAACAATGACTACACTTCAAAAGAATTGCCTGTTGGAAGTGTTTGGGACCTTCTGAGGTGTTGCAAGGTGCTATATAAATGCAAGTTTTTCTTTCCTAAGGTAGTGTTAGAACACTGTGAGTGAAACTCAAGCAATTTACCAATCCAACTTACTGTCGTGTGATTGCATTACAGAATACTCCAGAGTGTTATTCCAGATAACATACAGAAATGAGACGATTTAAAAAGAAAACATTACTTCTCGAAAGAGTGTTAGGGCAGTTAGTGACAGATGAGAGGACTCCACAATACAATCATATGCATTGACAGGCGGTGGCATTATATTTGGACTGCGTTTGCTGACACGACAACCACTAGGTGGCGCTGTACTTGCACATGCATAAATGCAGCTTCATGCACTGAAACGTCACTGTCCAACGTTTTTAGCAGCTGCCAGTAGTAAAGATGGCGCTGCTCAATTTATCACAGAAACAAAAAGAAATGAAACCCAAATCCCAACAGTGGCTGCGATCGCCACCTCCATCCCATCCCCAACAGTACCCCGTTCCCTCCTGCCATCAGGCTTCTCTTTGCGTCTGCCTCCTGTGCCCGTCTGCTCGCCGCTTGCTCCCTGCCTCGCCACCTCTCCTCCCCTCCCCACCTTGGCCACTTGCTCCCTACTTCACTCCCCCCCCCGCCAACCTGATGGCCACTCGCTGCCTGCTCCCTCCCGCTTCTGCTCCCTGATTCCTCCTGCTTGCAGTCTCCCTCCTCTTCCCTCCCCATCTTGTCACTTTCTCTCTCTCCCCGGCTTCCCCCTTATGGGGAAGAGAGGCGACGATTGTGGGAGAAAGTGGGAACCAAAAGCAGGAGGGAGCGAGGAGCAGAGGCAGAGCAGAGGGGGGGGGGGGGAGAAGTGGCGAGGCAGGGAGCTAGTGGCCGATAGGTCAGGGGAGGGGAGGCTGGTGAAGCGGGGAACAGATGTTACAGTATGCAATGACGTTTTTGTGCGCATGCACAAATTAGTCCTGGCAAGCCGAGTGTTGACGTAGGCTGTGCATGCACTTCACCATACTGACAGCTGAGAGCACTCTGATGACGTCGACGTTGGGTGTTTTGTCAGGAGTCACTTTGTTATATTTATTATACTGAGCAAATACAAGCGAGTATATTTTAGACTGAAATCGATAGATTTTTGGACTCTAAGGGAATCAAGGGATATGGGGATTGGGCAGGAAAGTGGAATTGATGTTAAAGATCAGCTATGATCTTATTGAATGATAGAGCAGGCACAGGGGGACGTATCGCTTACTCCTGCTCCTATTTCTTAAGTTTTTATTTTGCATCGTAAAAGTTCAGAGGTTGTTGGTGTAGACTTTCAACTTTTCACCTAGGCATTGTGGATTGGCTGTCTATTAAAGGAACCAATGGAAATAAGAAGTAAAGCGGTTGTCCAAGTTCTTTTTAATTCTTTCATGAGATGTGGGCATCACTGGTCACCCATCCCTAATTTCCCTTGAGGGCAGTTAAGAGTCAACCACATTGCTGTGGGTCTGGAGTCACATGTAGGCCAGACTGAGTGAGGACAGCAGATTTCCTTCCCTAAAGGACATTAGTGAACCAGATAGATTTTTATGACGATCAATGATAGCTTCATGCTACCATTACTGAGACTAGCTTTCAATTCCAGTTTTTAAAAAAATTATTAATTGAATTTATATTCTACCTGCTGCCATGGTGGGATTTGAACCCCTGCCCGTAGGGAATTAGACTAGGCCTCTGGATTACTAGTTTAGTGACATTACCACTACACCATCATCTCCCACCAGTATGTATAATGTCTTCACACCCAAATTACTCCGTTCTTGAGGGAGTAAGTGTACTGGCTGTCTGCACAGTTACATTGTTGAGTGGCTGCTGATTCTGCTGACCTTACATATCCTCTTAGCTTGCCGAGACAGGGCCTTGAATCTGTTGTATTAGCTGCCTGGTCCTACCTGTTATCTGACACCTCTACTGTGTTACCGGCAGATGAGAGATGATAGAGACGGCTCCCCCTTTTCCACCTCTCAACTGACCAGACTCTTTAAAAAAAAATGTTTTAACCCCGAGTGCCTTAATTGTCAAGAATAGACAAATGACAGGTTCTCAAATTTTAAAAGAAAGATAAATGTTTATTATTCAACACCCAAAAGATATGCATCTACACCCACTCTCACACTCATACAGATACACACACACTGAAGAAAAGATAGAGATTATAAGGTAACATGCATTTAGGTCTTATGAATTTTTAAGAGTTTTCTGTTGCAATTGCTTTTTCCTGGGTGGAAGACTTGAAGCGGTGCAGACCTATAAACTTTTCCTTGTTCACTGAAGAAAAAAATCTTGGGAGCTTTAGGAGGGCGGATGCACTGTTGCAGATTTTGCTTGTTATATTCCAGTCAGAGTTCGGTGGCGAAACCCTGGTACGGTTTTTCAGGTAGGGAGTTGATGACCAACTCCAGGCTCTGCCTGCATATAACTTAAGAGGTGGTTGTGATGGGCAGGGTCCTTTCTCTTCGATTGCACAGATGATTTCCTCTTTGTGTCTTTTGTCTGCCCAGAATATATCTTTATTAAAATTCCTCATCAGAAACCTAGTTTCTGTCATGTGACCAAAGTTTCTCTTCCATTGAATTCATAAATAGTTTCTGATGGTTAGGCCATTGTCAGACAATGGAGTTGGGGTGTCACTCACATACCATCTTGATAAAATAGAGCTTTTCACACCCATTCTCCAGAGTTCCAGCTTGGAGTCAAAAAGTCTGCAACAATACTATTAACTCAATCAGTTGGAGAAATGCAGCCATCATCACAAAAAGGGTCGTCTGCATTTTAATAACTTCTCAAAGCCTTGTCCAGACATGAAGATTAGCTCAGAGTTCCTGCAGTTCTATGTGTATTGTCAGGAAAGAAAAGGTCACCTGACCTCTCCAATCCATTTTGTTTTACAGGAAAAGTGTCCGTTTTAGGTTTATTTCATAAGTTTATTTTATAGTTCATACGTTCGTACTGTGTGAGCGTGACAACAGTTACGCAGGGAATGGTTAATCCCCCAAAACCTGATGTCAGCTTGGGAACCAGCCGCTTTATCTAGATCCAGGAGCATCACTGCTGCTGGCTACTCCCTCAACATGTCCACTGATACATTAGGGTGCCAACTCTTCAGGGTTGTCCAGGAGTCTCAGCTCCAGGACACTGGCTAGCAACCCAGGAGAAAAATCAACAGGTCTTTCAAAAGAATATGTTTCATTTTTACATTTACTTTGAATACTTCTGCTTATCAGTTCTAAAAAGTATTGGGTCTGGGTAAAAAATGTTGTTGGACTGACAGTCAAGACTCATCCAATTGAGAACTGAAGTCTGTCCACTTTTCAACTCACGCAGAAAGGCGGTGCTTTGTGAAGATGGATGTGCGAGGCAACCAATGGTGGGAGTGTGGGGGCTGGGTAGTTGGCAGCAGGAGGTCATGAGTTGAAGTCACCAGGGATACGTCCGATCAGAGTTGCATGGTCTTGATGGTCTGAATGTCCTTCTTAGTGCTGTAAATGACTATAAGAAAGATCCATCCATGTCTTACTAGGGAAGTTAAGGATAGTTAAAGAGGCTTATAATGCTGCAAAGAATAGTAGTAAGCCTGAGGATTGGGTGTGTTTTAGAAACCAGCAAAGGGTGACCAAAAAGTCTGATAAAAAGGAGAAAAATAGAACATGAGAGTAAACTAGCTAGGCATATAAAAACAGCTTTTAAGAGCTTTTGCAAGCATATAAAAAGGAGAGTAGCGAAAGTAAACATTATCTTAGAGGCAGCAATCGGAGAAATTATCACGGGAACAAGGAAATGGCAGAAGTAGTGAACAAATATTATTTGTCTGTCTTCTCTGTAGAAGACACAAATTACATACCAGAAATAAAGGATAACCAAGCGGTTAATCAGAGTGAGGAACTTAAGGTAATTAATATCAGCAGAGAAAAAGTATTGGAGAAACTTAAGGGACTAAAAGCCGACAAATGCCCAGGACCTGATGGCCTCCATCCCAGGGTCTAAATGAGACAGCTGAAGAGATAGCAGATGTTCTGGTTATGATTTTCCAAAATTCCCTTGATTCTAGAATGGTTCCAGCAGATTGGAAGTTAGCAAATTCAAGAATAGAGAAAGAGAGAAAACAGGGAACTGTAGGCCAGTTGGCCTGCATTAGTCGTCAGGAAATGCTGGAATCTGAGCGGAGGTGTTCCGCAAAGCGGTCACCCAGTCTGCGTTTGGTCTCCCCAACAACTTCTCCTTCAACTCCACTCACTTCCTTCAAGTAAAAGGTGTTGCTATGGGTACCCGCATGGGTCCTAGTTATCCTTGTCTTTTTGTGGGATATGTCTAACATTCCTTGTTCCAGTCCTACTCAGGCCCCCTCCCCCAACTCTTTTTCCGGTACATTGATGACTGTATCGGTGCCGTTTCCTGCTCCCGCCCCAAACTGGAAAACTTTATCAACTTTGCTTCCAATTTCCACCCTTCTCTCACCTTTACATGGTCCATCTCCGACACTTCCTTCCCTTTCCTCGACTTCTCTGTCTCCATCTCTGGGGATAGGCTGTCCACTAATATTCATTATAAGCCCACCGACTCTAGACCTCTACTCTCACCTCTTCCCCTCCCTCCCAGAACCACAACAGGGTTCCCCTTTTCCTCATTTTCCACCCCATCAGCCTCCATATCCAAAGGATCATCCTCCGCCATTTCCGCCACTTCCAGCGTGATGCCACAACCAAATGCATCTTCCCCTCCCTTCCCCGGTCAGCATTCGGAAGGGATCATTCCCTCTACGGCACCCTGGTCCACTCCTCCATTACCCCCACCATCTCGTCTTCTTCCCACGGCACCGTCCCCTGCAATTGCAGGAGGTGTAATACCTGCCCATTTACTTCTCTCCTCACTATCCAAGGCCCCAAACACTCCTTTCAGGTGAAGCAGCGATTTACTTGTACTTCTTTCAATGTAGTATACTGTATTCACTGCTCACAATGTCGTCACCTCCACACTGGGGAAACCAAACGCAGACTTTGTGACCGCTTTGCGGAACACCTCCGCTCAGTCCGAAAGCATGACCCCGAGCTTCCGGTTGCTTGCCATTTCAACACACCCCCCTGCTCTCATGCTCACATCTCTGTCCTGGGATTGCTGCAGTGTTCCAGTGAACATTAACGCAAGCTCGAGGAACAGCATCTCATTTACCGATTAGGCACACTACAGTCTGCCGGACTGAACACTGAGTTCAATAATTTCAGAGCTTGACGGGCCCCCCATTTTACTTTTATTTTTTAGTTATTTTTCCTTTTACCCTTTTTATTTTTTGTTTATTTTATTTTAGTTTGTTTAGTTTGTTTCTACTGTGCCTACCCACTGTCTTTTTCATGTTTGTGCATATTTGCGCATATGGCTGTTCAGTTTTCAGTCCATTAACACCCTATCTGTACTAATGCTTTGTCTTTCAACACACCATTAACATACTGTTTGCCTTTGCTCCATGACCTTCTGGTCAGCTATTCTGTGACCTTGTCCTATCAACACCTTCTCCTTTGCTATCCCTTCCCCCACGCCCGCTTTACTTGCTTAAAATCTTTTACATTTCTTATATCTGCCAGTTCTGAAGAAGGGTCACTGACCTGAAATGTTAACTTTGCTTCTCTCTCCACAGATGCTGCCAGACCTACTGAGTATTTCCAGCGTTCCTTGTTTTATTTAAGCTAAATGATTACTTTGTGTCTGTCTTCACTGAAGAAGAAGCAAGAAATCTCCCAGCATTCGAGATCCAAGGGATTAGGGGGAATGAGGAATTGAAGGAAATTAGTATTAGTTTGAAGGTTGTATTGGAGAAATTAATGGGGCTGAAGGTTGATAAGTCCCCATGATCTGAGATCCTACATCCCAGAGAGTGTTGAAAGAGGTAGCTATGGAGATAGTAGATGCATTAGCGATCATCTTCCAAAATTCTATATATTTGGGAGTGGTTCCTGTAGATTGGAAGGTCGTAAATGTCACCCCACTATTTAAGAAGGAAGGGAGAGAGAAAACAGGGAATTACAGACCTCTTAGCCTTACATCAGTTGTTGGGAAAATGCTAAAATCTATTCTAAAGGATGTGATAAATGAACAATTGGATAATAATAATCCCACAGGTACCTCGACTACATTTCTTCACACCCTGCCTCCTGTAAGGACTCCATTCCATTCTCCCAGTTTCCCCGTCTCCAACACATCTGCTCTGATGATGCTGCCTTCCATGACAGTGCTTCTGATATGTCTTCCTTTTTCCTCAACCGAGGATTCCCCCCCACTGTGGTTGACAGGGCCCTCAACCGTGTCCGGCCCATTCCCCGCACCTCTACCCTCACCCCTTCCCCTACCTCCCAGAACCGCGAGAGGGTTCCCCTTGTCCTCACTTTCCACCCCACCAGCCTCCAGATCCAAAGGATCATCCTCCGCCACATCCAGCGTGATGCCACTACCAAAGGCATCTTCCCTTCCCCTCCCCTGTCAGCATTCCAAAGGGATTGTTCCCGAAGTGACATCCTTGTCCACTCCTCCATTACCCCTAACAACTTGTCCCCTTCCCATGGCACCTACCCATGCAATCGCAGGAGGTGTAATACCTGCCCTTTTACCTCCTCTCTCCTCACTATCCCAGGCCCCAAACACTCCTTTCAGGTGAAGCAGTGATTTACTTGTACTTCTTTCAATGTAGTATACTGTATTCGCTGCTCACAATGTGGTCTCCTCTACATTGGAGAGACCAAACGCAGATTGGGTGACCGCTTTGCGGAACACCTCCACTCAGTCCGTAAGCATGACCCCGAGCTGCCAGTTGCTGGCCATTTCAACACACATCTCTGTCCTGGAATTGCTGCAGTGTTCCAAGGAACATCAACGCAAGCTCGAGGAACAGCACCACATTGAGTTCAATAATTTCAGAGCATGACGGGCCCCCCATTTTATGCTTAGTTATTTTTTCTTTTTTTCTTTTTCCTTTTTTATTTGGTTATTTTATTTTAGGTTTTTCAGTTTGTTTTAGTTTGTTTTCACTGTGCTTATCCGCTGTTTTGGTTTTTTTTAATGTGTTTTTTATGTTTCTGCTTGGTGTGCTCTGTGCTTTACAGTCATTCACACCCTCTCTGCACTAATGCTTTGTCTTTCAGCACACCATTAACATACCATTCGCCTTTGTTCCATGACCTTCTGGTCAGTTATTCTCTGTGACCTTGTCATATCAACACCTTCTCTTCTGCTATTTCTTGCCCCACCCCCGCTTTTCTTGCTTAAAATCTTTTACGTTTCTAACATTTGTCAGTTCTGAAGAAGGGTCACTGACCTGAAACGTTAACTCTGCTTCTCTCTGCACAGATGCTGCCAGACCTGCTGAGTATTTCCAGCATTTCTTGTTCTGGTTTCAGATTTCCAGCATCTGCAGTATTTTGCTTTTATTTACTTGGATAATAATGATCTGATTGGGCATAGTCAACATGGATTTATGAATGGGAGTCATATTTGATGAACCTGTTGGAGCTTTTTGAGGATGTTACTAACAGAATTGATAAAGGGGAGTTGGTGGATGTGGTATACTTGGATTTTCAAAAGGCCTTTGATAAAGTCCCCCACAGGAGGTTGGTTAGCAAAATTAAAGCACATGGGATAGGAAGTAATATACTGGCATGGATTAAGGATTGGTTAACAGACAGAAAACAATGTAGGTCATTCTCGCATTGGCAGGCTGTGACTAGTGGGATACCGCAGGGATCAGTGCTTGGGCCCCAGCTGTTCACAATATATATCAATGATTTGGACATGGGGACCAAATGTAATATTTCCAAGTTCACGGATGACACAAAATTAGGTGGGAATGTGTGTTATCAGGAAGATGCAAAGCGGTTTCAAGGGGATTTAGAAAGACTTAGTGAGTGGGCAAGAATGTGGCAGATGGAATATAATGTGGAAAAATGAGAGGTTATCCACTTTGGTAGGAGGAATAGATGTACAGAGTATTTCTTAAATGGTAAGAGATTAGGAAGTGTAGATGTACAAAGGGACCTGAGTGTCCTTGTCAATAAACCACTGAAAGCTAACATGCAGGTGCAGCAAGCAATTAAGAAGGGTTATGGTATGTTAGCCTTTATTGCAAGAGGAGTAGCAAAGTCTTGCTTCGATTGCATAGAACCTTGATAGACCACAGCTGGAGTACTGTGTGCAGTTTTGGTCTCCTTACCTTGGGAAGGATATTATTGCCATAGAGGGAGTGAAACGAAGATGCACAAGACTTGTTCCTGGGATGGCGGGACTGTCCTATGAAGAGAGATTGGGGAAACTAGGCCTGCATTCCCTCAAGTTTCAAAGAATGAGAGATGATCTCATTGAAACTTACAAAATAGTTAAAGGGATAGGCCGGGTAGATGCAGGTAAGATGTTTCCCCTGGTTGGGGAGTCTAGAACCAGGGGACACAATTTCAAAACAAGGGGGAAGCCACAGAGGGCAGAGATGAGGAGAAATTTCTAAACTCAGAGGGTAGTGAATCTTTGGAATTCTCAATCCCAGAGGGCTGTGAAAGCTCAGTCATCGAGTATATTTAAAGCAAAGTTTGACAGATTTCTAAATACCAATGGCATAAGGGGATATGAGGATAGTGTGGGAAAAAGGCATTGAAGTGGATGAGCAGCCATGATCGTATTGAATGGCGGAGGAAGCTCGATGGGCTGAATGGCCTGTTCCTGCTCCTATGTTCCTATGGTTGTCCAAATGCTCAGTCACTCTGGCCCTGAGATTCCAGTAATTTCCCCATAACTGACATCATGCTGACAAGTCTGTAGTTACTTGGTTTCTGCCTGCTGTAGACTTTTTTGGTGTACTGATTCTGCTTCAGACATGAGAATTACAGAAATAATGGAATACACTCAAATTTCTGGATTAATTATCCAAATTTACTAGGTTCACTCAAAGTATATCAAAACATGCAATAAGAACCTATACTCTACCATGAATGACAATTTGGCACTAACGATAAATTGTTTGAAGTATGAAGCAAGCGAAATATATACAATCACCTGAGAGCTGTCAACTTCACATTGACTGTAGTTCTGTAGTGACTGACCAAATCAATTCTTCCTTATGGTTACAACAACAATGTTTCATTAACAGTTTCTTTTATAGAGTCATAGAGTCATACAGCATAGAAACAGGCCCTTCAGCCCACCGCGTCCATGCCGACCATAATGCCTATCTATACTAATCCCACCTGCCTGCATTAATTCCATATCCCTCTATGCCTTGCTCATTCAAGTACCTGATCAGATGCCTCTTAAATGTCGCTACTGTCCCTGCCTCCACCACCTCTGGCAGCTCATTCCAGATACCCATTATTCTTTATGTGAAAAATTTACCCCTTTGATCCCCTTTAAACCTCCTCCCTCTCACCTTAAATCTATGCCCTCTAGTTTTAGTCACCCCTACCATGGGAAACAGACTCTGGCTATCTACCCTTTCTATGCCTCTCATAATTTTATATACCTCGATCATGTCCCCTCTCAGCCTCCTTTGCTCCAGGGAAAACAGACCCAGCCGATCCAATCTCTTGTTCTACCTCAAGCCCTCCAAACCAGGCAACATCCTTGTGAATCTTTTCTGCACCTTCTCTAGCTTAATCACATCTTTCCTGTAGTGCGGCGACCAAAACTGCACACAGTACTCCAAATGCGGCCGAACCAACATTATGTACAACTGTAACAAGATGTCCCAACTCTTGTACTCAATGCCTCGGCCGATGGAGGCAAGTATGACATACGCCTTCTTCACCACCCTGTCTTCCTGTGTTGCCACTTGCAGGGAACTATGTACTCGCACCCCAAGGTCTCTCTGCTCAAGAACACTCCCCAGGGCCCTGCCATTCACTGTATATGTCCTGCCCTGGTTTAACTTCCCAAAATGCATCACCTCACACTTGTCTGCATTAAATTCCATTTGCCAATCCCTTGACCACTTTCTCAGTTGATCTATATCCTGTTGTAACCTTAGACAACCTTCTTCACTGTCCACTATACCACCAATTTTGGTGTCATCTGCAAACTTACTAATCATGCCCCTTACATTCACATCCAAATCATTAATATATATGACAAAGAACAGAGGGCCCAGCACCGATCCCTGCGGCACACCGCTGGTCACCGGCCTCCAATCTGAAAAACAGCCCTCCACTACCACCCTCTGCCTCCTATCACCAAGCCAATTTTGTATCCAATTTGCTAGCTCATCCTGGATCCCATGTGTTCGTACCTTCTGGATCAGCCTACCATGCGGAACCTTGTCAAAGGCATGTAGACAACGTCCATCGCCCTGCCCTCGTCAATCCTCGAGGGACTCGCTCGATCCCAGCTGCCTATACCTGACGTATGCCTCCTTCTTTGTCCTGACCAGACCCTCAATATCCCTCGTCAACTAAGGTTCCCTAAATTTTCCAGCCTTGCCCTTCCATCTAACAGAAACATGCAGGCCCTGAACTCTTCCTATCTCACTTTTAAAAGCCTCCCACTTGCCAGACGTCCCTTTACCTGTAAGCAGCCTCTTCCATTCAACTTTTGAGAGTTCCTGTCTGATGTCATCGAAATTAGCCTTCCCCCAATTTAGGACTGCAACCTGAGGACGAGTCCTATCCTTTTCCATAACTAACTTAAAGCTAATAGAGTTATGGTCACTGGTCCCAAACTGCTCCCCCACTGACACATCAACCACCTGCCCATCCTCATTTCCTAAGAGGAGGTCGAGTGTAGGCCCTTCTCTAGTAGGGCCATCCACATACTACTTCAGAAAACTATCCTGGACACACATAACAAATTCTTCCCCATCTGATCCCTTAGCACTAAGGCAGTCCCAGTCAATATTAGGGAAGTTAAAACCATCTACTATTACAACCCTATAATTCCTACACCTATCTGTGATTTCCCTACATGTATGCTCCTCCACTTCCCTCTGACTTTTGGGGGGCCTATAGTATAATCCCATCAAAGTGATCACCCCTTTTTTATTTCTAAGTTCTACCCATATGGCCTCGCTGGACGTTCCCCCCTGGATATCCTCTCTAGGTACTGCGTGATGTCCTCCCTAATCAATAGTACAACTCCTCCTCCTCTCTTACCTCCACCTCTGTCACGCCGGAAGGATCGGTATCCCGGAACATTGAGCTGCCAGTCCTGCCCATCCCTCAACCACGTTTCCGTAATAGCTATAATATCACAATCCCATGTACCGATCCATGCTCTGAGTTCATCTGCCTTACCTGTAAGGCTTCTTGCATTAAAGTAAATGCAGTTTGGCCTACCAGACCTTCCACGCTCCCTGTCCTGCCCCTGCCCGGCCTGCCTACTGGACTTGCTTGCTTTAACCTCTACATTTGCCTCAACTATCTTATCTGAGAGACTACTACTTTGGCTCTAGTTTAAACCCTCCCGAGTAGTGCTAGCAAACTTCCCCGCAAGGATATTGCTCCCCTCCAGTTTAGATGCAACCCGTCCTTCTTGTACAGGTCACCTCTGCACCAGAAGAGATCCCAATGATCCAAGTCGCTGAAGCCCTCCCGCCTACACCAGCTCTTCAGCCACGCATTCATTTGCCTAATCCTCCTATTCCTACCCTCACTAGCACATGGCACAGAGAGTAATCTCTAATTCTACGGAGGGACAAGATATTATACTGATAGTGGCGTATGGTCGAATTAGTATTTGTTTTAGGCCAAAATACCCCGTCACATGCTGAGAACTTTGTTTGAAAAAGCCCGCCCTGGCAATGTTAATATTCTTTAAACTTCCTTCAGTCAGTTTCCATCACTTTTTGGGGTGTTTGGGGACAGTTCCTTACCCTCTGATGTTCTACTGGACTAGGCTTTGTTGGCATTGTACCAAACAGGTTCGTGTCTTTAGCCCGCCAGCCATTATTAGGTATTCGTGTCTTACCTTTACCGTGGTCAAAACTCATTAATTCTCAAGGTTTGCTAACATTTCGAACATAGATGTTTCATCTCTGAACACAATGGCTTTGTTCAATTTGATAGCATTGCCTGGGAAAACATGATTACGACAGAATACTACAGCCAGTGTTAACAGAAACCAAACTGTCCTCAACGCTCAAAGCATGATGGTAATTTGGTCAATCTTTAGCATAAATTTAATATTTAGTAAAGCCATTATTATCTTACACTCCCTCCTGTCTCAAATAATAGAGCGACATTTACAGTTTTCCAATTCCAAGTAATTGTGTAGCACAGTTGCATTTTAACCCTTAGTTCAACTCATCATTTCTGCATGAACCCACACAGGATAGGTTTAAAAGGAAAATGTCACTTGATCGATATAAATATTTGAAATAATGCATGTTTGTCTGCGAAAATAATCCATTACATTTGAAAATTGCGTTCATATTTTAGTCTTGGGTGAGCAGGGTCAGTTGATTTTAAAAGGCTGGGTCTTTTAAAATACGCACTGTAATCAGAAACAAGAAACAATTTATTTGTTAGTATCATTGCATCACTTACTGTATCTCCTGATAATATTTATGTTTTATATTCATCTTGTTCTGAAAAACCTTTTAAAATTTGCACTGGAACATTTACATTTGCAGCAGAGTTTCTTTATGTAGACACTCCATGGGTGTTCCAGTAACTAAACCACAAGCTCACTTTGGCTATCGCAACTTCATAAGGAGTAGCCATTACAATTTTAAAAAATTATTTACTTGTCTTGATTTTTTGCAAATTTTTTGAAAGAGGATATAGCGCAGAGTACTGGGGTACATTTCTAGAGGGACAGAACTGAAAAGCAGAGAATTTGTTCAACGTGTACAGAGCCTTGGTTAGATCACACATTGAAGACTGTACACAGTTGAAGGGGTTATTTTGGTCCAAGTTTGAAAACAGATGTTAAGCGGGTGCTGTTTGTATGTCTGGATTTGGCACACAATTTTGGGTCTAACTGCAGATTACCATAATTTGAACTTGCCTGCAGGTACAAAACCAGAAAGCTGCGGTTTAGCACTAAAAATGCTGATTAGAGCCAACTTTTGTGGAGTAGTATATGTGGGCTCCTTGTACCCACTTTCACAGAAGGTATGGGGTGTGCTGACTGACACTCAACAGCACAGTGTTGGATGGTTCGGGGCCACAGGAGAGGGTGCACAGGTTCTTGGATATGTCACTGGAGGTCCTGGTGGAGGAAGTCCAGATGAGGAAGGATGTCCTGTGCCTGCAGCTGGGAAGCAGTCCACCTCACCCTCCTGTCTCTTCTTTCCTAAAGCAGCTGGGGCTGCTCTGCTTGCCCTCATGACCTCCTCCAGTTCCTCATCCAGACCTGAGAAAGATGCTGATCACAGAATCACAGAATAATACAGTGCAGAAGAGGCCCTTCGGCCCATCGAGTCTGCACCAATGCATTAAAGACACCTGACCTGTCTACCTTATCCCATTTTCCAGCACTTGGCCCATAGCCTTGAATGTTATGACGTGCCAAGTGCTCATCCAGGTACTTTT
This sequence comes from Heterodontus francisci, assembly GCF_036365525.1. Lineage (NCBI taxonomy): Eukaryota > Metazoa > Chordata > Chondrichthyes > Heterodontiformes > Heterodontidae > Heterodontus > Heterodontus francisci. Next base: position 20,409,069 of record NC_090373.1, read on the forward strand.
TAAAGGATGTGAGGCAACCTGCCTCTACTACCCTCCCAGGCAGTGCACTCCAGACCGTCACCACCCTCTGGGTAAAAAGTTCTTCCTCAAATCCCCCTTAACCCTCTGCCCCTCACCTTAAACTTGTGTCCCCTCGTAACTGACCCTTCAACTAAGGGGAACAGCTGCTCCCTATCCACCCTCATAATCTTGTACACCTCGATCAGGTCACCCCTCAGTCTTCTCTGCTCCAGCGAAAACAACTCAAGCCTATCTAACCTCTCCTCATAGCTTAAATGTTCCATCCCAGGCACCATCCTGGTGAATCGCCTCTGTACCCCCTCCAGTGCAATCACATCCTTCCTATAATGTGGCGACCAGAATTGCACACAGTACTCCAGCTGTGGCCTTACCAAAGTTCTATACAACTCCAATATTACCTCCCTGCTTTTGTAATCTATGCCTCGATTGAGAAAGGCCAGTGTCCCATATGCCTTTTTTACCATCCTATTAACCTGCCCTTCTACCTTCAGAGATCTATGGACAAACACGCCAAGGTCCCTTTGTTCCTCGGAACTTCCCAGTGTCCGGCCATTCATTGAATACTTCCGTGTCACATTACTCCTTCCAAAGTGTATCACCTCACACTTTTCAGGGTTAAATTTCATCTGCCACTTTTCTGCCCATTTGACCATCCCATCTATATCTTCCTGCAACCCAAGGCACTCAACCTCACTGTTAACCACTCGGCCAATCTTTGTGTCATCCGCGAACTTACTGATCCTACCCCCCACATAGTCATCTATGTCGTTTATATAAATGACAAACAATAGGGGATCCAGCACAGATCCCTGTGGTACGCCACTGGACACTGGCTTCCAGTCACTAAAACAGTAGTCTGTCATCACTCTCTGTCTCCTGCAGCTAAGCCAATTTTGAATCCACCTTATCAAGTTACCCTGATGACTGCTAAACTCCAGAAAGCTTGTTATGGAAGGATAATGCTGGAGCCTATATTTACTCAGTTTTACATTTATAGTGCAGAAAAAAAGGATTACAAATATGTAGTTCCTCACTCAAAACCCTCTCCCAGTCTTAGTGAGTGTCTGCTTTTAAGTGGTCAGCTAAAGCCCCAATTAACTCCCTTCATCTGCATATAATCACACAGTTAACAATGACCAAGCACTCCCTTTCTACGAGTAACTTCTAGCAGGTGTCCAATAAAGTGGAATAGCACAACACACTTTTTTTAGGTGAAGTCCCCAAAGCATTTCCAGAATAAATGTTTCTCAAGTGTTGAAGTCTTGAAAAGTGTCCCAGAAAGTGTGATATGTTTCAGAGGTCCTCTTCACAGTTCCAACAGCAATGAAGATTAAATGGTGAGTAGGTCTTTAAGTCGCGGTTGAACATTAACACCATGTTTACTCTCAAACAGCCAGTCACTGTTAAGAGAGGTTGTTAGCTGAAGTGCCAGCCACCAAAATACCATGCAGCTTCCTTAATGAGCACTAACAGCATGTTAAATGACAATCAGCCCCTGAACAAGCCTTCAGGAGGCTGTTCCTAGTGCAGGCTTCAAATCTTTTATCAAGATGCTGTCTTGCACTAAATGTGGACTAAACCAGTGTTTCAGTTTAAGACTCTACCTTGGAGGCTTTTTTAGTTCCTAAAGTATGTGGTAAAAGTTCCCCCCCCCCCCAACTTTTCCCTCTTAGATCTCCATATTATTAAAAGGATATAGCTGCACTGGAGAAGTGCAAAAGAGATTCACAAGGTAGAAAGCAGAGCTGAGAGATTATAACGATCAGGAAAGATTGAACAGGCTGGAGTTCTTATCTCTACAAAAGGAAGTCTAAGGGATGACCTGATGGAGATCGTTAAGCTAATTATAAGGGTTTGATACCATAGAGGTAAAGAAGATGATTTCATCTGTTGGGTTGACTAAAACAAAGGGTCATAAATCCAACCTCTTTACCCAGAGAGTGGTTAAATGGTGCAACTCACTAACACATGGAGTCCTCCAGGCACAGCAGAGGCTCCAACGCCTCTCCCCCACGGCACTGTTCAGATCCCAGCGGTGGCAAGAAGAGGCCTTTAATTGGCCCTTAATAGGCCACTTAAGGGCCTCAATTGGCCTCTGTGTGGGAAGGCTGTCATTGGCCAATCCTGGCTCCGGGAAGATCGCTGGGCGATGAGAAGGCGACAGGCCCTCCACACCCCCACCACCTGTCGTGATACTCCGTACCTTCCCCCGCCGCCCCCCCCCGTCCCCCACTTCCAATCAGTGCGGAGTGGGGGAGTGGCTGGGGGCCTATAAAATCCCGACCTAGGAGTTTAATGTGCGGAAATTGTGATGGTGAATTTGTCCTCTTTCATTGCATGGCATATTCTACAAATTCACAATGTGTCATATTATCAACCCACCAGAGTAAACAAATTTATTAATCTGAATAGCGAACGCAGCAAAATCTTTATTATCTATTCAGATTTTTTCTTTCATACTAGTGTCTCTTTTAAATCGAGCACACTTTACGACAGTTTAAAAGTGTAGCCTCAGCCTGTATTGATTCGTAGTCATTTTTCGAATGAGATGTTAAACCAAGGACCCGTCTGCCCCAGATCCCGTGGCACTATTTAAGGGGAGCAGGGGAGTTCTCCCCAGTGTCCTGATTATTTTTTATCCCTCAACCCACTTCACTAAAATTGAATGTCTTGCCGTTATCTCTTTTATGTGGGAGCATCCTGTGCGCACATTGACTGCCATGATTCCTTCAACACTGACTACACTTCAAAAGTGCTTCATCAGCTGTAAAATGCTTTAGGATGTCTGAGGTCATGAAAGATGCAATATGAATGCAAGTTCTTTCTAGATATCATGAAATTAGTAAGCTTGAGAGTGAATCTAATACATGATCCTCAAGAGATCTACAGACTTAGTCATTCATAGTATCATAGAATGAGAGAGCACAGAAAGAGGACATTTGACCCATTGTGCCTGTGCTGGCTCTTTGGTAGAGCTATCCAATTAATCTCAGCCCCCCACTCTTTCCCCATAGCGCTCTGAATTCTTCCCCTTCAGGTATAGATCCAATTCTCTTTTTGAATGTTACTATCGAACCTACTAACACCACCTTTTCAGGCAATGCATTTCATAGGAACAGGAGTAGGCCATTCAGCCCATCAAGTCTGCCCTGCCATTCAATACGATCATGACTGATCATCCACTTCAATGCCTTTTTCCCACATTATCCCCATATCCTCTTATGTCATTTATATTTAGAAATCTGTCAATCTCAGCTTCAAACATACTCAATGACTGAGCTTCCCAAGCTCTCTGGGGTAGAGAATTCCAAAGATTTCTTCATCTCTATCCTAAGTGGCTTCCCCCTTAATTTAAATCATAAGAACTCACTGTGTTAAAAGACATTTCCTCACATTGCCTCTGGTTGTTTTGCCAATCACCTTAAATCTGTATCCTCTGGTTACCGACCCTTCTGTCACTGAAAATGGTTTCTCTTTGATTACTCTACCAAAATCAATTATGATTTCGAGCACCTCTGTTAAATCTCCTCTGAACCTTCCCTGTTCTAAGGAGAACAACCCCAGCTTCTCCAGTCTCTCCAGATAACTGAAGTCACTCATCCCTGGTACCATTCTAGCAAATCTCCTCTGCACCCTCTCCAAGGCCTTGACATCCTTCCTAATGTATGGTGCCCAGAATTGAACACAATACTCCAATTGAGGCCAAACCAGTGTTTTCGAAAGGTTTAACATAACTTCCTTGCTTTTGTACTCTATGGTCTGAAATTTGTTCCCAGCCCAATGTCGGGTTTCCTAGTGGGGCTGGGGGTGGTGTGGGCAGAACTGGAGTGGCAGTGGTTGCCACAGGAACCGACACCAGGATTGCCAGGTCTGATCTTCCCGGGGGCGGGGAAGCACCATGGAAGCCCCTCAGCCACTCTGTGTGGGACACTGGTTTAATTATTTAAAATACTTCTGTGCATAAATTTCATCCACCACGATCCTCCCATCTGTTCCCGATCTTAAGCTCGATCTGCAACATTCACACGCCTTCACTTTCCCATCCACGAGAAGCTGGCGCCACCAAGGAGGGGAAGGGGTCAACTCTGCATTTTGTTTATATACGGGGGAGGGGTCAACACTGCATTTTGTTTATAGATGGGGAAGGGGTCAACTCTGCATTTTGTTTATATACGGGGGAGGGGTCAACTCTGCATTTTGTTTATATACGGGGGAGGGGTCAACTCTGCATTTTGTTTATAGATGGGGAAGGGGTCAAGTCTGCATTTTGTTTATATACGGGGGAGGGGGCAACTCTGCATTTTGTTTATATACGGGGGAGGGGTCAACTCTGCATTTTGTTTATAGATGGGGAAGGGGTCAACTCTGCATTTTGTTTATATACGGGGGAGGGGTCAACTCTGCATTTTGTTTATCGATGGGGAGGGGTCAACTCTGCATTTTGTTTATATACGGGGAGGGGTCAACTCTGCATTTTGTTTATAGATGGGGAAGGGGTCAACTCTGCATTTTGTTTATATACGGGGAGGGGTCAACTCTGCATTTTGTTTATAGATGGGGAAGGGGTCAACTCTGCATTTTGTTTATATACGGGGGAGGGGTCAACTCTGCATTTTGTTTATCGATGGGGAGGGGTCAACTCTGCATTTTGTTTATATACGGGGAGGGGTCAACTCTGCATTTTGTTTATAGATGGGGAAGGGGTCAACTCTGCATTTTGTTTATATACGGGGAGGGGTCAACTCTGCATTTTGTTTATAGATGGGGAAGGGGTCAACTCTGCATTTTGTTTATATACGGGGAGGGGTCAACTCTGCATTTTGTTTATAGATGGGGGAAGGGGGCGACTCTGCATTTTGTTTATAGATGGGGAAGGGGTCAACTCTGGATTTTGTTTATATACGGGGGAGGGGTCAACTCTGCATTTTGTTTATAGATGGGGAAGGGGTCAACTCTGCATTTTGTTTATATACGGGGGAGGGGTCAACTCTGCATTTTGTTTATAGATGGGGGAAGGGGGCGACTGCATTTTGTTTATAGATGGGGAAGGGGTCAACTCTGCATTTTGTTTATATACGGGGGAGGGGTCAACTCTGCATTTTGTTTATAGATGGGGGAAGGGGTCAACTCTGCATTTTGTTTATATACGGGGGAGGGGTCAACTCTGCATTTTGTTTATAGATGGGGAAGGGGTCAACTCTGCATTTTGTTTATATACGGGGGAGGGGTCAACTCTGCATTTTGTTTATAGATGGGGGAAGGGGGCGACTGCATTTTGTTTATAGATGGGGAAGGGGTCAACTCTGCATTTTGTTTATATACGGGGGAGGGGTCAACTCTGCATTTTGTTTATAGATGGGGGAAGGGGGCGACTGCATTTTGTTTATAGATGGGGAAGGGGTCAACTCTGCATTTTGTTTATATACGGGGGAGGGGTCAACTCTGCATTTTGTTTATAGATGGGGGAAGGGGGCGACTCTGCATTTTGTTTATAGATGGGGAAGGGGTCAACTCTGCATTTTGTTTATAGATGGGGAAGGGGTCAACTCTGCATTTTGTTTATAGATGGGGGAAGGGGTCAACTCTGCATTTTGTTTATATACGGGGGAGGGGTCAACTCTGCATTTTGTTTATATACAGGGAGGGGTCAACTCTGCATTTTGTTTATAGATGGGAAGGGGTCAACTCTGCATTTTGTTTATATACAGGGAGGGGTCAACTCTGCATTTTGTTTATAGATGGGGAAGGGGTCAACTCTGCATTTTGTTTATATACAGGGAGGGGTCAACTCTGCATTTTGTTTATAGATGGGAAGGGGTCAACTCTGCATTTTGTTTATAGATGGGGAGGGGTCAAGTCTTCAATTTGTTTATTGATGGTGGGGAGGGATCTACGCTCCATTATGTTTATAGATGGGGAGTGGTCAGCTCTGCATTTTGTTTGTAAATGGGGGGAGGGATCAACTCTGCATTTTGTTTCTGGATGGGGGACCAGTCATCTCTGCATTTTGTTTATTAATGCGGGGGAAGGAATCAACACTTCATTTTCTTTATAGATGGGGAGGGGTCAAATATGCATTTTGTTTGTGGGACTGGCAGTCTTTTAAAAATGTTCCAGCACCTAATCCCGCATCAGGTGATGCCACTCACAGTGTTGCCGATGCCACCCCTGCCGTGTGATTGTGGGAGGGGGGGCGGGGAGTTGCCACCGTCAGTATGTTAAGTGGCCGCCTGATGCAGAATCGCGGCTGCACAGTGGCGCAGGTCGTTTGCGAGGCAGCTGCCATTTTCTGCACCCACTGCCACTCCTGATGGCAGGACAACAAGTGCTGGCACAATGCCTTGATTAATGAAGTCAGTGGTCCCATATGCTTTTTTAACAGCCATCTCGACTTGTCCTGCCATCGTCAAAGATTTGTGGACTTATACTCCGTCCCTCACAGATCTTTCTGTTCCTGCACAGCCTTTAAAATTGTACCCTTCAGTTTTCTGCTGTCATGTGTCTGCCGTCTTCCCCAGTCTATGTCCTCCTGAAATCTGTGACTAGCCTCCTCACTGTTTATTACATTTCCGATTTTCCTGTCATCTTCAAACTTTGAAATTTTACCTACATAACCAGCTCAAGGTCATCGATATATATCAAAAAAGCAGTGGTCCTAAAACTGACCCCTGGAGGAATACCGCTGTATACTTCCCTCCAGTCTGGAAAACAACCCTACACCACTACTCTTTGCTTTCTGTCCCTTAGCCAATTTTTCATCCATGTGTCCAAGAGCCACCTGATCTTCTCCTGACAGCAGCCACTCTGCAACCTCTACAATTCCTGATCTGGAAGTGAGCCAGCCTCATTTAAATGAGGCCCGGTAGGGTTGTCAACTCTGCTTGGCATATTCCTGGAAGTGTTGTCATATAACCTCCCTTCTCCAACCAACCCCACCCTCATATTCCTGCCATTGGTCACCTGAGACATCTATCTTTGTGTTGCCCTGCATGCCCATATCAATAGCATAGCAAACAGGCCCTCATCGTACTGACTGGATGATGTCAATCAAACAGCCTGCTTTACTTCTACAGGCACATAATGATGGAAATAGGGCCACTAAGGAAAAGACAGGTTAAAATCACAGGCAGCAATAGCAAAATGGAAAAAAAAATAATTATTTTTCTTCAATATTTACCAGGGAGACAGATCAGGTAGACATGGGATGAGAAGATGAGATTATAAATGGTCACTTTTAAAATAATAAGACGAAGAATATTAAACAAACTAATCAAATCAAAGAGGATAAACCCCCTGGTCTGGATGAATTAAATCTGTGCTTTTTAAAAGAATCTGGAGAAAAAATAGCAGAGGCACTGATACATGTTTGATAAATTTGTTGGAAAAAAGTGTAGTGCCAGAGGACTGGAGGATAGCTACTGTTATATCTATATTTAAGGAGGGAGATAGAACATATCCAGGGCACTATAGATCAACTATCTTAACATCCTTTATAGGAAAAATAATGGAATTCCTACTGTTACAACCAGGTGGGTGATGGCGTGACTTGTTCTCACTGTTCACCTCTCATCTGACCACAGCAAGTGTTTTTGTTACTGGTATTTCAACCCCTTGTTTTTTATTTGCCAAATAAACAGACTGAGACAGATTTACTTGTAGGTTTAAAAGAAACATTTAAAAAAAATCTGAAATGATTGCAATACTACTCACACACGCATTCACTCTCACAGGCACTCGCAAGAGAAGATAGAAACGTATAGGGTAAGAGGTGTTCAGAGTTCAGGTTGTAAAAGTCTGTTGTTTCAGGAATAACCTGCGGGATCCTCCTTGGAAGATGAATTTTTAAACTTGCAGGCCTGTTTGCTGGTTGTCTGGTACTAGTTGAGCTGTTGCAGTCTCCTAGCGGCTCTCTTTGGGTTGAAGACAGTACTAATGTCTTAGGTCAATTCGGACCGGTAGAAAAGTCATTTTTGCAAAGGCACTCTCTTGTCTCTGATGTAGCTGGCTTCCAACTTGTCTCAGCACGGTTCAATTGTATTGGCTGGAAATGATCTCGCTCTCTCTCTCTCTCTCTCTTAGCTTTGCTGGAGTTCAAAATGGCTTTTTGAATTGTTGTTTGGAATCAAAAACCATATTTCTAAATTTGTGGATGACCCCCATTTTGGGGGAGGGGAATAGTTAATACTGAAGGGGACAGTAATATATTACAAGATGAAATTTAATAAGCTTGCAGAATGGACATATAATTGGCAGATGCAATCAAACACAGATAAGTGTGAGGTATTACATAAAAAATAACGAGGTTGCATATTATTTAAAAGAATCTAAATGCTGTAGAGAAGTTAAAGCATCTGGCAGTACACTAACACACATCAGGAAGCAGTGACACAGCTTAATAAGGCCAAAACAAAAGCAAACTAAGCTTTTGGGTTTATTTCTAGAGGGCTAAAATTTTTCTTGTTCATTGTTGGGATGTTGGCATCGCTGGCTCAGCCAACATTAGTTACCCATCCTTACTTGCCCTTGAGAAGGTGGTGGTGAGCTGCCATCTTGAACTGCTGCAGCCCGTGTGCTGAAGGTACACCCAAAATGCTGTTCAGTCGGGAGTTCTAGGATTCTGACCCAGCGACATTGATGGGAACGGGTGATTTATATGACAAAATCAGGATGGTGTGTGACTTGGAAGGGATTTTGTAGCTGGTGGTGTTCGCATGCATCTGCTGCCCTTGTTCTTCTCGGTGGTAGAGGTTGCAGTTTTGGAAGGTGCTGTCAAAGGAGTCATGGTGAGTTGCTGCACTGCGTCTTGCATATGGTACACACTGCTGCCTCTGTGTGCAGGTGGTAGAGGAAGTGAATGTTTAAGATGTTGGACGGGGTGCGGATCAAGTGGGCTGCTTTGTCCTGGACGGTGACGAGCTACTTTAGGTTAGTTGGAGCTGCACTAATCCAGGCAAATGTAGAGTATTCCACCACACTCCCGACTTGTGCCTTGTAGATGGTGGACAGGCTTTGGGGAGTCAGGAGGTGAGTTACTCGCCGGAGAATTCCCAGCCTCTGACCTGCTCTTGTAGCCACAACATTTTTATGGTGGTCCAGTTCAGTTTCTGATCAATGATGACCCCTAGAATGTTGATGGTGGGGGATTCAGCAATGGTAACATCATAGAATGAAAAACGGAGGGGCTTAGACTTGCCTGGCACTTGTGTGGGGCGAATGTTTCTTGCTACTTACCAGCCAAAATGTTGTCCAGGTCTTGCTGCATATAGACTGTTTCAGTATCTGAGGAGTTGTGAATGGTGATGAACGTTGTGCAATCATCAGTGAACATCCCCACTTCTGGCCTTTTGATGGAGGGAAGGTCATTGATGAAGCAGCTGAAAAAGGTTGGGCCTAGGACACTACCCTGAGAAACTCCTACAGTGATGTCCTGGGACTGGGATGATTGACCTCCAACAACCACAATCATCGTCCTTTGTGCTAGGTATGACTCCAACCAATGGAGAATTTACCCCCTGATTCCCATTGACTTCAATTTGGCTAGGTCTAGTTGATGCTATGTTCTGTCAAATGCTGCCTTGCTGTCAAGGGTAGTCACTCTCACCTCACCTCTGGAATTCAGCCCATCTGTCCCTGTTTGGTCTAAGGCTGTAATGAGGTCCGGAGCCAAGAGGCCTGGTGGTATTTAAACTGAGCATCGATGAGCACATTATCAGTAAGTGCTGCTTGATAGTAGGCTGATGCAGCAGTAATTGGCTACATTGGATTTATCCTGCGTTTTGTGGACAGGATTTATCTGGGCAATTTTCCACATTGCCTGGTAGATGCCAGTGTTGTAGCTGTACTGGAGCAGCTTGGCTAGGGGCACGGCTCGTTCTGGACATTAAGTCTTCAGTACTACAGCTGGGATGTTGTTGGATGTTGCCCATAGTGAATCGAATTGGCTGAAGATTAGTATATGGGATGCTAAGCATCTCCTTCTGTTAGTCCAACATACGGCCCGAAGACAAGGATCCGTCCCATCAAAGGTTTCCATCGGGCCCGCAGCCGTTCCTCATCCTCGCCAAGGCTCCATGAGTGGAGATGGGAAATTTCTTTCTGCAGATCGGCCTTTTTAAAAACATCGTGCTGTCAGTTTCACAGTTCAGCTGCTGAAGCAGGAACGCGCTTCCCAAAATTGGACAGATTCAGGGTTTTTCGACTTTTTTAAAAGCCTGCCGGAAAACTCAGAATCTTTCCGATGTTGGGAAGCGCATTCCTGCTTCAGGAGCTAAACTGTGAAACTGACAGTGCAATGTTTTTAAACAAATTGACCGAGCACAAAGCTGCTGTGCTGAGCACTCCCGCTCAGTGCAACTGTCAGAGGGAGAGAGAGAGGGGGGGGGGGTAAACAGAGAGAGAGAGGGGGTAACAGTGAGAGAGAGAGGGGTAACAAAGAGAGGGGGAACAGAGAGAGAGGGGGAACACGGGGGGAAGCACAGAGAGAGAGAGAAAACAGAGAGAGAGAAGGGGGAAACAGAGAGATAGAGAGGGGGAAAGCAGAGAGAGAGAAGGGGGAACAGAGAGAGAGGGGAGGAACAGAGAGAGAGAGAGAGCGAGGGGGGAACAGAGAGAGAGGGAGAGTGAGGGGGGACAGAGAGAGAGAGAGAGGGGAAACCAGAGAGGGAGAACAAGAGAGAGAGGGGTGAACAAGGGGGAAAACAGAGAGAGAGGGGGAAACAGAGAGAGGGGGGGGGAACAAAGAGAGAAAGAGGGGAGAAACAAAGAGAGAGAGAGGGAAAACAGAGAGAGAGAGAGGGGGAAAACAGAGAGAGAGAGGTAGGAAACAGAGAGAGAGAGAGAGAGAGGGAACAAGGACAGAGGGGGAACAGAGAGAGAGAGGGGACGGAGAGAGAGGGGGGAACAGAGAGAGGGAGGAGGACCAAAGAGAGAGGGGACAGAGAGAGAGGGGGTAAAAACAGAGAGAGAGAGAGAGATGAGAAAACAGAGAGAGGGGGAATGGAGAGAGAGGGGGAACGAGGGGGGGGGGACATGGGGAAACGCAGAAAGCGAGGACAACACAGAGAAGGGGGAAAGACACAAGAGACGGAGGAACACAGGGAGAAAGAAAGAGAGAGAGACAGAGACAAAGAGAGAGATCTCACTCCTGAAAGATGGACATCTATCTAGAATACTCTGCATCGCTGCATCAAGTGTATGGACAGAGATCGACTACTTATGTAAGCAAAAGCGATGCCAGGTATGTCACTAAATCAGTTTTCAATATAGTGGCGAGAAAGTAAGTCAATAAATTTGTCTTCTCATTGAAAGCTTTTTCACAAAAATGCACATTTGTTGTTGTTTTTATTAGTAAGATAAATTATTAATGCTTTTATCTTTCAAAATTTTCTCACTGGCAACCCCCCCCCCAGGCCAAGCTAAAATAGTAATGCGGCCCTCTGTGTGAAAAGGTTGGACAACCCTGTGTTAGTTGTTTAATTTGTCCACCACCATTGATAACTGGATGTGGCAGGACTGCAGAGCTTTGATCTGATCTGTTGGTTGTGGGATCTGCTATTTAGCATACATGTAGTTCTGTGTTGTAGCTTCACCAGGTTGGCATCTTATTTTTATGTATACCAGGTTCTGCTCCTGGCATGCACTTCTGCACTCTTCATTAAAATAGGGGCCCTTTGCTTTGACGGTTTGTATTGTTGTAGCTTACATCCATTGTTGTCTCCAGAAGTCCCAGAGTGTTTATAGGGCTAAAGAATAACTCATACGTATAATTATTTACACTCTCCACAAACCTATCTAGCCAGCACACCTCGTGCTGCTTCTAGCCTCTTCCAAGCCTAATACCCAAATGACTATTACCTTGTGATCCCTATAGTGGGAGGGGTTTACTCTCACTGGCTCAAACATTAACCCTTTCAGATCCTTATACTACAGATGGTAATGGTAGAGTGAAGGATATGCCAGGCTGTGTGGTTACAGATTGTGGTTGAATACAATTCTGCTGCTACTGATGGATGTCTAGTTTTGAACAGCTAGACCTGTTCTGAATCTATTCCATTTAGCACAGTGGTAGTACCACACAACATGATGGAGGATGTTCACAGTGTGAAGGCTGGACTTTGTCTCCATAGGTTTCGTGCAGCGGTTACTCTTACCTAAATTGTCATGGACAGATGCCTCCGCAACAGGTAGATTGGTGAGGTGAGATCAAGTAGTCTTTTCCCTTTTGATTCTCTCACCACCTGCCACAGGCCCAGTCTGGCAGATATGTTCTTCAGGGCTTGGTCAGTAGTGGGTGCTACTGAGCCACTGTTGGTGATGGACATTGAAGTTCCCCACCCAGAGTACGTTCTGTGCCCTTGCTACCCTCAGTGCTTCCACCAAGTGGTGTTCCAAGCGGTAGGTGATAATTAGCCAGAGGTTTCCTTGCTCATGTTTGATCTGATGTCATGAAACTTCATGGGTCCGGAGTTATGTCGAGGACTCCCAGGGCCACTCCCTCCTGACTGTATACACTGTGCCGCCACATCTAGTGGGTCTGTCCTGCCGGTGGGACAGTACGTTCCCAGGGAAAGTGATGGTGGTGTCTGGGACATTGTAAGGTATGATTCCGTGAGTATGACTATGCCCGGCATTTGCTTGACTCGTCTGTGGGACAGCTCTCCCAATTTTGGCACAAGTTCCCAGATGTTAGTGAGGAGGACTTTGCAAGGTTGACTGGGCGAAGTGTGCCATTATCGTTTTCAGTGCCTAGGTTGATGTCAGGTGGTCCATCTGGCTTTATTCTTATTTGACTTTTCTGTAGCCAGTTGATACAACTGAGTGGGTTGAGAGTAAACCACATTGCGATTCCAGACCCACAGCATGTAGGCCAGATTGGGTAAGGACGGCAGATTTCCTTCCCTGAAGGACATTAGTAAACCAGACGGGTTTTTACGACAATCTGGTAGTTTCATCACTGAGATAGGGATATGCCGGGCCATGAGGTTACAGATTGTGGTGGAGTTATAATTTTTCTGCTGCTGATGGGCCACAGTATCTCATGGTGCCCAGTTTTGAGCTGCTAGATATGTCTGAATATACAGGAACATACGTACGAACATACGAATTAGGAGCAGGAGTTGGCCATACGGCCCCTTTGAGCCTGCTCCGCCTTTTATTAAGATCATGGCTGATCTGATTGTGGCCTTAACTCCACTTTCCCATTTACCCCGATACCCTTTGATTCCCTTGTTAGTCAAGAATTTATGTACCTCTGCCTTAAAAAATTCAATGACCCAGCCTCCACCGCTCTGGGGAAGAGAATTCCAAAGACTCTCAACACTCTGAAAGAAAGCATTTCTCCTCATCTCTGTCTTAAATGGGTAACCCATTATTTTTGAACTGTGTCCCTAATTTTAGTTCCTCCCAGAAGGGGAAACATCCTCTCAGCATCCACCCTGTCAAGTCCCCTCAGGACCTGATATGTTTCAATAAGATCACCTCTCATTCTTCTAAACTCCAATGGATATAGACCCAACCTGTCCAACCTTTCCTCATAAGATAACCCCCCCTCCTCCCATCCCAGGTATCAGTCGAGTGAACCTTCTCTGAACTGCCTCGAATGCATTTATATCCTTTCTTAAATAAGGAGACCAAAACTGGACACAGTGCTCCAGATGTGGTCTCACCAATACCCTATACAAATGTTGCAAAACATCCCTACTTTTATATTCCATTCCTCTTGCGATAAATGATAACATTCCATTTGCCTTCCTAATCATTTGCTCTATCTGCATACCAACCTTTTGTGACTCATGTACCAGGATAAAGCATGGCTACCCCACCCGAACCCGACATGTGTCAGGTTCAGGTTGGGTCGGGTCTGTCTTCTGAGTCCGGCATTCGGGCTCGGTCGGGTCAAGCTGGACGCAGACACAGTACCGCCTTACTCAGGGAGGGAACCTCTGCACGATTCTGCAGGAATAGCCTGCTGCCGGAACGGAGGATCACAACATTTGGACAAGGTATGCTTGATATAATTAACTTTTTTACAGTAGTTGGTAAAGGTCGGCTCGGGTCTACAAATGAAACCTGACCCGAGCCCGACAGAACGACATCCGACCCCAACCCCGAGCCCGACCCAGCCCGAGTCCTTCCATTTTTTCCCGTGCCCGACCCAACCCGACCATCAGTTAACCTACCTTCCATTTTTTACTTTGTTGCTGATCTGCACAAACTTAAGATAACTGTAACATAATCACTTTTCTACTCCAAAAATTACATTAACAGTGGAGCCACTTACCTGACGTTATGATAGAGCGTGTCCGACCCGGCCCAACCCGACCTGAGCCCGAATGCCGGACCCAGAAGTGCAACACAACCCGACCCGAACCTGGCACATGTCGTCGGGTCCCATCGGGTTCAGGTCGGGTAGCCGGCCGTTAGTAGTCGGGTTGGGTTGGGTTGGGTTGGGCGCGGGAAAAAGAAAATCAAAGGACTTGGACCAGGTTCGGGTTCAGGTTGGATGTGGTCGGGTCGGGCCTGAGTCAAGTTTCAATTTCATACCCGAGCAAGCCTTTATACCGGGACATCCGGATCCCTCTGCACCTCAGAGTTCTGCAATCTCTCTCCATTTAAGTGACATGTTGCTTTACTATTCTCCTAGCCAAAGTGGATAAGTTCACATTTTCCCACATTATACTCCATTTGCTAAATTTTTGCCCACTCACTTAACCTATTTATATCCTTTTGTAGCCCCTTTAGGTCCCCTTCACAACTAACTTTCCTACGTATCTTTGTGTCATCAGCAAATCTATCAACCATAAATTTGGTCCCTTCATCCAAGTCATTGATGTAAATTGTTGAGGTCCCAGCACTGATCCCTGTGGCATTCCATTGTCACATCTTGCCAACCCGAAAATGACCCATTTATGCCTACTCTCTGCTGTTAGCTAACCAAGTTTCTATCCATGCTAATATGTTACACCCAACGCCGCAAGCTCTTATTTTGCTTAGTAACCTTTAATGTTGCACTTTGTCAAATGCCTTCTGGAAATCTAAGTATAGCACATCCACAGGTTCCCCTTTATCCACATTGTTTGATACTTCCTCAAAGAATTCCAATAAATTAGTCAAACTTCATTTCCCTTTCATAAAACCATGTTGACTCTGCCTGATTACATTGAGATTTTCTAAGTGCCCTGCTATAACTTCCTTAATAATAGATTCCAGCATTTTCCCTGTGACAGCTAAAAGGCCTGTAGTTTCCTGCTTTCTGTCTCCCCCCTTTCTTGAATAGAGGAGTCACATTTGCTACTTTCCAATCTGATGGGACCTTTCCAGAATCCTGGGAATTTTGGAAAATTAAAACCAGTACATCTACTATCTCTTTTACGATCTTAGGATGAATTCCATCAGGAACTGGGGACTTGTCAGCTTTTCATTCTAATATTTTTTTCAGTACTCTTTCCCTGGTGATTGTAATTGTTTTAAGTTCCTCCCTCCCTTTCACCTTCTGATTCACAATTATTTCTGGGATGTTATTTGTATCCTCTATAATCTGTTCAGTTCAGCCACCATCTCATTTTCCATTATTAATTCCCCAGACTCTCTCTCCAGATGACCAGTGCTCAATTTACTTACTCTTTTCCTTTTTAAATACCTATAGAAACTCTTACTGTTTTTATATTTCTAGCTAGCTTTCTCTTGTACTCTAATTTCTCCCTTCCTATTAACCTTTTAGTCATTCTTTGCTGTTCTTCATATTCTTCCCAATCTTATGACCTCCCTACCATCCTCGGGGAATTATATGCTTTTTGTTTCAATTTCATACTATCTTTAATTTCCTTAGTTAGCCACAGATGGAGTGTCTGTCCCTTAGAGTCTTTCTTTCTCACTGGAGTGTATCTTTTCTGAGTATTCTGAAATATCTCCTTAAATGTCTGCCACTGTATCTCCACTGACCTATCCGTGAAGCTAATTTCCCATTTTACTTTAGTCAGCTCTGACTTCAAGCCCTCATAATTGCCCTTATTTAAGTTTAAAACCCCACTCTTAGATTTACCCTTCTCTCCCTTAAACTGAATGTGAAATCCGATCATACGATCACTGCTACCTAGGGACACCTTCACTATGAGGTCACTAATTAATCCTGTCTCATTGCACAATACCAGATTGAGTATAGCCAGCTCTCTGTTTGGCTCTAGACCATATTGCTCCAAGAAACTGTCCCGAAAACACTCTTTGAACTAATCATCCAGGCTACCTTTGCCAATCTGATTCGTCCAATCTATATGTAAATTTAGATTAAAATCACCCATGATCATCATCGTACCTTTCTCACAAGCTCCCATTATTTCGTCCTATATACCTTGACCTACAGTGCGGTTACTATTAGGGGGCCTATAAACCTACTCCCACAAGCGACAGGTAGATTTGTGAGGATGAGGTCAATTAGGTTTTTCCATTGTGTTGGTTCATTCACCACTTGCTGCAAGCACAGTCTGGCAGATATGTCCTTCAGGACTCGAGTAACAGTAGTGCTACTGACCCACTCTTGATGGACATTGAAGTCCCCCACCCAGAGTGCATTCTGTTCCCTTGCTACCCTCAGTGTTTCTTCCAAGTGGTGTTCAACATGGAGGAGTACTGATTCATCAGCTGAGGGAGGGTGGAAGGTGGTAATCAACAGGAGGTTTCTTTGCCCATGTTTGATCTGATGCCATGAGACTTCATAGGGTCAGGAGTCAACGTTGAGAACTCACAGGGCCACTCCCTCCTGACTGTATACCTCTGGTGGGTCTGTCCTGCTGGTGGGATAGGACATACCCCAGGATGGTGATGGAGGGGTCTGGGACACTGTAATTCGGTATGACTATGTCAGGCTGTTACTTGACCACTTTATGGGACATCTCTTCCAATTTTGGCACAAATCCACAGATGGTCATGAGGAGGAATTTGCAGGGTAGACTGGGCTGGGTGTGCTTTTGTAATATTCGTTGCTCAGGTCGAGCATTTGCTTTTTTTATAGCTTTGCATAGCGATTTGATACAAAAAGTGGCTTGCTAGGCCTTTCAGAGGGCAGCCAAAAGTCAACCCTTGATTAACATGTGGCCAGATTGGGTTAGGATGTGAAATTTCCTTCCCTAAAGGATATTAGCAAGCCAGGTGGATTGTTAAAACCATCTAGCCATTTCATTGTCACTTATTGACACTAGCTTTTTATTCTAGGTCTTCTTCATTTAATAAAGTGAAGTTAAATTCCCCAACTGCTGTGGCACAATTTGAACTCACACCTGTCAGGCCTTTAGTCCAGACTTCTGGTTTACTAGCCCAGCAATATAGCCAATGTTCTACCAGACCCTCACTGAATGGTACTGAAGTTATGCTAAACTTGTATCAAACCTTGGTTAGACCACACTTGGAGAACTGTTCTGGTCATGGAATCATAGAATGGTTACAGCACAGGAGGAGGCCATTTCACCTGTCGTGTCCATGTCAACTCTCTGCAAGAGCAACTCAGTAAGTCCCACTCCCCCGTCCTTGCCCCGTAGTCCTGCAAATTTTTCCTCTTCAGGTGCTAATCCAATTCTCTTTTGAAAGCCATGGTTGAATCTACCTCCACCAGACTCTCAGATAGCGCATTCCAGATCCTAACCACTCACTGCGTAAAATGGTTTTTCCTCATGTCACCATTGGTTCGATTGCCAATCACCTTAAATTGGTGCCCTCTGGTTCTAGACCCCTCCTCCAATGGGAACAGTTTCTCACTAGCTACTCTATCTAGACCCCCCCCCCCCCCCCCCCATGATTTTGAACACCTCTATCAAATCTCCTCTCAACCTTCTGTCAGGAGAATACCCCCAACGTCTTCAATCTATCCACGTAACTGAAGTTCATCATCCCTGGAACCTTTCCTGCACCCTTTTTAAGTCATTCCATATCCTTCCTAAATTGTGGTGCCCAGAATTAGACACAGTACTCCAGATGAGGCAAAACCAGTGTTTTATAAAGGTTCGTCATAACTTCCCTACTTTTGTACTCTATACCTCTGTTTATAAAGCCTATTTTACCACCTTCCCAACCTGTCCTGTCACTTTCACTTATTTGTGTACGTATCACAGAATCACAAAATTGTTACAACACAGAAGGAATCCATTCGGCCCATCGCGTCTGCACCGGCTCTCCTAATGAGCATTTCACCGAGTGCCACTCCTCTGCCTTCTCCCTGTAACCCTGCACATTCTTCCTTTTTATATAACTGTCAAATTCCTTTTTGAATGCTTCAATTGAACCTGCACATTCTCAGGCAGCACGTTCCAGACCCTAACCACTCGCAGCGTGAAAAAATTTTTCCTCATGTCGCTTTTGCTTCTTTTACCAATTACTTTAAATCTGTGCCCTCACGTTCTTGATCCTTTCACGAGTGGGAACAGTTTCTCCCTATCTACTCTGTCCAGATTGCTCATGATTTGGAATACCTCTTATCAAATCTCGTCTCAGCCTTCTCTTCTCCAAGTCTCTGTTCCTGCACCCTCTGTACCCTTTAGTTTATATTGCCTCTCCTCATTGTTCCTACCAAATGTATCACACTTTGCTGCATTAAATTTCATCTGTCACATGTCCATCCATTCCACCAGCCTGTCTGTGTCATCTTGACACCTATCACTATCGTTCTCATAGTTCACAATACTTCCAGGTTTTATGTCAGCTGCAAATTTTGAAATTGTGCCTTGCACGCCCAAATCTCAATCATTAATATATAACATGAAAAGCAGTGGTCTTAATACAGACTCCTGGGGAACCCGATTGTCTTGGCTTGCTTCCTCCAGTCCAAAAAACAACTGTTCACCACTACTCTTTGTTTCCTGTCACTCAGCCAAATTTGTATCCATGCTACCACTGTTCCTTTTATTCCATGAGATTCAACTTTACTGGATAGCCTATTCTTCCTCTCTCTTTGGCCTCCTTATCTCGAGAGACAATGGGTAAGCGCCTGGAGGTGGTCAGTGGTGTGTGGAGCAACGCCTGGAGTGGCTATAAAGGCCAATTCTAGAGTGACAGGCTCTTCCACAGGTGCTGCAGAAAAATTTGTTTGTCGGGGCTGTTACACAATTGGCTCTCCCCTTGCGCCTCTGTCTTTTTTCCTGCCAACTACTAAGTCTCTTCGACTCGCCACACTTTAGCCCCGCCTTTATGGCTGCCCGCCAGCTCTGGGGATGTTGGCCGCCTCGAGGACTTCTGTGTTGGAGATACGGTCCTGCCACCTGATGCCAAGTATTCTCCGGAGACAGCGAAGGTGGAATGAATTGAGACGCCGCTCTTGGCTGACATACGTTGTCCAGGCCTCGCTGTCATAGAACAAGGTACTGAGGACACAGGCTTGATACACTCGGACTTTTGTGTTATTACATGTTACTTTATCAAATGACTTTACTAAGTCCATGAACACCACATCAACCACATTACCCTCATCAACCTCATCTCTGTCACTTCATTAAAACACTCAATCAAGTCAGTTAACCACAATTTGCCTTTAACAAATTCATCCTGGCTTTACTTAATTAATCCACACTTATCCAAGTGACTATACATTTTGTCCCGGATTATTGTTTCTAAAAACTTTCCCACCACCAAGGTTAAACTGACTGGCCTGTAGTTGTTGGTCTTATCCTTACACCCTGTTTTGAACAAGGGTATAACATTTGCAGTTTTGCAGTCCTTGGCAGCAGCCCCGCATGGAAGGAGCACTGGAAGATTATGGCTCGTGCCTCCGCAATTTTCATCCTTGCTTCCCTCAGCATCCTCAGATGCACTTCATTCGGTCCCAGTGACTTATCCACTTTCACTGTGGTCAGCCTTTCTAATATCTCTTATTCAGTTTTTAGCCCATCTAGTATCCCAACTACGTCCTCTTTCACTATGACTTTGGCAGAATCTTCTTCCTTGGTAAAAACAGATGCAAAGTACTCTTTTAGTACCTCAGTCATGCCTCCGTGCATACATCCCACTTTTGGTCCCCAATCAGCCCCATTCCTCCTCTTCCTACCTTTTTACTAGTTATTTGCCTATAGAAGATGTTTGGATTCCCTTTCATGTTAGCTACCTCGAATGTACCCGAACCATCTCCTCTTTCAAAACAGTCCATTGTTCTGTCACACTTTTTCCTACCAGTCTTTGATTCTAATTTACCTGGGACAGGCCCCTCCTCCAATCTGGTATTTTTACTCTAGATAACTCCTTGTTATTTTCCTTGGCTAATCTAAACCTTATGGTACTGTGATCACTGTTCCCTAAATGTTCCCCTATTGACACTTGATCCACTTGTCCCACCTCATTCCCCAGAACCAGATCCAGCAATGACTCCTTCCTCATTGGGCCAGAAATATACTGTTCAAGAAAATACTCCTGAACACACTTCAAAAACTCTTCCCCCTCTCTGCCCTTTGGACTATTACTATCCCATTCTACATTGGGATAATTGAAGTTCCCCATTATCACCACTCTATAGATTTTACACATCTGTTATTACTTTGCAAATTTGTTCCTCAAAATCTTTCCCACTAGTTGGTGGTCTATACAATACACCCAGTAGTTTAATGTTACCTGTATTGTTTCTGAACTCTAACCAAATAGATTCTGTCCTTGATCCCTCTAGGACATCCTCTCTCTTGAGCACCATCATATTCTCCTTAATCATTACAACCACCCCTCTGCCTGTTTTTCCCTCCCTATCTTTCCTGAACACCGAGTATACAGGAGTAATTAACTGCCACTCCTGCCCTTTTTTGAGCCAAGTCTCTTATTGCTACAGCATCATATTCCCAAATGGCTATTTGTGCCTGCTGCTTACCAATCTTATTTACCACGATTTGTGTGTTTACATAGATGCACTGTAAACCTAACAGACTTTATTGCATTCCCTCTTACTCTGACCCCTTGTAATATTTTATTATTTCTTACTCTAGTGCTATCTATCTCTCCCAATTCTTTGTGCACTTTGTTTCTCCTTTCTAATGCTAGATCCTGGTTCCAATCCCCTTGCCAAGTTAGCTTAAATCCTCCCCAACAGCAGTAGCAAACCGCCCCACAAGGACATTTGTCTCGGCTCTATTGTGGTGCAACCCTTCTGGCGTATATAGGTCCCAACTCCCCCAGAACCAGTCCTAATGTCCCAAGAGTCTAAAACCCTCCCTCCTGCACCATCTCTCTAGCCATACATTCATATGCTGTATCCACCTATTTCTATACTCACTAGCTCGTGACACTGGGGGAAATCTGGAGATTACTACCTTTAAGGTGCTGCTTGCTAGTCTCCTTCCTAGATCCCTAAAATCTGCTACAGGACCTCATTCCTCTTTCTGCCTATGTTGTTGGTACCAATATGAAGCATTACTGCTGGCTGTTCACCCTCCCTCCTCAGAGTGCTCTGCATCTACTCAGTGGCATTCTTGACCCTGGCACCACAGAGGCCACATACCATCCTGGATTCACATCTGCAGAAATGCCTGTCTGTTTCCCTAACTATTGAATTCCCTATCACTATTGCTTTCCCAATCTTCTTATTACCCCCCTACCCCCTATCCAGCTGAGCCACCCATGATACTGTGGACTTGCCTCTGGCTGTACTCCCCAGATGAACGATCATTCTCATCAGTATTCAGGGCTTCAGCTGATGACACTTCCTGCACATGTAGTTGTCCAGGATATGAGAAGTGTCCTGGAGTTCCCACATGGAAAAGGATGTATATTCCACAGGACTGAAGTGTCCTGCCATGTCTCTATTTATTAGACTAACTAATCTTTAACAGAAATAGACTTCTGTCCCTGATGCTTGTGCTCCTTTAACTTCCAATCAGATGATAAAAATACTAAACACACGAAAAGTGAAATATAGATACCTAATTTATATAATTACCTTAAAAATCCTCAGCTTCTGTGGTCATTGTGCTGTCACTCTGACATCACTTTTTTGATTTCTCCTGAGTCTGATTTTGGCTCCCACTCCTGTATATCCAGCCTCCGATCTCCTGTCTTTCTTATTGAATCCCTGTGATCTCCCACTCCTGTATATCCAGCCTCCGATCTCCTGTCTTTCTTATTGAATCGCTGTCTTCTCCCACTCCTGTGTATAGAGAGATACATCACTGAAACAGGTCCTTAGCTCACCGAGTCTGTGCCGACCATCAACCACCCATTTATACTAATCCTACAGTAATCCTATGTCCCCTACCACATCCCCACCTTCCCTCAATTCTCTTACCACCTACCTACACTAGGGGTAATTTACAATGGCCAATTTACCTATCAACCTGCAAGTCTTTGGCTGTGGGAGGAAACTGGAGCACCCAGTGGAAACTCACGCGGGTCACAGAGAGAACTTGCAAACTCCGCACAGGCAGTACCCGAAACTGAACCCGGTCGCTGGAGCTGTGAGGCTGCGGTGCTAACCACTGCGCCACTGTGCCGCCCACTCCCACTGTCTTCTCCCACTCCTGTATTTCCAGCCTCCGATCTCCTGACTTTCTTATTGAATCCTTGTGATCTCCCACTCCTGTATATCCAGCCTCTGATCTCCTGGCTTTCTTATTGAATCCCTGTGATCTCCCACTCCTGTATATCCAGCCTCCGATCTCCTGACTTTCTTATTGAATCCCTGTGATCTCCCACTCCTGTATATCCAGCCTCCGATCTCCTGACTTTCTTATTGAATCCCTGTGACCTCCCACTCCTGTATATCCAGCCTCTGATCTCCTGACTTTCTTATTGAATCCCTGTGATCTCCCACTCCTGTATATCCAGCCTCCGATCTTCTGGCTTTCTTATTGAATCCTTGTCTTCTCCCACTCCTGTATATCCAGCCTTTGATCTCTTGGTTTTCTCCTCTATATGCCCACTTGATTGGCACCCCATCCACAAACATTCACTCCCTTCACCACCGACGCACAGTGGCAGCAGTGTGTACCATCTACAAGATGCACTGCAGCAACTCACCAAGGCTCCTGTAACAGCACCTTCCAAATCCACAACTTCTACCACCTGGAAGGACAAGAGCAGCAGATGCATGGGAACATCACCACCTGCAAGTTCCCCTCCAAGCTACACACTATCCTGTCTTGGAACTATATTGCTGTTCCTCCATTGTCGCTGTTCCAAAATCCTGGAACTCCCTTCCTAACAGCACTGTGGGTGTGCCTACCCCACATGGACTGCAGTGTTTCAAGGAGGCATCTCACCTTCTCAAGGGCAATTAGGGATGGGCAATAAATGCTGGCCTAGCCAGCGATGCCCACATCCCCATAAAACTAATTAAAAAAAGAAAAAATAAAGGGATTTCTTTGTTTTTAGAGCTTTATTACAGACAAAAATAAAACAGTTGGGCTGAATACTTTCTCAATCTTGAAGAAACAGAAGATGAGATATGTTGTGTTCCAAAGTGGCACAGTGGTTAGCACCGCAGCCTCACAGCTCCAGCGACCCGCATTCGATTCTGGGTACTGCCTGTGCGGAGTTTGCAAGTTCTCCCTGTGGGTTTTCGCCAGGTGCTCTGGTTTCCTTCCACAGCCAAAGACTTGCAGGTTGATAGGTAAATTGGCCATTATAAATTGCCCCTAGTATAGGTAGGTGGTAGGGGAATTGAGGAAAGATGGGGATGTGAGAGTGTAATGGGATTAATGTAGGATTAGTATAAATGGGTGGTTGATGGTCAGCACAGACTCGGTGGGCCGAAGGGCCTGTTTCAGTGATGTATCTCTAAATAAATAAATAAAGCTGGCATACGGTCTGGCCTCCGAGTACATGTAGTCAGGTCCCTGGGATTCTTTGGAACACTTCTTTTCAGGCAGCGTTAGGAATTAAGTAACAGGTTTTTCTTCAAAGATTGGAGACGAGATGAATTGACATCGTGGACTTCTTAGTATCTTTTAGAGAGGTGCTGGAAAGCTGAGCTGGGTTGTGGTCTTCTCTTGGAAGACTTCCTTGGGAATTCTCTTCTTGGAAGTTCTCTCCCTTTTTCTGCAGGCTTTTGAAAGAGATGGAACAGGCTGGACTGAGGCGGGGTACAGTCCTTCAGTTTTATTTTTTTAAACTCCAACCTCTTTTAAACAGTTCATTCCCAATTCCAAACAATTCAAAAGTGAAGCCCGATACAGAAAGTCTCCCTTCTGACCTGTCACTTCTCTGCAGACATCTTCCTCAGTTACCAGGGTTTCCGTTCTATTTTTAACTTGAGTCATGTGACAACAAATAAATGTTGTTGTCACACAAGTCCTTTCTGTGTCCTCTTGATGACCCTCTTGAAAAAAAACTGCTCCAACATTTCTTCAGTTTGACTATGAAGTCCTCAAAAATACATTTAACAAAAACAGAAGCACTTTTGTAACATATTCCATGTGGTAGCAAATTCCACACTTTAACCACTCTCTGAGAAAATAAATTTCTCCTGAATTCCCAATTGGATTTATTAGAGACTATCTTATATTAATGGTCCCTAGTTTTGGTCTTCCCACAAGTGTAAGCATCTTCTCTACACCTACTACCCTTTCATCTTCTTAAAGACCTCTATCAGGCCTGTCCTCAGTTTCTTTTTGTCAATTTCCTAAAATTAGTGTTCGGAAACAAGTGGATCTGTCCAGTAACTTATCAAATGTACCTATCTTGTTGCACTTACTGTCATATGAAGCATGCAAGATCAAATCATGCCCCTATGATTCTCCTGGCTGTTTTGCAGTGTCCTGGAGATTAACCTATAATTCCAGGATACTCCACGACAATCCTGGAGGGTGGCAATCTTAGACCTCGAGTTACAATTCCATGGGCTTGAAAGTTAGGCCTGCAAAAATGAAGTTTGATTGATAAAATTAGACATATGGTATAGTTATACCTATAGCTTCATTTTATGTATGTTGCATTTATTACTAAGTCACTAAGCACCCTTCTCTCACCTTTACATGGCCCATCTCCAACACTTCCTTCTTCTTCCTTGACTTCTCTGTCTCCATCTCCGGGGATAGGCTGTCTACTAATATTTATTATAAGCCCACCGACTCCTACAGCTACCTCGACTACACTTCTTCACACCCTGCCTCCTGTAAGGACTCCATTCTATTCTCCCAGTTTCTCCGTCTCCGACGCATCTGCTCTGATGTTGCAACCTTCCACAACAGCGCCTCTGATATGTCTTCCTTTTTCCTCAACCGAGGATTCCCCCCCGCTGTGGTTGACAAGGTCCTCAACCATGTCCGGCCCATTTCCCGCACTTCTGCCCTCACGCCTTCCCCTCCCTCCCAGAAGCGTGACAGGGTTCCCCTTGTCCTCACTTTCCACCTCATCAGCCTCCATATCCAAAGGATCATCCTCCGCCATTTCCGCCACCTCCAGCGTGATGCCACCACCAAAATCATCTTATCCTCTCCTCCCCTGTCCACATTCCAAATGGGATCGTTCCCTCTGGAACCCTGGTCCACTCTTCCATTACCCCTGACACCTCGTCTCCTTCCCATGCAATCGCAGGAGGTGTAATACCTGCCCATTTACCTCCTCTCTCCTCACTATCCCAGGCCCTAAATACTCCTTTCGGGTGAAGCAGCGATTTACTTGTACTTCTTTCAATTTAGTATACTGTATTCACTGCTCACAATGCGGTCGCCTCTACATTGGGGAGACCAAACGCAGATTGGGTGACCACATTGTTCAGTCCGAAAGCATGACCCCAAGCTTCTTGTTCTTATTGCCATTTCAATACTCCTTCCTGCTCTCATGCCAACATTTCTGTCCTTGGCCTGCTCCAGTGTTCCAGTGAACATCAACACAAGCTCTTTTGATTAGGCACCCTACAGCCTTGCGGACTGAACATTGAGTTCAATAACTTCAAAGCATGACTGGAATTTTTAAAAATATTTTTTAACTATGTGCCTGCTTTTCATGTTGTCAGAGCTGCTCATTATTCTGCTATTAACACTCTGTCTGGACTAGTGCTTTGTCTTTCACCACAAGAATTAACACACGCTTTACCTTTGTCCCAGGACAGCTTTGTTATTTAAACTCTGCTGTCCTATCAACACTTTGTTCTCTCCCCCACCCCGCTCCCCTTCACTTGCTTAAAACCTAATTCTTTTCTAACCTTTGCCAGTTCTGATGAAAGGTTACTGACCTGAAACGTTAACTTTGCTTCTCTCTCCACAGATGCTGCCAGACCTGCTGAGTATTTCCAGCACTTTTTATTTTGGCTTAATGTAGGAGCTGTCCATGGTAGTTTTCCAAGCAGTAAAATTTACTGTTTCCAGCATTTTCAGATGAAACTGTGAGCCCTTTTGTATATAATACACGGTTAATGACAAATATTTGAAATGAATGATTCCACAGCGACTCGGAAATGTTCAAGGTTATTTCTGGGCAAGTACTATATAATATCAAATAAACCTCTATTAAAAAAGCCATTTGGAAATGCTACTGCTGTGTAGAATTTTAGGTAACATAATATTAACTTATCTGACAAATACTATAGTGATAATTCTCCCTGAAATTTCTCTCAGCATCTTATTTCCTTTCCAATTTCTTTGCCCCAGTCAACATTTGTCCTTGCTGAATTGCCTTCCTTCTCACTTCAATGCACTTGTGTCAATTAACATCATTTTAAAAAAAAGCTGAATGAGTATTTGGTTCAGAGTGACATTGACTGTTATAAGAATATTTAAGAGATGGTTGTTGCGTGAAACATGATCTTTGTAAACTTTTGGGGACACAGAATTGTGTCAACAGATTGGGAATAAATGATGTTAAAGTTGTTATTAGATGAGAAATGTCATTAGCCCATTTTGTCTCATTGATCTCAAATGACCCTGAATTTCCCCAAAATTGCACCATTCTATTGGTTTTTGACTGATTCCTTTATTTTGCCTCTGCTCCTCTACCTGGGATACATCGGGATTACTAGACTGAAAAAGACCAAGGTCAATCTAGTTTGCTGCTACGATCCTGGTAGTCACATGGAGTTGTTGACAAATCATAGTAATCAGTGTCTATGAATTAGTCTGCAATAGACCCAGACACAACCCAATGGTGGAGAGCTCTGGGAACCACAGATACCTTTGCATTGATCGCTCTTGGAACTTCCTGCCATCAATCCTAAACTTGACTTTTACTCATTTGAACCAGTGACCTTTTGTCCTATTCTCTCAGATTAATTTAAAGCAATTTTCCAGATTTCTTATCTTGAGCCAAGATTTACCCTGCATCCCCTCAGCTTTGAGCTCACCCAATAACCTTTCATGTGGAACTTTGCCCAATGTCTTCTGGAAATCCAGGTACCGCATGTCATAGGGCTTACCATAGTCTTTGCTTCTCAAAGAAGTCAAAGAGGTTGGTCAGCAGCATCTTCCCTTTTGAATCCATCTTGATTGCCGTTACTTATGTGTTTTTTTGCCAGATAATCTGGTAATAGATTTCATTAGTGCACATGAAACAGAAGTAAGAATAATCGGCTGAATTTTATAAGCCTGCTTATTAAAAAAATGTCAGCCCGCCCATGCACGGTGACTCATTTAAATAGCCATGTGGGCCCCACACCCCCCACCCGATCACATGGAGGGGGCGGGCTGCACAGGCAGTGATGCCATTTTGAAAGGGCAGTCAGCCCTACCGTGAAATTTGCATATTAAAAGTTAAATGGAAGTAAAATAAATACATCTCTTTTCCCCCACTCCCACCACCCAATAACAATTTAATTAATTATTTGTCTTCCCCCCCCTCACAACATTGACCTTTACCATCTGACCTTTCCCTCCCAAATTACACAAACTTACACCTACAACCCTTCCCAACATCCCCTACACCATGATGCTAATTTGACACAGACCCCCCCCCCCCCCCCACACTGATAAACTTACTTCTCTCCCCACCGCCCCCCCCCCCCCCCACCCCACAAGTGTTCCACCTTGTTTCTCTGGATGGAGATCCAAAGGTGCGGCAGTGCTGGCCGCCAGGGTGAAGATCAGGAGGCGACGTGGAATTAATTAATACAGCTATTTTAATTTATTTAAATATTTAAATTGTGGTCCCATCGCCGAGCAGCCGTAGGGGGGCCACCACGAAGCCTTGCCGCAGCCGGTAATATCCGGCTGGGCCGCACTGGCATTGAGGTCCGTGGCGGGCCTCATCTGGGGCCATCTTCAGGCTCCCACTGCCACGGATCCTAACGCCAAGGGGTCCTAAATGTCCAACCCATTCTGAGACTGATTTGTTGCCCTTTTTGAATCTGGGTACAAAGTCAGTCTACTGTAGCAGGAGATGGTGGCATGGTGGTAATGTCACTTGACAAGTAGTTCAGAGGCCCAGGCTAAAGCCCTGGGGACACGGGTTCAAATCCCACCATGGAAGTTTGTAAAATTTAAACACAATTAATTAATTAATATTTAAAAAATCTGGAATTGAAAGCTAGTTTCAGTCATGGTGCTATGAAACTATCATTGATTGTTGTCAAAACCCATCTGGTGCACTTTAGGGAAGGAAATCTGCTGTCCTGACCTGGGCTAGCCCATATATGACTCCAAACTCACAACAATGTGGTAGACTCTTAATTTGCCCAGCATGCCATTCAGTTAATGGGCAACAAATGCTGGCCTTGCCAGTGATGCCAACGTCCCATGAAAGAATAAAAAAAAGCAGGACTTCCTTATTCGTTTGTTGGGGATGTGAGCGTTGCTGCAGTCCATCTGGGGTAGGTACATCCACAATGTTATTGGGAAGGGAGTTCCAGGATTTTGACCCAATGACAGTGAAGGAACGGCAATATAGTTCCAAGTCAGGACGGTGTGTGGTTTGGAAGGGAACTTGCAGGTGGTGGTGTTTCCACGCATCTGCTGCCCTTGTCCTTCTAGGTGGTAGAGATCGTGGGTTTGGAAGGTGCTGTCTAAGGAGTCTTGGTGAATTGCTGCAGTGCATCTTGTATATGGTACACACTGCTGGCTGTGTGCGTTGGTGGTGGAAGGAGTGAATGTTTGTGGATGGGGTGCCAATCAAGCAGGTTGCTTTGTCTTGGATGGTGTCAAGCTTCTTGAATATTGTTGGAGCTGCACCCATCCAGGCTTTGGGGAGTCAGGAAGTGAGTTGCTCGCCGCAGGATTCCGAGCCTCTGACCTGCTCTTGTAGCCATGGTATTTAAAAGGCTACTCCAGTTCAGTTTCTGGTCAATGATAACCTCCAGGATGTTGACAGTGGAAGATTCAGCAACCGCAATGCCATTGAATATCAAGGGGACATGGTTAGATTCTCTCTTGTTGGCATCACTGGCCTACTCCTGCATGTATGTTCCTATGGGAAAAATGTATTGAAGTGGATGATCAGCCATGATCATACTGAATGGTGGAGCAGGCTCGATGGGCTGAATGGCCTACTCCTGCTCCTATGTTCCGATGTACTCGTAAGGAGAAAGAACTTGCATATTTATATTGTGCCTTTTATGACCTCAGGACATCTCAAAGCGCTTGATCACCAATAAAGTATGTTTTGAATTAAAGTCACTGTTGTAATCTGGGGAAACATGGCAGCCATTTTGCAAATAATAGCCAGATAGTCTGTTCCAATGGTGTTGATTGAGGGATGAACATTAACCAAGACACCAGGGAGAACTCCCTTGCTCCATAGTAGTGCTTTGGGATCTTTTATGTCCACTTAATGTATTTTAATATAACATCCTAAAGACGTCACCTCTGGCAGAGCAGCACTCCCTCAGTACTGCACAGGAGTGCCAGTGTAGCTTTTATGCTCAAGTCTGTGGAGTGGTCATTATTGCATTGGTGTTTACAGGAGGTTACAACATTAACACACTTCAAAATAATGTTATTGGCTTCAAAGCACTTTGAGATGTCCTGAGATCATGAAGAGCGCTATAGATATGCAAGTCTTTCTTTGATGTTTATGAACATCTATTCTTTTAAGTGCAGCTTTTCATTTTGCATTATTTGGATGAGGACATTGACGGATTTTCTGAAATATTTATCATGTGTTATCAGCACATTTACTGATTTATTGGATATAATTTCAACGATCTCCATTATGGAGATGTTAGTTAATCAAACTGAAAACATGCTGTTGCCTTAATTGTGCTGTCATGCAGAAGTGTTCCTAAATTTTTTTTTTGAGATACAGCACTGAAACAGGCCCTTCGGCCCACCGAGTCTGTGCTGACCATCCACCACCCATTTATACTAATCCTACATTAATCCCATATTCCCGACCACATCCCCACCATTCTCCTACCACCTACCGACACTAGGGGCAATTTACAATGGCCAATTTACCTATCAACTTGCAAGTCTTTGGCTGTGGGAGGAAACCGGAGCACCCGGCAGAAAGCCACGCAGTCACAGGGAGAACTTGCCAACTCCACACAGGCAGTACCCAGAATCAAACTTGGGTCACTGGAGCTGTGAGGCTGCAGTGCTAACCACTGCTCCACTTCCTCTTCTTTGGCCTCCTTATCTCAAGAGACAATGGGTAAGCGCCTGGAGGTGGTCAGTGGTGTGTGGAGCAGCGACTGGAGTGGCTATAAAGGCCAATTCTAGAGTGACAGGCTCTTCCACAGGTGCTGCAGAGAAATTTGTTTGTCGGGGCTGTTACACAGTTGGCTCTTCCCTTGCGCCTCTGTCTTTTTTCCTGCCAACTGCTAAGTCTCTTCGACTCGCCACACTTTAGCCCCGCCTTTATGGCTGTCCGCCAGCTCTGGCGAACGCTGGCAACTGACTCCCACGACTTGTGATCAATGTCACAGGATTTCACGTCGCATTTGCAGACTTATTTTAAAGCGGAGACATGGACGGCCGGTGGGTCTGATACCAGTGGCGAGCTCGCTGTACAATGTGTCTTTGGGGATCCTGCCATCTTCCATGCGGCTCACATGGCCAAGCCATCTCAAGCGCCGCTGACTCAGTAGTGTGTACAAGCTGGGGATGTTGGCCGCCTCGAGGACTTCTGTGTTGGAGATATGGTCCTGCCACCTATTGCCAAGTATTCTCCGGAGGCAGCGCAGATGGAATGAATTGAGACGTCGCTCTTGGCTGACATACGTTGTCCAGGACTCGCTGCCGTAGAGCAAGGTACTGAGGACACAGGCTTGATACACTCGGACTTTTGTGTTCCGTGTCAGTGCGCCATTTTCCCACACTCTCTTGGCCAGTCTGGACATAGCAGTGGAAGCCTTTCCCATGTGCTTGTTGATTTCTGTATCTAGAGACAGGTTACTGGTGATAGCTGAGCCTAGGTAGGTGAACTCTTGAACCACTTCCAGAGCGTGGTTGCCAATATTGATGGATGGAGTATTTCTGACGTCCTGTCCCATGATGTTCGTTTTCTTGAGGCTGATGGTTAGGCCAAATTCATTGCAGGCAGCCGCAAACCTGTCGATGAGACTCTGCAGGCACTCTTCAGTGTGAGATGTTAAAGCAGCATCGTCAGCAAAGAGGAGTTCCCTGATGAGGACTTTCCGTACTTTGGACTTGGCTCTTAGACGGGCAACCTGCCCCCTGATCTTGTGTGGAGGAAAATTCCTTCTTCAGAGGACTTGAACGCATGTGAAAGCAGCAGGGAGAAGAAAATCCCAAAAAGTGTGTGTGCGAGAATTTCTGCATTGAGAGACAGGTTACTGGTGATAGTTGAGCCTAGATAGGTGAACTCTTGAACCACTTCCAGAGTGTGGTCACTGATATTTATGGATGGGACATTTGTGACGTCCTGTCCCATGATATTCGTTTTCTTGACGCTGATGGTTAGGCCAAATTCGTTGCAGGCAGCCGCAAACCTGTCGATGAGACTCTGCAGGCACTCTTCAGTGTGAGATGTTAAAGCAGCATCGTCAGCATCTGTGCCTCCCCTATTGTTGCAAATGAGAAAACAAAGCCACCTCCTCCTCAACTCAGGCTTTGACCTACATTGAAGGAAAAAATCTTTTCCTGGTTGGCCTCCCTCCATAAACTTGAGCTCATCCAAAACTCGACTGTCCATATCCCGACTCACATCAAGCTCTGTTCACTCATCACCCTCTGTGTTTGCTGACCTACGTCCACCAATGCCTCAGTTTTAAAATTATCATCCTCAGGTTCAATCCCTCCATAGTCTTTCCCCGCCCTATCTCTGTAATCTCCTGCAGACCTACAACCTTCCAAAATCTCTGAGCTCCTCCAATTCTGGTTTCTTGTGAGTCCCCGACTTCCTTTCTCCCTCCTTTGTTGATCACACATACCGACATCTAGACCCTAAGCTCTGGAACTCCCTCCCTATACCTCTCTTTCTATTTCTCTCTCCTCCTTCGAGATGCTGCATTAAAACCTACCTCTTTGTTCAAGCTTTGGTCACCTGTCCTAGTCTCCCTATGTGGCTCACTGTCAATGAGTGTGAGTGCCTAGGTGTGCATAGCTATGCACATTCTTTCTTCTATTTCTATTACTTCAGAGATTCCATCTCATATTCTCTCACTGAGCTGAGAAACTGGCAGTTCTGTTCCAAGGTCTGGCCATCTGCCATTAAGAATCATGCACCACATTAATCTGCTGACAAATGAGTCTAGCCATCAATACTGCTTTTAAAAAATTCAGACAAATGGAATTAACTTTTATATCCCTTTGCCTTATTTTTAGTGCTCAGTTCATAGTAGCATGGGGGAATGTTAGAGTTGGAGTGACTGTCTGATGGAAGCTCATGACCCCAGTGGTACAAGGGAGTTGAATGTCAGAGAGTTAGTGATAGCTCTAGACGGGAGCACAGGGGAATGATGAGTGAACGGGACTTGGTGCTAAGTTTGGATACGGGCAACAGAGTTTGGAAGAGTTCAAGTTTACTAAGAGTGACATAAGGCTTTCATGATAGACAGTCTGTCCATAATTTCACGTGTCCAAATTTCTTGAACATATGGGCAGGCACATTATAATGTCATGCCAATGAGGGAAATACATCGTGCAATATATTTCCTGCCAGTTGTACCTTAACAATTTTCAATTTAAAGTGCGCCTGAGTGTTCCTGGTATCCAGCATTGCTAAGGGCATTGAGAGTGAATTAAAACTTTAAATGCTGCCTTCTCAAAAGCAAGTCATGATTGATTTGCTGTTAGGAAACTCTTTCAATCGGAAACTGGATAAAATATTTTTAAAATTTAAGCCGGTTGGGATGGATTTGCAGGCCCACTTAACACTACAGCAAAGGGCCACAGTAAAATCCTTCCCCCGACACCCTCCACATCACTCTCCCCCCCCACACCCCGACTGAAGTCCCAGATGCCCTGTGGCCTTGCCGTGCCATTATCAGCTCACATTTCCAGTGTGAGAAAACCCTGAACTAACTTTAGCAGGAAAACATAGTGCAAGATGCCATGTTCAAGCAAGATCCGGCCCAAATATTGTGATAAATAAATGCTTAATCAGCCAGATATGTACAGCTAAAATAAAACATCGGTTACAATACTGGCTAAAAAAAGAGACCAACTCGACTTTCTGATCAGCAGAACAATCTTTTATGAGGCATCACAGTGAATGTGCAGAATTGATTTAATTGAGTATGCTGTTGCAATCTTGCGGCATGTGTGTGGGGACTATTTTAAGAGTTGGTTTGCGATGGTTTATTTTCTGCTTATAGCACGACTGGAAATATTTCTGGATCATCACTAATACTCTTAACTTGTCAGATCCTCTCATTATTCCTGACAATGGATGAACTGAACCCAGAGACAGAAAGACTGGTATGATAGCAGAGTATGTGGAAACATTGATCTGCTTCTCACAGATCGAACTTCAACTTCCCCACTCCACTGAGTTCAGGATCATAGTTATGCCGCTCGTACGATCATGGAAATTACAACACTGAAGGATTGCACCATACCAGTGCTGGCCCTGGCTATTCAATTGGATCTGTACACTCTAATCACATTCTTGCCTATCTGTTTGTACTCTTCCTTTTCAAACAGTTATCCAATTCCCTTTTAAATAATGCACACAGGCCAATCCTTGAAACTTGGAAAAGCTGATGGATGGTCTCAAAATAGCTGACACGTGGTCTCTGGAAAGCTAACAATTAAAAAGATGGTGTACAGCCCTGATTAAAGACTAAGGGATCACATTCCACAAGTCAGGTTGTAGTTTGGGGAAAGCTGTAACCAAATGGCCTCTTGTATGATATTCAGAAAGAAACAGTCACAATGGGAGTGCAGTGGGATGTTAACTGCTCGTGACTTCTACTGAAGTTATACCCAAAATTCTAACAGCTGTATTGTAGGGGGAAATTGAAGTGCATAAGCATGCAATTTGTGGAGTGGTGGAATTTTTAGAGGGCGAGTTAAGCTTCGATGATATAGGAGCTGGAGGAGGACACTTGGCTCTTTGAGCCTGCCCCGCCATCCAACAAGATCTTGGTTGATCTTCTACCTCAACTCCACATACCTGCAGTATCCCCATATCCCTTAATTCCCTTAGTACCCGACCTCTGTCTTGAATATATCCAACAATTGAGCATGCCCAGCTCTCTGAGGTAAAGAATTCCAAAGATTCACAATCCTTTTGAGTGAAGAAATTCCTCCTCATCTCAGTCCTAAATCTCTGACCCCTTATTCTGAGGCTGTGAGCCTGTGTTCTAGATTCTCCAGCCAGGGCAAACATCTTCTTAGCACCTACCTGTCAAGCCCCTTAAGAATTCTTGGGGAAGGGAGACAGGATTCTCAGGAAACTTTGGTACATTTTTCAGCATTTTTAAGTGTACGGTGGTGCAGCATTAAAGAGAGGTAGAGACAGGGCACCCAGAAGGAGACCCAGAGAGTGCTCAGCAACACTGACCTGTGAGGGTTTACCTGCAGATTGGTACAGGGGTAGCCTGAACCAGCTGACATTCTGGCACCATGGTGGGTATTGGTTGAGGGTGGAGTGGAGGGGTGAATATGCAGACGTGTTGACAGAGAGGCTCTGACTTCGATCTTTCCCCTCCTCCCTCCCATTCCCAGGCTCTGACCTCCAATCATTCACTCCCTTCCGATTGCGATGCTTCAATCCCTCCCCTTCCAGTCCCCGATCCTTCACTCCCGATTGCCAGGGTCTGAACCCAGCTTCAACCCTTGACCTTTATTAGTTGCTGTGGGGACCATCTCCAAAATCTGGAGTCTGTGGCCTTGTACTGCTGGCTTTCTCCCCCGGCAGCTGGCCAGCCTGTCAATCTACTTGGTTACCAGGTGGGAAAGGGAATAAAGAAATAGCAATAAGGTCCTGCCATTCCTGGGATTTCTGGCTTTCCCCCTATGCATAACCATTCTCCCTCCACACTTCCCACTTCCCCATAAATATCAGGGCCGATGGATTGATTGAGGGGTGTGGAAGAAATAAGATATAATGAGGATGGGGGAGGGGTGATATCTGTAAAGCGAGGTATGTGTAATGTGGAGTGAAGAGGTTTTGAGTGGAGTTGATGGTTGTGTAAGTGAGAAGAGAATGGTATTGGTGTGCGATGTGATGAGAGGCGTGTGTGCTTGGCCTGAGAAAGAGGTGCTGCGGTGTACCCTTGTGGTTGTAAGCTTAAGGATTTGGTGGAGAGTGGGGGAAATTGTTGGCATGGTGAAGGTAGTTCTAAGAGAGCTGGAGAATTGAAGGGTTGCACTCACCTTTGCTGCTCTGGTGAGGTCATTGAAGCTATGCCTCCAGTCAGCCCAGCAATCAGGGACGTATCTGAAGAGCAAAGTGGGATGAGAGGCATAGTGTTTTGACTAATTCTAATCCTTCTCAAATATAAATGCAGGCAGGGGATGCACCTTAAGGAGGCCTCATGATTTGGCTGGAAATGATGTGCCTCACGTGGGTGAGCTGCCTGATTCGTGCTATGATTGGGTGGGCAGTTCATCAATCTAATTTAAAGGAGACCAAGTGTTAAAATTGTCAGAGCTTCACCCCGCAAATATTATGGGGCATGCTGCCTGCCAACCGCCCAGCCTTTATCACCTCCCCCGTTCCCCCCCCCCACACCCGGCCCCCCTCAACCCCATCAATCCCGATTGCCACACTGGGTTAAATTTGGGTCTTCTGCTGGTTGTACTCTTTGTACTGCACAAAGAGCTTAGAGGAGCTGATTAATGCCTACAAGACTTCAATGAAAGGAAGCAGGGTCTGCAGTGCTTGGCAACTTTACATCAGAACAGGCTTTAATACAAAAAACATTAGCAGTCAACAGGTTTTCCTTACAATTGTGTTGATACTATGCATCATAAGGCATCTTAATTCCCAGCCAGGCATAAGCACATGTAAAAATAGGAGTAGGAGCAGGCCAAATGGCCCTTCGAGCCTGCTCTGCCATTCAATAAGATAATGGTTGATCTTTGACCTCAACTCCACTTTCCAGCCCGATTGCCATAATCCCGTGATTTCCATGGAGTCCAAGTATCTACCGATCTCAGCCTTGAATATACTCAATGACTTTGCATCCATACGCTCTGCGTTGGAGAATTCCAAAGATTCACAATCCTCTGAGTGAAGAAGTTTCTCCTCATCTCAATCCGAAATGGCTCCCTGTGCTAGACTCTCCAGCCAAGGGAAACAGCCTCTCAGTGTCTACCCTGTCAAGCCCTCTCAGAATCTTATATGTTTCAATGAGATCACCTCTCATTCCTGTAAACTCCAAAGGCACATTCTTCTCAATCTCTCTTCATAGGACAACCCTCTCAGCCCTGGAATCAATCTAGTGAACCTTTGTTGCATCTGCCTAAAGCAAGTAGGTAAGGAGACCAGAACTGTACACAGTACTCCAGGTGTGGCCTCACCAACTCTCTGTGCAATTGCCACAAGACATCCTTAGTCTTGTACTCCAAACCCCTTGCAATAAAGGTCAATGTACCATTTGCCTTCCTAATTGCTTGCTGTACCCCCAGATTAACTTTCTGTGTTTCTTGTACAACAATACCAAAATCCCTCTGAACACCAACTTTTAATAGTGTCTCACTTAAAAAAAATTCTGTTTCTCTATTCTTTCTACCAAAGTAAATAACCTCCCATTTCCCCACATTAGATTCCACTGGAAGTGGTTCTCAAATTCTGCTGCCTTGGGTCCACAGTGACAGACAATCTATCCCTTGATGCAGATCTCGATACACGAATGGGGAAAGCAGCTACCACCTTTGGCCAACTTGTGAAACGTGCACGGGATAACACCAAGCTGACTCTTAGGACCAAGCTGATGGTTCTCAGGCTTGTGTTCTCAGCACTTCGCTGTATGGCTGTGAAACATGGGCAACCAACAGCTACCAGGAAAAGGTCAATAATTTCCATCTTCACTGTCTGCCGTGCATTATGGGTATCTCCTAGCAGAGCAAGTTACAAATGCAGCAATCCTTTCAAAGGCAGAGCTCCCAAATATGTTGGCATTAATCAAACAGAGTGGATCGGACACGTCCGCAGGATGGAAGATGGTCGCATACCCAAGGACTTCCTGTATGGTGAGGTAGCCAGGGCCAGATGACCAGTGGAGTGCCAAAGCTCTGCTTCAAGATGCTTGCAAGTGTGTCATGAAGGCCCAAAATGTTGATTATTGCACCTGGGAGTCACTAGCTGGTGAAAGAGGGAAACGGCAGCACATCCTGTGGACTGATGTGCACTACCACAATGACCAGTGGCTACAGCAGCTTGGCAACAGGTGGCAACTTCAAAAATAACAACTCACAGCATCACTTGGCAGTGGCAATTGTGGCAGAACCTGCCTCTCAAAGATTGGCCTTCACTGCCATCAGTAAAGGTGCACCAAGAGAAGACACACCACCTAAATGGATTCTTTGCTGCGTGTCCATCATCTCTCGTAGATGGAAGGATGCCACTTTCTTGCCCACTCAATTAACCAATCTATATCCATTTGTAAGCTCTTTATGTCCTTCTCACAGATTACTTTCCTACCTAGCTTTGTATCATCAGCAAACTTGGATACATTACACTCAGTCCCTTCATCTAAGTCATTAATGTAGATTGTGAATAGCTGAGGCCCAAGTACTGATCTTTGCAGTACCCTAGTGCAACAGCCTGCCAACCCGAAAATGATCCATTTCTTCCTGCCCTCTGCTTCCTGTCTGTTAACCAGTCCTCTCTCCATGCTAATATATTACCCTTAAACCCAAGTCCTTATCTTTTTCAACAACCATTCATTTGGCACCTTACTGAATGCCTTTTGAAAATTCAGTTATACAATATTCACTGGTTCCCCTTAATCTGACCTACTAGTTATATCCTCAAAAAACCAATAGATTTGTCAAACACGAATACCCTTTCATAAAACCATGTTGACTCTGCCTAATCATATTATGATTTTCTAAGCGCCCTGTTACCAATTCCTTAATAATGGATTCCAGCATTTTCCCAATGACTGATGTCAGGCTAACTGGCCTATTGTTCCCCGTTTTCTCTCTCCCTTCCTTCTTGAATAGCAGTGTTACATTTGCTAACTTCCAGTTCAGTGGGACTATTCGAGAATCTAGGGATTTTTGGAAAATCACAACCACTGCATCCACTATCTTTGCTGCCACGTCTTTTAGAACCCTAGTAAGCAGGCTCTCCGGTCACAGGGATTTGTCAGCTTTCAATCCCATTAATTTCTCCAGTACTTTTTCCTTGCTGATATTAATTACTTTAAGTTTCTCACAGTTATTACACACTTAGTTCCCCACTTATCTGGTATGTATTTTGTGTCTTCTAATGTGAAGGGCTGGATTTTTGTTCCAGAGACGGCAAACAGGAACCAGGTCTGGTTTTGGGTCAGAAACCTGCCTCCAGTGGAAGCTGATTCAGATTCAGATTTTCAAATGGGGAAGCCCTTAACTGGCATGGAGATGGGTTTCCTGTCCAACTAGAGCCAGTGGGGTTGGGAATGGAGGTGAGTCAGATCAAGTGTGGGACTTGTAGACTTCCAAGGCAGCCATCACTGAGGTTGCTAGTTCTCCTGAGGGAGAGATCTGCCTTCCACAACACCAGAAGGAAGCAAGATGTCACAGGGGAGCTGCGGGCCTGGCACTAAGGGCGGGGCAAGCCCTCACTTCATCAATGCTGGTCTGAATCTAATGCTCGAGGCCATGAGGGAGAAGAGGGAGGTCCTCTTCCCAGAGAGTAGCAGCAGGACACTTCCTTGTTGTGCAGCAGGGGCACCTCTCTGTTCAGTGTTATTCCCCTCTGCCTCCTCTTCTTCTTCATCCTCTTACCTCCTGCTCCTCCCCAGATGAGCTGTCTCCTTCCAGGGCGTCACTGTCTTCAAGATCCACACTTCCCTGAAAGGCCATGTTATTTATGGAGAGTACAGCCGTCCACCACAATGACAGAGACCCTTGCAGGATTGCATTGGAGGGTGCCACCCAACTGGTCCAGGCAGCAGAACTGCATCTTCGGAGGCCCGTGGCCTACTCAATGGTAGGCCTGCTGGGCAGGTGGCATTGGCTGTATTTCCTCTGTGCCTCTGTCTCGGGCTCCCACAGTGGGGTCAGTAGCCATCTCTTTCAGAGGATGAAGGAATCATGGCAGCTGCCAGGAAAGTGAGCACACAGATGGCAGAAGCTCTTGCCGTGGCCACAGACCAGTTGGACGCTAAGTCAGTGGAAGCCCTTCCTGTTGATGGATCTCACTGCCTATTTGCTGGGTCCCTTGATGGCCACATGGATACAACAGATGATGTCCTGCACTGGGGGAATCAGCAACTGAGGCTGAACCCAAAGCCCTCTGTATCAGAGCAGGCCCATCTGTGTTAAAGTGGTGGTAGTCCTGCTTAAAATTCCATCCATGAACTGCCTGATGGCATGATAAGCTGCCGACTGTGATATGCCACCTAGGTCCACAACTGATGCCTGGAATGTGCTTATTGCATAAAAGTTCAGGGCAATGGTGACCTTTGACAGCTACAGATAAGGTGCTGCCATGGGGGCTGCGAGACTTCAGATCATTGTGGATCAGAGCAGAAAGGTCTGAGACCATTTGCCTGGACAGGCCTGGGCTCCTACAGCACTGGTGCTCTGTCATTTATAGGTAGCTGATTCTTGGGCGGTAGACCCGATGGCTCCTTCTTTCCTTTGCAGCCCCCCGCTGTGCTCTTGTGACCTCCTGCTATCCGGGAGGTTGCATCTGCTGAAGCTCATCCTAGTTTCTTTGTCTAATGTCAGAGTAGCCTGTTCCCATCTGAACCTTCTCAGCTGAGCTTTGTGAATTCAGCAGGCTTTCTCCTGCCAACCCCAGGGGACCCAATGATGCCAGTGGGCTCACGTCCCTCTCCAGGTTCCTACCACCCATCAGTGAGAAAAGCAAGTATCCCAGTTCCAGCAATAGCTACTCTCTGGCACCTTTAGAGCAGCCGAGCTTTATTTTGTACCTGTTCATTGTTTTAATCTGCCCTTCCCATAGCCCTTATGGTCCCCCGCATAGCTCGTGTCTCATAAACCTTGCTGTGTTCCAGACATGACATTTTCCCCATTCCCTTCCTTTAAAAATTCAAAACTGCTGCTGACAAGCCTGTTAATAGGCTCCTCAATGAGCAGAATAGACTTTTAATTGGAGGCGTGCAGGGTTGCCGTTCCCTGCCTCCCGGTATCCCTTTTAAAATGGCTTCGCGTTCCAGAGGTGGCGGGACCCAGTGCCGACCTCTGAGAATGCAATCTTTAAATCATGCTCGCACTTGCTGTTGCCCCTAGCGGCCTTTAAAAATCCAGTTGAAAGTATTTGTTTCATGTTTTTGCCATTTCCTTATTCCCTGGCTTATTCAGCTGGCCTCAGACACCAGAAACATCAGAGGAATGTATGATGGCATTAAGAGAGCTCTTGTGCCAACCATCAAGAAGGTCGCCCCCCTCAAATCTAAATCGGGGGACATAATCACTGACCAACACAAACAAATGGACCGCTGGGTTGAGCACTACCTAGAACTGTACTCCAGGGAGAATGCTGTCACTGAGACTGCCCTCAATGCAGCCCAGCTTTTACCAGTCATGGACGAGCTGGACATACAGCCAACAAAATCGGAACTCAGTGATGTCATTGATTCTCTAGCCAGCGGAAAAGCCCCTGGGAAGGACAGCATTACCCCTGAAATAATCAAGAGTGCCAAGCCTGCTATACTCTCAGCACTACATGAACTGCTATGCCTGTGCTGGGACGAGGGAGCAGTACCTCAGGACATGCGCGATGCCAATATCATCACCCTCTATAAAAACAAAGGTGACCGCGGTGACAGCAACAACTACCGTGGAATCTCCCTGCTCAGCATAGTGGGGAAAGTCTTTGCTCAAGTCGCTCTAAACAGGCTCCAGAAGCTGGCCGAGCGCGTCTACCCTGAGGCACAATGTGGCTTTCGTGCAGAGAGATCAACCGTTGACATGCTGTTCTCCCTTCGTCAGATACAGGAGAAATGCCACGAACAACAGATGCCCCTCTACACTGCTTTCATTGATCTCACCAAAGCCTATGACCTCGTCAGCAGATGTGGTCTCTTCAGACTACTAGAAAAGATTGGATGTCCACCAAAGCTACTAAGTATCATCACCTCATTCCATGACAATATGAAAGGCACAATTCAACATGGTGGCTCCTCATCAGACCCTTTTCCTATCCTGAGTGGCGTGAAACAGGGCTGTGTTCTCGCACCCACACTTTTTGGGATTTTCTTCTCCTTGCTGCTTTCACATGCGTTCAAGTCCTCTGAAGAAGGAATTTTCCTCCACACAAGATCAGGGGGCAGGTTGTTCAACCTTGCCCGTCTAAGAGCGAAGTCCAAAGTACGGAAAGTCCTCATCAGGGAACTCCTCTTTGCTGACGATGCTGCTTTAACATCTCACATTGAAGAGTGCCTGCAGAGTCTCATCGACAGGTTTGCGGCTGCCTGCAATTAATTTGGCCTAACCATCAGCCTCAAGAAAACGAACATCATGGGGCAGGACGTCAGAAATGCTCCATCCATCAATATTGGCGACCACGCTCTGGAAGTGGTTCAAGAGTTCACCTACCTAGGCTCAACTATCACCAGTAACCTGTCTCTAGATGCAGAAATCAACAAGTGCATGGGAAAGGCTTCCACTGCTATGTCCAGACTGGCCAAGAGAGTGTGGGAAAATGGCGCACTGACACGGAACACAAAAGTCCGCGTGTATCAAGCCTGTGTCCTCAGTGCCTTGTTCTATGGCAGCGAGGCCTGGACAACGTATGTCAGCCAAGAGCGACGTCTCAATTCATTCCATCTGCGCTGCCTCCGGAGAATACTTGGCATCAGGTGGCAGGACCGTATCTCCAACACAGAGGTCCTCGAGGCGGCCAACAACCCCAGCTTATACACACTACTGAGTCAGCGGCGTTTGAGATGGCTTGGTCATGTGAGCCGCATGGAAGATGGCAGAATCCCCAAAGACACATTGTACAGCGAGCTCGTCACTGGTATCAGACCCACCGGCCGTCCATGTCTCCGCTATAAAGATGTCTGCAAACGCGACATGAAGTCCTGCGACATTGATCACAAGTCGTGGGAGTCAGTTGCCAGCATTCGCCAGAGCTGGCGGGCAGCCATAAAGGCAGGGCTAAAATGTGGCGAGTCGAAGAGACTTAGCAGTTGGCAGGAAAAAAGACAGAGGTGCAAGGGGAGAGCCAACTGTGTAACAGCCCCGACAAACAAATTTTTCTGCAGCACCTGTGGAAGAGCCTGTCACTCTAGAATTGGCCTTTACAGCCACTCCAGTCGCTGCTCCACAAACCACTGACCACCTCCAGGTGCTTACCCATTGTCTCTCGAGATAAGGAGGCCAAAGAAGAAATTCCCCATTATAAAATCTCCTATATCAGCCTGTAAGGGACCCACATTTACTTTTGCTACTCTCTTCCTTTTTAGATACAGTTTTTTTATATTCCTTGCTAGTTTACTCTAATATTCTATTTTCTCCTTTATCAAGTTTTTGCTCATCCTTTGCTGGTATCTAAAACTCTTCCAGTCCTCAGGCTTACTACTATTCTTACATACAAACAATCGAACTAGGAGCAGGAGTAGGCCATTCGGCCCATTGAGCCTGCTCCACCATTCTCTAAGATCATAGCTGATCTGTTTGTGGACTCAACTCCACTTTCCTGCCTACCCCTGATGCCCTTTGAATCCCTTGTTTGTCAAGAATCTGTCTACCTCAGCCTTAAAAACATTCAATGGTCCTGCCTCCACTGCTGTCTGGGGAAGAGAGTTCCACAGACATACGACCCTCTGA
The DNA here is from genome assembly GCF_036365525.1 of Heterodontus francisci. NCBI lineage: Eukaryota > Metazoa > Chordata > Chondrichthyes > Heterodontiformes > Heterodontidae > Heterodontus > Heterodontus francisci. The sequence goes on from NC_090373.1 coordinate 20,452,271, forward strand.
GAAAAGATTTCTCCTCATCTCTTTCTTAAAAGGGAGACCCCTTATTTTTAAACTGTGCCCTTTAGTTTTAGTCTCTCCCACAAAGAGAAATATCCTTTCAACATCTACCCTGTCCAGTTTCCTCAGGATCTTATATCTTGCAATAAAATCTCCTCTCATCCTTCTAAACTCCAACCTCTCCAACCTTTATAAGATAACCCTTTCATCCCAGGAATCAGTTGAGTAAACCTTCTTTGAACTGCTTCCCAATGCAATTATATCCTTTCTTAAGTAAGGAGACCGAAACGATACAAGTACTCTAGATGTGGTCTCACCGACGCCCTGTACAGCCGTAACAAATCTCTACTTTTATATTCCATTCCCCTTACAATAAACAACAACATTACATTTGCCTTCTCAATCACTTGCTGTATCTGCATACTAACTTTTTGTGTTTCGTGAACTAGGACACCCAGATCCCTCTGCATCTCAGGGTTTGGCAATCTCTCTTCAATTAAATAATATGTTGCCTTTCTATTTTTCCAGCCAAACTGGATAAGTTCACACTTCCTCACATTATACTTCCTCCGCCAACTCTTTGCCCTCTCACTTAACCTACCTATACTCCTTATGTCCTCTTCACAACTTACTCTCCTACCTATCTCTGTGTCATCAGCAAATTTAGCAACCATATATTCTGTCCATCCAAGTCATTGATATAGATTATAAATAGGGTAGGCAGTGGCGTAGTGGTATTACCGCTGGACTAGTAACCCAGAGACCCAGGGTATTTCTCTGGGGACATGGGTTCGAATCCCACCACAGCAGAAGGTGGAATTTGAATTTAATTAATAAATCTGGAATTAAAAGCTAGTCTAATGATGGCCATGAAACCATTGTTGATTGTTGTAAAAACTCATCTGGTTCACTAATGTCCTTTAGGGAAGGAAATCTGCTGTCCTTACCTGGTCTGGCCTACATGTGACTCCAGACGCACATCAATGTGGTTAACTCTTACATGCCCTCTGAAATGGCCTAGCAAGCCACTCAGTTGTATCTAACCGCTACAAAGTCAATAAAAAGGAATGAAACCGGAAGGACCACCCGGCATCGACCTAGGCACCAGAAACAACAACGGCAAACCCAGTCCTGTCGACCCTGCAAAGTCCTCCTTACTAACATCTGGGGGCTTGTGCCAAAGTTGGGAGAGCTGTCCCACAGACTAGTCAAGCAACAGCCTGACATAGTCATATTCACGGAATCATACCTTACAGACAATGTCCCAGACACTGCCATCACCATCCCCGGGTATGTCCTGTCCCACCGGCAGGACAGACCCACCAGAGGTGGTGGCACAGTGGTATACAGTAGGGAGAGAGTTGCCCTGGGAGTCCTCAACATCGACTCCGGACCTCATGAAGTCTCATGACATCAGGTCAAACATGGGCAAGGTAACCTCCTACTGATTACCACCTACCGCCCTCCCTCAGCTGATGACTCAGTACTCCTCCATGTTGAACACCACTTACAGGAAGCACTGAGGGTGGCAAGGGCACAAAATGTACTCTGGGTGGGGGACTTCAATGTCCATCACCAAGACTGGCTCAGTAGCTCCACTACTGACCGAGCTGGCCGAGTCCTAAAGGACATAACTGCTAGACTGGGTCTGCGGCAGGTGGTGGGGGAACCAACACGAGGGAAAAACATACTTGACCTCATCCTCACCAATCTGCCTGCCGCAGATGCTTCTGTCCATGACTGTATTGGTAGGAGTGACCACCGCGCAGTCCTTGTGGAGACGAAGTCCAGTCTTCACAGTGAGGATACCGTCCATCGTGTTGTGTGGCACCATCACCGTGCTAAATGGGATAGATTTCGAGCAGATCTAGCAATGCAAAACTGGGCATCCATGAGGCGCTGTGGGCCATCAGCAGCAGCAGAATTGTACTCAACCACAATCTGTAACCTCATGGCCCGGCATATCCCCCACTCTACCATTACCATCAAGCCAGGAGACCAACCCTGGTTCAATGAAGAGTGCAGGAGGGCATGCCAGGAGCAGCACCAGGCATTCATCAAAATGAGGTGTCAACCTGTTGAAGCTACAACACAGGACTACTTGCATGCCAAACTGCGTAAGCAGCATGCGATAGACGGAGCTAAGTGATCCCATAACCAACGGATCAGATCTGAGCTCTGCAGTCCTGCCACATCCAGCTGTGAATGGTGGTGGACAATTAAACAACTAACTGGAGGAGGCGGCTCCACAAATATCCCCATCCTCAATGATGGGGGAGCCCAGCACATCAGTGCGAAAGATAAGGCTGAAGCATTTGCAACAATCTTCAGCCAGAAGTGCCGAGTTGATGATCCATCTCGGCCTCCTCCTGAAGTCCCCAGCATCACAGATGCCAGACTTCAGCCAATTTGATTCACTCCGCGTGATATCAAGAAACGACTGAAGGCACTGGATACTGCAAAAGCTATGGGCCCTGACAATATTCCGGCAATAGTACTGAAGATGTGTGCTCCAGAGCTTGCCGCACCCCCAGCCAACCTATTCCAGTCCAGCTACAACACTGGCATCTACCCTGCAATGTGGAAAATTGCCCAGGTATATCCTGTACACCAAAAGCAGGACAAGTCCAACCCGGCCAATTACCGCCCCATCAGCCTACTCTTAATCATCAGTAAAGTGATGGAAGGTGTCATCAACAGTGCCATCAAGTGGCACTTGCTTAGCAATAACCTGCTCAGTGACGCTCAGTTTGGGTTCCGCCAGGGCCACTCAGCTCCTGACCTCATTACAGCCTTGGTTCAAACATGGACAAAAGAGCTGAACTCAAGAGGTGAGGTGAGAGTGACTGCCCTTGACATCAAGGCAGCATTTGACTGAGTATGGCATCAAGGAGCCCTAGCAAAACTGAGGTCAATGGGAATCAGGGGGAAAACCCTCCGCTGGCTGGAGTCATACCTAGCACAAGGGAAGATGGTTGTGGTTGTTGGAGGTCAATCATCTGAGCTCCAGGACATCACTGCAGGAGTTCCTCAGGGTAGTGTCCTGGGCCCAAACATCTTCAGCTGCTTCATCAATGACCTTCCTTCAATCATAAGGTCAGAAGTGGTGATGTTCGCTGATGATTGCACAATGTTCAGCAACATTCGTGACTCCTCAGATACTGAAGCAGACCGTATAGAAATGCAGCAAGACCTGGACAACATCCAGGCTTGGGCTGATAAGTGGCAAGCAATGACCATCTCCAACAAGAAAGAATCTAACCATCTCCCCTTGACATTCAACGGCATTACCATCGCTGAATCCCCCACTATCAACATCCAAGGGGCTACCATTGACCAGAAACTGAACTGGAGTAGCCATATAAATACCGTGGCTACAAGAGCAGGCCAGAGGCTGGGAATCCTGAGGCGTGTAACTCACCTCCTGACTCCCCAAACTCTGTCCACCATCTACAAGGCACAAGTCAGGAGTGTGATGGAATACTCTCCACTTTTCTAGATGGGTGCAGCTCCAACAACACTCAAGAAGCTCGACACCATCTAGGACAAAGCAGCCCATTTGATTGGCACCCCATCTACAAACATTCACTCCCTCCACCACCGACGCACAGTGGCAGCAGTGTGTACCATCTACAAGATGCACTGCAGCAACTCACCAAGGCTCCTTAGACAGCACCTTCCAAACCCGCGACCTCTACCAACTAGAAGGACAAGGGCAGCAAATACATGGGAACACCACCACCTGTAAGTTCCCTTCCAAGTCACACACCATCCTGACTTGGAACTATATCGCCATTCCTTCACTGTCGCTGGGTCAAAATCCTGGAACTCCCTTCCTAACAGCACTGTGGGTGTACCTACCCCACATGGACTGCAGCAGTTCAAGAAGGCAGCTCACCACCACCTTTGCAAGTGCAATTAGGGATGGGCAATAAATGCTGGCCAAACCAGCGACGCCCACATCCCATGAATGAATAAAAAAAAAAGACCCCAGCACTAACCCCTGTGGCACTCCACTAGTTACAGCTTGTCAACTTGAAAAAGACCCATTTTTGCCTACTCTCTATTTCCTGTTAGCTAACCAATCCATGCTCGTATGTTACCCCCTACACCATGGGCTCTTATTTTGTTTAGTAACCTTTGATGTGGCAGCTTGTCAAATGCCTTCTGGAAATCCAAGTACACCACATCCACAGTTTCCCCTTTATCCACGGTGCTTGTTTCTTCCTCAAAGAACTCTAATAAATTAGTCAAACACGATTTATCTTTCACAAAATCATGTTGACTCTGATTCTTGATAATATTATAAGCCTCTTCTTTTAATCTTATACCATCCCAGATTGCAATGGGCTGTATTAATTTGTACGTGGAAGTCGATTGCAAGTGGCTACTGACCTGACACTACCCTTACTCAGATTAATTCCTTGCAAACTGACAGCTAGTCTGAGAAAGGGGACATAAAGGCAAAGGAAATGCAAACATGAAATCAGAAAGAAAACGCAGAGAGGCAGCTGTAAAGCTAAAAGGAGTAAAATGGAATGTGAACACTGAGGAAGTCAGGGCTCTGCACTTTTCCCAGAATAAGTGATATGGAGCAATTATACATAAGAACATAAAAAATAGCAGCAGGAGTAGGCCATTTGGCCCTTCAAGCCTGCCCTGCCATTCAATAAGATCATGGCTGATATATACGTCCCAAATGTTCTCAGTTCTTGTTCAAGCTAGTGTCCCTAGTCCCAATTAAAACACCGCATAAAATGTTGTGAAAGATGTCTTCTGTGCTTGCACAATGTTTCATCACATGTGAAGGAGAAGTAATGCTCGATGCATTATCGAAGATCTAAGGGCGGTCTGAAAAATGAAGAATTGGTGAGCTCTTGAGGTGCAGCGTGAGCAGTGCAAATAGGTTAAAAATGCACACCCTCTGTGCAAAACATGCACAAGGCGGCAACTATATGGACAATGAAGAACCTTCTAAAACCAAATGCAATAAGGAAATAGTATCAGAAACTAACATTTAGTAATGAACATTCAAGATCCAGCCAGATTTTTGTTATTCATTCATGGGATGTGGGCATCACTGGCTCGGCCAGCATTTATTGTCCATCCCTAATTGCCCTTGAGAAGGTGGTGGTGAGCTGCCTTCTTGAACCACTACAGTCCATGTGAGGTGGGTACACCCACAGTGCTGTTAGGAAGGGAGTTCCAGGATTTTGAGCCAGCGACAGTGAAGGAACGGCGATATAGTTCCAAGTCAGGATGGTGTGTGACTTGGACAGGAACTTGCAGGTGGTGGTGTTTCCATGCATCTGCTGCTCTTGTCCTTCGAGGTGGTAGAGGTCGCGGGTTTGGAAGGTGTGACTGAAGTTCTCACAATGCTGAGAAATAGCTGCTAATGAGGTTTTTTGAAGTTGACTTGCATCAATGAACCACTTGTGCTGTGAAACAATGTCATAAATGTTGGCCGGGATGTTACGGGCCCCCCGGAGGTGGAGATGGGGCGGGGATGGGGTTGGTGGTGGTGGGCAAGGGGAATCGTGATGGGGGCAGGGGCGCCGGTGGACCCATTGCCTCCCTGTTGCCCAGTGATCTTCCAGGGGATGGGATAGGCCAACGACGGTCTTTAAATTGAGGCCCTTAAGTGGCCAATTAAGTGCCTCTTCCCACCATCGCTGGGATATTACCTGTGGTGGGGGGGGCATCTGCTGCACAGGGAGGACGCCTTGTAATACGAGGTGCCCTCCCTGCAGGCTTGGGGAGGGGGGGGTCCCTCCTTCGTGGGCAATTTGTGGCCCACAGAGGACTCCCACCGGGAACAACTTTTCCCCTGGGACCACCCTCCCCCTGGACTGAAAGACCACACCTCCATCCCCCCTCGCTGGGGCCTTCTAGACTGACCCTGGTGACCCTGCCTCAGCCCTACCTTGGTTCCTGTGCTCCACCACTGCGCCTGGTTCCAAGGCCTTTGTAGTACTGGCAGTGGCCACTGCTCCCAGTGGGGTGGGGTCCATGACCCTTTATATTCAAAAAGACTGGAGATTTGCTCCAGGGGAGCACGAAAAGGCTGAGGTGGGGTTCCCACGCCTTTTTGGCCCATCGCCAGGAGCCCTGCCTCCAGCACAAAATCTAGCCCATTATGTCTGGCCGTCCCACAGGCATTCCAATGCAGTACTGAAGGAATACTGCAATGTCACAGGTGATGTCTTTTAGATGAAATGTTAAACTGAGGCCTCGTCTGCCCTCCCAGGTGGATGTAAGTGATCCTATGACACTATTTAAAGGAAGAACAGGGGAGTTCTCCGCAATGTCCAGGCTAATATTTATGTCTTCTGAACAAACATAAACTAAAACAGATTATCTAGTGACTGCCATGTTGCTGTTTGTGGCTTCTTGCTGTGCACACATTGGCTGCTGCATTTCTTAAATCACAACAGTGACTACACTTCAAAGTACTTAATTGGTTGCAAAGTGCTTTGGGATGTCCTGAGGTTGTGAAAGGAGCTGTATAAATACAAGTCTTTCTTTTTTTAAAGGAACATAGAGCTAACCTGTCATGACTTGCAGGAACTTTAAGAAGCACTGTCCATAGCAGCCCCCAAAAAATTTTGATCCCTGTTCTGGATCCAAAGACGAAAACTGTGGTGGGTTTACGTCACATGCAGCTACTTCTTTACAATGAATCAGGGCTACTCTCAGCAGAGTCCAAGTGGGGCTCACTCCTTTAGTATCAGTATATTTAACACTAGCCAAAACTCCATCATTTACTCAGCAGCACTTAGACCTGTTTTACCTGGTGACCAGTGTACAAAAGTGGCCCAGAAAACCTCACAATATATCTCTCCTGCACATGAACTGCTCCAGTCAGGCACAAACAAGATAAATTACATATTTTGTGGGCCTTTTTACAGGTCCCATGATTCAGTTAATAATTACAGGACCATGTAGGGATACATGGGCAGGCATCCAAAATGCTGACTACTCGTTCAAAATGTAAGGCTTGGTGACACTGATGATGGTGTTTATTTCATTCACTATTAGGTCTTTCCATGGTCTGATATCCCTCCCTATCTCTGTTAAAGGTGCTCTATAAATTCAAGTTGTTGTTGTTGGATAACATTTTAATAACCTTCCCCCCCCCATGCTCTTATATTGATTAAACACTCCCCTTGATTTGTATTCATGTTAATAATCCACCAACAAATGAAAAGAATCATTCATTATCTAATCCTAGTTATAGGAACCTAGGAGTTGCTGGGTAAAAACATTCAGATCATCCAGTTCACCTTCTACCATCCTGGAGGTTGCATGCTACAACAATAATGGATTTGTTTACTAATCATGGCAGTCAATCTCTATCAATTCGATTACGGCAGACCCAGACATTGTCTGAAGAAAGCCCCGATGATAGAAAGCTTTGGCAACCCTGGGTTCAAAGTCACTTGTTCTTCTCAAGCATGCTGCACTTGCTGTAGTGTGTGTGAATGTCTGTGTGGCTCAGTGGGTAGCACTGATCACCACTGAGTCGGAATGGTTGTTGTTTTGTGTAATCTAGGCTGGCAATGGAGTGCTGCACTGTCCTGTGGATGAGACAGTAAACTGAGATTTCCATGGCATTATTTCAAAGAAAAGCTGGGGAGAGGTCCTGGCCAGTTTTTCTCCTTCAACCAACATGACTAAAAACACGTGGTGGTCATGATCACAGATAAGACAATCCAAGAAAAGATAATCCAAGTTCTGTTTTTCTTTACACTTACCACTGGTTATGCTGCAAATGACTCTCTTGCACTGTTGTGAGATTGCATGTAGGTCAAGTGCTTTCGCACTGAGGAAGGAAGGGGTAGTTGTCCCCAGGTCATTGTCACATGTACACTAGCAGCCATTCATATCATCACTGCTCAAGCATCTGATCTCTTGAGCACAATAGGCTCAAACACCAGGGTGCATATAACTTAAGATTAAAAAGGATTTCTTTTCTCCTCTCAGAAGAAAATGGGATCTGAAGGAGTATCCCTGGTAACCCTTTCAAGTTACCCAATGCTCAGTGAGTAAATGTGCTGAGAGATGTAGCACTAAGCTTTCCATAGCTAGAAGATCCCCATTTTCATCCCTGATCTGTGTTGACAACCGATCTCTGGCCAGGCAGCAGTATAGATGGTATAATGGACCTCAGTGACCCCCCTGGAATAAGGAGGGATTGGAGGTCAGGGGAGGAAACCAGCCAGAAATTCCAGCAGCTAATTGCTTCCCAAGTGACTTCTGCTGGAAAATTAATTAGGTGACATGCAAGAGATTGGCCTCAACAGTGATGCTCCCTATGGTTGGTCAACGCTTGCCAACAGGCATGGGGACCTTCACATGAAGAATGGTGACTAATTAAGGCACCAGACAAGAGCCAAAGCATGTGGAAAGATAGCCTCGCCTGTGAGCCACTCACTTGGGATTAGGGGGACAGGCAATGAAAAATGGGGTGATAAAACTGCAGTAAAACATCAATTAGAATTTCCTGCCTAATAGCACTGTGGGACATTCACCACATGGACGGCAGAGATTCAAGAAGGCAGTTCACCTCCACCTTGTTGTGGACAATTAGAAATAGGCAATAAATGCTGGCTTTGCCAGCGACACCCACATTCCGGGAATGAATAAATAAAGAAAATCTAGAGTGAATGTGACTAGTTTTGTAGATGGTGTAAATTGCTGTTCAAATTTCTGTGTTTTGTAGTGAAGACCTGTCAATGCGTGAAAACAGACTTTTCAACTGGACTATTTCTCTTTCCACAGTTCAATTTTGTGGGGAAATTGCTCGGGCCACGAGGTAACTCTCTAAAGAGGTTACAAGAAGAAACAGGTGCAAAAATGTCGATCTTGGGGAAAGGATCAATGAGAGACAAAGCCAAGGTAAGGACATCCAGAATGGTAACTCATGGTGATGGATGTTTGTGAATGTGACCATTGTTTTCCAAAATGCATCAATTTTTTTTATCATGTTAAGATTTTCTGAGGTTCAATTAGGAGAATGTAGGAAAACTATCCTATTTCCAGGGGGAAAAGTTCTGTATTTTAATAATGTTATTATGATGCCACCACCATGCTGAAGTTCAGTAACTAAGATGTCAAAAATGACTTGGATACGAAAAGGAGTCTTTACACATTTGTTTAATGCTGTTTAAAAAGATCTTCTAAAACGACTCGAGTTTCCAAAAAGAAAAATCAGCCTTCAGTTCTGTTAATAATTGAAATCCAACAGTGTAACTCATCACGATTATATATCCTATGAAATGTTTTTATACAACACAAGAAATTGGATTCAGGATAAATCCATAAATAGCGATATCACAGCAGAGTGAAAGGAGTGATTCAGTAGTTCAACGTTCCCAGTTGGAAGTGCCATTGGCACACATCGCAGCTCAGGAAATTGCGAGCTCCGGGTCTGTGATCAGCCGAGCTAAGCTGCTTTTATGAATGCTGCTCCCTGCTGGGAGCTCCAAATCACAGAGACATCCTTGTAATACTTTTCCATGGACTTTGTTTGACACTGTGTTAATATTCCTGAGAATTTTGAGAAACAAAAATACCTCTTGTACTTTTACAAATTTACAACATTTGTGTAGGTTAGAATTTCATACAGAGCAACATGCACCAGGGATTAAGTAAAAGGTTATAAGGCATGACATTCATACAGAATATAAGCTCCACTCTAATGGTTCAGCGTACCACCATTAATGTGTCAGCCAGAACTCCGCACTCTTGCCTTTGGGTTCAAGTCCCACTCCAGAGACTTGAGCATGTAATCCAGGCTGAAGCTTCCAATGCAAGTACTGAGGGAGTCCTGCACTGTTGAAGCTCAGACATTAAACCCACAGAGAAGGAGTCTGCGTAAAGCATGCACAGTGGTATGAGCCCAGAAAATCAGTCAAGGTTAGGGATGCACTCTTTAGGTGGGTGGAATTCCCACCCTGCCAAACATGTAGCAGAATTATGTAGTTTACTCTGTGAACACTGAGTACTAACTTGCGCCCTTAAGACAAGTCTAAAAGCTTTGGAATGCATGATCGCAGAAAAGGAATCGGGGTCTGTGCTGATGGCATGGAAACTCAACCACCTTCAGTGCATGTCAGAAAATCCTGGCCATGTGCCCATGATTTTCCAGTATATGCTGGCATGAGTGTGGGTCTAAGTCAGCAGCATCTCTTCTGGGAATTGCCTCAATTAATGTAAATTAATATAAGCACACCCCTATGTTCACTGGTCCAACAACACCTCGATTGAACATTTTTCATTGTATAGCTTTGCTCCTCCCTATCTCTGTAACCTGTGCATCATCACTCCCTTCGCCCCCACCATCAAGGGACCACACCTACAACCATTTAGGTCCTAAGCTCTGGAATTCCCTCCCTAAACCTCTCTGCCTCTCCACCTTTCTCCTCCAGACACTCCTTAAAACCTACCGCTTTGACCAAGTATTTGGTCACTTGTCCTTATGTCTCCTTCTTTAGCTTGGTATCAATTTGTGTTTGATTACACTTCTGTGAAGTGCCTTGGGATGTTTTACTACTTTAGAGGCGCTATATAAATGCAAGCCGTTGTTATCGGCTGGAATCTGATATGTTTCATCATTTGGTGGTTTTGAGTGCCAGATGTGATTTAATAGGGCAAAGTAAACTAGTAATTTCCGGAGCTTGTATTTTTACATTGTGTTTGCTGCAATGATTTTCTGCTTTACTGTTTTCCTGCACTTAATTGAATTTTTGGAACAATTCATAGGATATTACCTTGTTAAAAATTGGTGTGGTGCTACCCTTTTAACTCTGGACCAATCGGGTATGTGTTTCAACACTGAAATGTTATTAGAAAGTCTTCACTGGGGCTTTCTTGAAGACTTAGAGAGGAAGTGCATCCTTTAGTTTGGACCAAGAAGGTCACAAGCAGATCTCATCCTCAACAGAAGTTGAGGCACCGCAATTGTCTATCTATACATACGAACATATGAATTAGGAGCAGGAGTAGGCCACTTGGCCCTTCGCGCTTGCTCCGCCATTCAATAAGCTCATGGCTGAACTGATTACTCTACATTTCCACCTACCCCCGATAACCTTCCACACCCTTGCGTATCAAGAATCTATCTACAAAAACAAGAAATGCTGGAATCGCTCAGCAGGTCTGGCAGCATCTGTGGAAAGAGAAGCAGAGTTAACGTTTCGGGTCAGTGACCCTTCTTCGGAACCCTGAATCTATCTACCTCTGCCTTAAAAATATTCAAAGACTCTGCTTCCATCGCCTTTTGAGGAAGAGAATTCCAAAGACTCACGACTCTCTGTCTTAAATGGGTGACCCCTTATTTTTAAACAGTGACCCCCTAGTTCTAGATTCTCCTACAAGGGGAAACATCCTTTCCACATCAACCCTGTCAAGACCCCTCAGGATCTTATATGTTTCAATCAAGTCGCCTCTTACTCTTCTATATTCCAGCGGATACAAGCCTAGCCTGTTCAATCTTTCCTCATAAGGTAGCCCACCCATTCCAGGTATTAGTCTCATAGACCTTCACTCTACTGCTTCCAACGCATTTACATCCTTCCTTAAATAAGGAGGCCAGTACTGTGCACAGTACTCCAGATGTGGTCTCACCAATGCCCTTTATATCTGAAGCATAACCGCCCGACCTTTGTATTCAGTTCCCCTCATGATAAACGATAACATTCTATTAGCTTTCCTAATTACATGCTGTACCTGCATACTAACCTTTTGTGATTCCTGCACGAGGACACCCAGATCCCTCTGCATCTCAGAGCTCTGCAATCTCTCACCATTTAGATAATATGCTTCTTTTTTATTCTTCCTGCCAAAGTGGACAATTTCACACTTTCCCACATTATACTCCATTTTCCAGGTCTTTGCCTACTCACTTAACCTATCAATATCCCTTTGTAGCCCCTTTATGTCCTCTTCACAAGTTACTTTCCTATCTATCTTTGTGTCATCAGCAAATTTAGCAACCATACCTTCACTCCCTTTCTCTAAGTAATTTATATAAATTGTAAAAAGTTGAGATCCCAGCACAAATGTTTGTGGCACACCACTCATTACATCTTGCCGACTAGAAAATGGCCCATTTATGCCTACTCTCTGTTTCCTGTTAGCTAGCCAATCTTCTTTCCATGTCAATATGTTACCCCTACACCATGAGCTTTTATTTACTGCAATAACCTTTGATGTGGCACCTTATCAATTGCCTTCTGGAAATCTAAGTACAATGCATCCATTGGTTCCCCTTCATCCGCAGCACATGTAATTGCCTCAAAGAACTCCAATAAATTGGTTAAACATGATATCCCTTTCACAAAACCATGTTGACTCTGCCTGATTACCTTGAATTTTTTCTAAATGCCCTGCTATAACGTCTTTAATAATAGTTTCTAACATTTTCCCTAAGACATACGTTAAGCTAACTGGCCTATATATTCCTGCTTTCTGTCTCCCTTCCTTTTTGAATAAACGAGTTGCATTCACTATTTTACAATCTAACGGAACCTCCCCCGAATCTAGAGAAATAAGACAAAGAGTGTGTTAATGGTGTGGTGAAATACTAAGCGTTAGTGCAGAGAGGGTGTTGAATGACAGAATAATGAAAGCCCTAGCCACAAGCAAAAATATGAAAAAAACTGGAAATAAAACAGTGGGCAGGCACATGGTTAAACAAAGTGTCATGATGAAATAAAATGAAATACAAATTAAAAATACAAAGTAAAACTAAAAAAAGGGGAGGCCAGTCATTTTCTCAAATTGTTGAACTCAAACACACTCTTTGTCTTTGCGTTTGCTGCATGACCTCCTTGTCAGTTATTCTCTGGGATCCTCTGTCCTATCAACACCTTCCCATTTGTTCTCTTTTGCCCCACCCCCATTTTCTTTGCTTAAAATCTATTACATTTCTAATCTTTGCCAGTTCTGATGAAGGGTCACTGACCTGAAATGTCAACTTTGCTTCTCGCTTCACAGATGCTGCCAGACCTGCTGAGTATTTCCAGCACTTTTTTGTTTTTATTTCAGATTTCCAGCATCTGCAATATTTTGCTTTTATCTGTAGAAACTCTTACTATCTGTCTTTATATTTCTAGCTAGCTTTCTCTCGTACTCTCATTTTACCTTCCTTATCAATCTTTTAGTCATTCTTTGCTGTTCTTTATATTCCGTCCAATCTTCTGACCTGCCTCCCACCTTTGCACAATTATAGGCTTTTTCTTTAAGTTTTAGACTATCTTTAACTGTTATAGTTAACCACGGATGGTGGGTCCCACCCTTGGAATTTTTCTTTCTCTTTGAAATGTATCTATTCTGTATATTCTGAAATATCCCCTCAAATGTCTGCCACTGCATCTCTATTGACCTATCCCTCAACCTGATTTGCCAGTTCACTTTAGCTAGCTCGCTTTCTTGCCCTCATAATTGCCCTTATCTAAGTTTAAAATACTAGTCTTGGACCCACTCTTCTCTCCCTCAAACTGAATGCAAAATTCATTCATATTATGATCGCTGCTACCTAAATGTACCTTAACTATGAACTCATTAATTAATCCTATCTCGTTGCGCAATACCAGGTCTTGTATAGCCTGCTATAATAAAAGCAAAATACTGCGGATGCTGGAAATCTGAAATAAAAACAAGAAATGCTGGAACTACTCAGCAGGTCTGGCAGCATCTGTGAAAAGAGAAGCAGAGTTAACGTTTCGGGTCAGTGACCCTAGTATAGCCTGCTCTCTGCTTGGCTCCAGAACGTATTGTTCCAAGAAATTATCCCCAAAACATTCTATGTAGGCTACCTCTGCCCATCTGATTTTTCCAGTCTATATATATGTTAAAATCCCCCATAATTATCGCTGTACCTTTCTGACATGCTGCCATTATTTCTTCCTTTATACCCCGTCCTCCAGTGTGATTAATGCTACGTGGCCTGTACACCACTCCCACAAGTGACATCTTGCCTTTATGATTTCTCATCTCTACCCACATACTTCTACATCCTGGTTTTCTGAACTTAGGTCATCCCTCTCTATTGCGCTAATACCATCATTAATTAACAGAGCCACCTCTCCACCTTTTCCTCGCTTCCTGTCCTTCCTAAACGCCATGTACCCTTCAATATTCAGGTCCCAATCTGTATCATCCTGTAGCCATGTCTCTGTAATGGCTATCAGATCGTACTTATTTATTTCTATTTGCGCTCTCAATTCATCTGTTTTGTTTTGGATGCTACGTGCATTAAGATGCAGAGCCTTTAGTTTTGTCCTTTTATTATTTTTGTAATCTGTTATAAGCTGTTGTAATCCTTATCTGTTGATTTACTCTTAGATTTGTGCACTCTGTCCCTTCCTGTCACAGTCGATTATTTCCCATATTAATACCTTTCTTGCCTTGTCTCTACTCCTTGATTTACCATATCTTCCCAAATTTGATCCCTTTCCCCCACTATTCAGATTAAAACCCTCTCTACTTCCCTAGTTATGCGGCTCGCTAGAACATCGGCCCCAGCACGGTTCAGGTGGACTGGTACAGCCTCCACTTTCCCCAGTACTGGTGCCAGTGCCCCATGAACCTGAACCCACTTCTACCACACCAGTCTTTGAGCCACACATTAATTTCTCTAGCCATCTGGAGAACCGTGCCAGAGAACAGTGTCAATCCCCCTAACTATACTGTCCCCTACTACCACTACATTCCTTTTTTCTCCCTCCACTTGAATGGTTTCCTCTACCATGGTGCCATGGTCAGGTTGCTCAACCACCCTGCAGTCCCCACTCTCATCCAAACAAGCTGAAAGAACCTCAAACCTCTCTTTTGTAGAAATGTGAAAGCTGTGGATGGTTGGGGGAGACAATAGAAGCTTTCAAGACTGTGATTGATAGATCTTTGTTAGACAAGCTGTATTGAGGGATGTGAAGCAAAGGCAGGTAAATGGAGTTGAGATCCATGGCTTATTTGAATGGCAGAGCAGTCTCGACGTGGCTGAATGACCTATTTCTGTTCCTATATTCAATCATCAATGTCCCAGGGCTGAGGATTGTCACAAGTTAGGGTTCACTCTCCTCATTTCTATTCTGTGATGCCAGGTGGAAGTTGTAGACATAGGGTGGGGCAATCTGCTTGGCTGTGATGAAGCCAGTGGTTAAATAGTCTGCTGATGTTTGCTGTTTAGATCCACACAGGAAGAAAATCACTTGGATGGAATACCCAAGATCAGCAGGTACCTGTAGAACTCTACCCTGGCTTAAGTCACCACTTTCAGCAGAGGATGGGTAGAAAAAAACAAAAACTGTACAGGACAACTTTATTTAATGTATTTGCTTTATTCTGGCTCTGTCTGACAACCCTTCTGAATTACATCATTTCAAACAATGGTGCCTTGGTAGCTGCAGCTGAAATTCTGTGGATTGATGTCAAGGATAGTAAAGGGATTAAAAAGATAATTATCAGCTGTTACATAAAATTTACAACATAGAAACAGGCCATTCACCCAACTGGTCTATGCTGTGTTTATGCTCCACAAAAGCCTCCTACTACCCTACTTCATCTAACCCAATCAGCATAACCTTCAATTCCTTTCTCCCTTATGTACTTATCTAGCTTCCCATCAGCCTTCTCTTTTCCAGATAGACCTCCCATGCAGGAGGTGAAGATTTCCAGGTGCTTTTTTTTGCAGCTCAGGGAGGATGATAACAAGGCTAGAATGGGAGCTTTTTATAATCCAGGTGGGAAAACATCAGAAGGAAAACTCGAAGGGTTCTTTGGGTAAATCCCCCCTTTCGTAGCCTCTTAACACAGAGTGTCAAACTCCTTGAAAAAAATGCACAAAGTCTTTGCTTTCTTTGAAAAATTGAAGCTTTCAAGTCTATGAAGAGAATTGATTAAATGAATCAAGGCAAGTAGATTCGAGACAGCACTAAATGCATTTCTGCAGAGGGAGGAAAAAGGACATAAAATGATACAGCACAGAAGGAGGCTATTCTACCCATCACGCCTTAGCTAGCTCTTTGAAAGAGCTATCCAATTCGTCCCACTCCCCCACAGCCCTGTAAATTTTGCCTTTTCAAACACACATCCAATTCCCATTAGAAACTTACAATTGAATCTGCTTCCACCACTCTTTCAGGCTGAGCATTCCAATCACAAGTTGCTGTTTAAAGGAAGTTCTCTTCATCTACCACCCCACCCACCTCCCTTGCTCCCCTGTCCCCGTCCCCCCTCCCCCCACTGCCTGAATCTTTTGCCAGTGACCTTAAAAATGGTGGGAACATGGGTAGGATGTTGGATCCTATGGTCTTTTCTTATTGCTGGTAATTTATATGTTCGACTTGAGAGTGCTGCTATAACCTGCAGTTGCAATGACAGCTCATTTCATCTCTACAACTCACAGGGAAAGAAGCTTTACTGTAGTTTGCAGAGAATTGCTGGAATCAACAACTTCCTCTCTCCGCTCTGGAGCACTTGTTTGGAGGCAGTGGAATGGACGCTGCATGTTGTGAAGCAGTAAAAAAACTGAGCAGTTCAGAGGGCATCAATGCAAAGGGTGAACCTTGTTCGGACACATTAACAGTGAGATTGGGTGTCACTGTAACACCCTGCTACCTGTTCTTTTTGCAACAGGGAACATTAAGCAAAGACTGATTTCTTTCATCTATTAATAATGAAGTCAGTCTTGTACCCTTGGATTTATTGATATATAATCAGCTGTAACTCCTCGGTATGCCTTCACTCTGTGACATTTATAAAACACCATCAACAGAATTTCCTTCCTCTTATCTCCTCAGCCCAATGTATGCTGCCATCACCTCTCCTTTCCTCTTCTCTCACACAGTTCCCACTACCCGGCCACCCCAGCCTGGAAAACTGTCACCGTCATGCCTCTCTTTAAAAAGCTAATTATCAACCCTTCCTTGACATCAGTTATCGCCGCTTTGCCAGTCTCCCCTTTTTCTCTGAGCTGCTCCAGCCTGCCACTGGCATCTCACTCCCTATCCACCTCACGCACCATTTTCCACTGCAATCCTTTCTATCTGGTTTTCTGCCCTGCCACAGTGTTACGGAATTTCCATTTTTTGTGTGAAAACTTGGGAATCTATACTTTTAATAACTACAGAAGGATTTCATGGACCTTGAAACACCTGGAAATAGCTAAACTGTACGGATGCTTTAAAAAATAAAAGGAAGGTCAACAAGAGATTGCTGGTTTTGACCAGTAAATGAGTTTTTTTTTGGAAAGCATGTGATTTCCAGTAAACATAGCAGGGGGTTTTGAATTAAGAGCGATTCTTTGTTGTGACAAGAGAATTTATGACGAGCATGAATTTGGCTGGAAAAGTAGTTTCATTTTGAACTGTTAAAAGCCAGTGGGTTTGGACTAAAGCAGGCATTTGGAATTTAATATGGACCTGCCAGGAGTTCAGAAGAAAATGGTTACCTCTCTTTGAAGAATCCCTGCTCTTGAAAGGCAAAAGCTTGTATGAAGTTTTAATGTTGCCTCCTGTATTGTTGAAGATATCCTGAATGCTTGCAGAAACCTTGCATCTTTAACAAGGACTTTGCATCGAATGCATAAGAACTGACACCTCTGTTGTTGCACACCTGCTGTAAGACCTATGTGAAGCCTTCTGCAGTTGAATTTCCTTCAGCGCCTGCCCAAAACAAACTGTTCATCAACCTCGCCTGGAAAGACTCTGAGTGGCACCCAACTATTCGACTTTGGGACACCTCGCCAAACCGAAGGACTTCTATCTTTTCACTTCAGTGTAAGTTTTTTTTAATTTATTCCTTTTATTCCTTTGAAACAGCTGTAAACAAAAATCTCTTTTTTCCTGGTTAACTGGTTGTGGATGTGTGTGCATGAGGACTTAGGATAATAATACGGGGCTTTAATATTTCGATTCGCGTATATATTTACTTCATTATTGGTTAAGACTTGGTTTATAATAAACAGATAATTTTGTTATTTATTAAAGAAACCTGATTGGTGTGCTTTATTCTGGGGACAGATAGAGTATCTGATTGACTTTTTCGGTAAGTAGGAAAATTTTATTGATATGTTGTGACCTGTGGAGAAGTGGGACTGAATTAACAGTGCACACCTCCCGCCTCGGTCGAACAATAGCACCTGAACCCAATCCTGGTCACTGTCACCAAAGGTATCCTATGTGACTGGAATCATAGTGCATATCTCTCGTCTCCTTTCACATGGTCATCTGCGCCATCCTTTTCCACCACTGCATGGCACCTCCCTCACATAGTTCCATTGCCTGTCCCAAGGTAGCCAACATATCTTCCACAATAGCTTCTCCCCAGTGCTTGCGTGGTCACCTCTATTGTGCCACAAATTATTTTTAATTAATTCTCCAATATATCAGCATCACCAGCAAGATCAGCATTTATTGTCCTTCCCCAAAGACTTGCATTTATATAGCACCTTACAGGGCTTCAGAACATCCCAAAGCACTTTACAGCCAATAAGTACAGTCTTGTAATACAGTCACTGTTGTAATGTAGGAAAAGTGGCAGCCAATTTATGCACAACAAGCTCCCACAAACAGCAATGCGATAAATGACCAGATAGTCTGTTTTAGTGATGTTGGCTGAGGGATAAATATTGGCCAGGACACTGAGGATAACAATCCTGCTCTTGTTCAAAATAGTGCATGAGATCTTTTACATATACCTGAGAGAGCAGATGTGGCTTTAGCTTAACACCTCATCTGAAAAACAGCACCTTTGACAGTGCAGCACTCCCTCAGCACTGCACTGGAATGTCAGCCTACATTTTATGCTGAAGTCCCTGGAGTGAGATTTGAACCCATAACCTTCTCATTGAAATGTGAGTGTGCCAGTGTTAAGCCAATAATGACACCCTTGTGAAGGTGGTGGTGGACTTTCTTGAACTGCTGCAGTCCGTATGATGAAGCTGCTCCCAGGATTTTGATCCAGAAATGATGGAGGATCAACAATGTAAGTCCCAAGTCGGGATGGTGTGTAACTTGGAGAGAACCTAGAGGTGATGGTGTTCCCATGCATCTGCTGCTCATGTCCTTCCAGATGATGGAGTTTGCCTCATCTATGTGTGCTTTTGCAACCAAGTTTTACCACGCTGCTACTCTCCTCAGTTTCATGGCCATTGCTGAACTGCCTTGTCTGAGTTTTGGCACATGCCGAGCCAAAGGGCGTGCATCCATCGTGTCCTGTTCTCAGCTGAAGGACAGCCACAATCCCTGTACTTTCACCACCGTTGCTTTCTTCCCTCTTTGAGATGTTGCCTGACTCCATATCTATGCCACCTGCTGAAGCTCACAGTTTATGACATGCGGATTTTATTTCTCCAACGCCCTCTTCATTGGCATCCAAGCTCCACCTGGCACAAACTCCAATTCATCCAGAACTCTGCCCACCATTTCTTCTCCCACACAAAGTCCTGCCCAGCTGCACCTTACCCGTGCAATGTCCGCTCACTCCCCATCATGCAGTGCATTGATTGCAAAGTCTTTGGTGACTGTGTTCCTGGCACCCTACTGCTGTAAGCCTTCCAGCCTTGCATCGCCACTCATACCCTCTTGCCTTTCCCAACTTTGGTCTCCTGTGTGTCCCCCCTGCTTCACAATCTGTGAAAGAGCCTTCAATACATCAACTCAGCATGTAGAAATTCTCTTCCCAAACCTTTCCACCTTTCTACATCATCCATCTCCAAAAGTCTCTTGTTCGACCAAATCTTTGGTCACCACCCCTAATTCTTCCTTTGCTCAGACCTGATTCCCACCTGGCATATAGCAACAGGAGGAGGCCATTCTGCCCCTTGAGCCAGTTCCACCATTCAATTAAATCTGTCTGATCTCTATCTTAACTCCATCTACCCACCTTGCTTCCGTAACCCTTAATATCCTTGCCTAACAAAAATGAATGTCCTTTTGCAATGTTGATTACACTATTGTTCATAACAATAGGGCACAATTTCAAAATTTGCTGATGATATGAAACTTGGAAGTGTACTAAATATTGTGGAAGATAGTAATAGTAATATTATCGACAGGCTGGTGGAATGTCAGCTGAAATTCAATGCAGAAAAGTTTGAGGTGATGCATTTTGGTTAGAAGAATGAGAAGAGGCACTACAAGCAAAACAGTGGACTGAATTCTATCGACCCGAAGTGGACATTGGCGGCGGGCAAAAAAAAATGGCGGCCCGCACACCATAGAGCCACCGCGATTCCAAGTGCGGCGGCTCACTTAAATAGCTGGGTGGGCCACCCCCCCCCCCCCCCCGGATCACATGGAGGGGGCGGCCCATCCGTCACTGGCAATGACGTCAGCTGCCTGTGTGCAGGCGCTGACGCAATTTTTAGAGGGCGGGGAGCCCTTCTAGGATTTTTTAAGAAAGCAGTAAACTTTGATTAAAAAAATTAAACCTGGTATTTTTGCACCTCTCCCCCTACCCCCAATAACCACAATATTAAATACTTGCCTTCTCCAGCCTTTATCACTTTCCTTTATCAAATGACCTCCCCACCCCCGTCAAAGTGCATCAACTATAAACTTTACTCCTTCCCACCATCCCCTCCGCCAATGAGAAGACTTTATCGTTGCTGCCCCCACCGCACAGAGAAAATGACCTGCTCCCCCCTCCCAACAAACGTTGCACCTCGATTCCCCAGACAGGGATCTGAAGGCAAGGGCGTGCCGGCTAGCGGCACAAAGATCGCAACAGGACCGGAGGCAGAGGCGGGCTTGCAATTAAGTCAGGTATGTAAATTTATTTAAATATTTAAAGTCAGGGCCCATCGCCAAGCAGCAGGGTGGGGAGTTGCCGCCACGAGGCCTCTCCGCCTACGTGCAGATCTGGATGGGCTCTGCTGGTATCAAGATCCATGGCTGGCCTCATCCGGGCAGTCTTAATGTTCCACCCCGCCAATTCCCCCCCCACCCCCCACCACAACCACAGATCCGGACGTCGAAGCCTGGATAAAATCCAGCCCAGTATGATTTTAAAGTAGATGCAAGAACAGAGATCCCTGTGGGTGGTTATGCACATACCTTTTGAAGGTAGCAGGACAGGTTAACAATGCAAATAATAAAGCATATGGGATCGTGGGTTTTATAAATAAAGGCATAGGGTACAAAAGCTAGGAAGTTATACTCAACCTGTATAAAACACTAGTTCGACCCCAGCTGAGTATTGTGTCCAATTCTGGGCACTGCACTTTAGGAAGGACATGAAGTCTTTGGAGAGGATATAGCAGAGATTTACTGGAATGCTTCTAGGGATGATGGATTACAGTTACCTGGGTAAAGTGGAGAAGCTGGGGTTGTTCTTAGAGCAGAGAAGGGGAAGTGATTTGATAGAGGTGTTCAAAATCATGAAGGTTTTAGATAGAGTAAATGAAGGGAAACTGTTTCCAATGGCTGTAGGGTCGATAACCAGAGGGCGCAGATTTAAGGTGATTGACAAAAGAGGCAACATGAGGAAAGTCTTTTTATGCAAGGAGTGGTCAGGATTTGGAATGCACTGCCTGATGGACTGGTGGAAGCAGATCCAGTAGTAGCTTCAAAAGGCAATTGGATAAATACTGGAAGGAGAAAAACATGCAGTGATATTCGGGGGGGTGAAGAGCTATGGAGTCCACAGGAGGCCGCATGATCAGGTGAGTCAGCAGCCCATGGTGGATTGTGGGGGTGTCGAGGCCTGAGGGTGGGAGGAAGTCAGAGGCTGAAGGAGGGGGGATTGGGATTCTTGGGGGGTAGGGCGGGGAGATATCGGAGGAGTCGGGGATTATCTCGTCATGGGGGGGTTGGGGTTGTCCAGTCTGGTACATTGGATTCAGTGGCTTGGTGCAAAGAAACTTAACTCCTGGTTCCAACTGTCCTCATCTGGGTTTAGCTGCTGGGTTGAATTCAAAACAGTGAATACAAATGAGACACACTACCTCATGATGACATTGCCTTCCTGCCTCCCACCCTGTCACCCAAAGCCTGGTAAAATTCTGGCCTTGGAGACTATCTGTTGAGTTTTGTAGAAAAAATGCTTTATGCTTAAACCAACCTTAGCATTAAACGTTGAGCTTACAAGCCACTAGATCAAATTAATCACGAAAACTCTGGCTTGGCCTCAACTAGAGTATTTTGTCCAGTTATTTTTTTTTAATACTTTCATGGGATGTGAGCATCACTGGCAAGGCCAGCAATTGTTGCCCATCCCTAATTGCCCTTGACAACTGAGTGGCTTGCTAGGCCATTTCAGACGGCAGTTAAGAGTCAGCCACATTACTGTTGGTCTGGAGTCACATGTAGGCCAGACCAGGTAAGGACGGCAGATTTTCTTCCCTGAAAGGCATTAGTGAACCAGATGGGTTTTTTGACAATCGATGATAGTTTCATGGAACCATTGCTGAGACTAGCTTCAGATTTTTATCAATTAATTCATTGAATTTAAATTCTACCAGCTGCTGTGGTGGGATTTTGAACTTGTGCTCCAGGACATTACTAGTTCAGCGACTTTAGCACAATGCCACCATCTCCCCAACGCCATAGTTTAGGAAGGAGGTGAAGGCTTTAGAGAGGGTGCAGAAAAGATTTACAAGAATGGTCAAGGGACGAGGAACTTCAGTCACGTGGATAGGCTGAAGAAGCTGTGGCTGTTGGCCGGAGAGAAGAGAAGGTGGAGAGGAGATTTGATGGAGGTGTCCAAAATCATGAGGGATCCATACAGAGTAGATCGACTCAATCTCTCTCCACCATCCCAGGAATCAGTCTGGTAAACCTTCGCTGCACTCCCTCTATGGCAAGAACAACCTTCCTCAGATAAGGAGACCAAAACTGCACACAGTATTCCAGGTGGGGCCTCACCAAGGCTCTGTATAATTGCAGCAAAACATCCCTGCTCCTGTACTCGAATCCTTTTGCTACGAAGGTCAACATACCATTTGCCCTTTTTACTACCTGTTGCACCTGCATGCTTACCTTCAGCGACTGGTGTACGAGAACACCCAGGTCTCACTGTATATTCCCCTCTCTCAGTTTATAGCCGTTCAGATAATAATCTGCCTTCCTGTTTTTGCTACCAAAGTGGATAACCTCACATTTATCCACATTATACTGCATCTGCCATGCATTAGCCCACTCACTCAACTTGTCCCCATCACTCTGAAGCCTCTCTGCATCCTCCTCATAACTCACCCTCCCACCCAGTTTTGTGTCATCTGCAAATTTGGAGATGTTACATTTAGTTCCTTCAGCTAAATCATTAATGTATATTGTGAATAGTTGGGGTCCGAGCACCGATCCCTGCGGTATCCCACTAGTCACTGCCTGCCAGTCGGAAAAAGACCCGTTTTTTCCTACTCTTTGTTTCCTGTCCGCTAACCAATTTTCTATCCATCGCAATACACTACCCTCAATCCCGTATGCATTAATTTTACACGCTAACCTCTTAGGTGGGACTTTGTCGAAAGCCTTCTGAAAGTCCAAATAAACCACATCCACTGGCTCCCCCTCATCGATTCTACCAGTTACATCCTCAAAGAATTCTAGTAGATTTGTCAAGCATGATTTCCCTTTCGTAAATTATGCTGACTCTGTCCGATTCTACCACTGTTCTCCAAGTGCTCTGCTATAAAATCTTTGATAATTGACTCTAGAATTTTCCCCACTACTGACGTCAGGCTGACTGGTCTATAATTCCCTGTTTTCTCTCCACCTCCCTGTTTAAATAGTGGGGTTACATTAGCTACCCTCCAATCTGTACGAACTGTTCCAGAGTCTATAGAATCTTGGAAGATGACCACCAATGTATCCACTATTTCTAGGGCCACTTCCTTAAGTACTCTGGGCAGTAGAATATCAGGCCCTGGGGATTTATCGGCCTTCAATCCCATCAATTTCCCCAACACCATTTCTCTACTAATACTGATTTCCTTCAGTTCCTCCCTCTCACTAAGCCCTGTGTTCCCCAACATTTCTGGTATGATATTTGTGTCCTCCTTTGTGAAGACAGAACCAAATTATGCATTTAGTTGGTCAGCCATTTCTTTGTTCCCCATAATAAATTCCCCTGTTTCTGACCGTAAGGGACCTACATTTGTCTTCACCAATCTTTTTCTCTTCACATACCTATAGAAACTTTTACAGTCAATTTTTATGTTCCCCACAAGCTTGCTCTCGTACTTTGTTTTCCCTTTCTTAATCAATCCCTTGGTCCTCCTTTGCTGAATTCTAAACTGCTCCCAATCCTCAGGTCTGTTGTTTTTTCTGGCGAATTTATATGCCTCTTCCTTGGATCTAATGCTATCTCTAATTTCCTTTGTAAGCCATGGTTTGGCTACCTTTCCCGTTTTACTTTTGTGCCAGACAGGAATAAACTATTGTTGCAGTTCACCCATGCGCTCTTTGAATGTTTGCCATTGCCTATCCATCCCTTTAAGTAAAAGGGTGCTTAAAATAGTTTCTCAGTTTAATGAGCCAATGCTGGAGCAGGGCACCTCATGGTGAGCTCTGCCATAAGTTTCTGGAAGTGCCAGCTGAAAATGGCATAGCGGGCGCAACAATATCTCAACCAATGAGATTTCCGGATTGAGAAAATAACAGAGGAATTACAAAGAAGGAAATTGGGTGAATTAGAGATAAATCAGGTACAGAAAGAGAAGTAGAGGGGGAAAGAAAGATTGGATTCAGAGAGAGAGACAAAAGAGACAGAAAGGAAAAGTAAGAGCATTTTGATTTAAAAAATCTCCAGGAACAATTTACTACCTATAAGAATGAGACTGCACAGTTTTCATTGTTGCCTTTCTGGTTCAGAAGGTTGAGTGGCATTGCAGAATCACAAATCTTGTCATTAAAAAGTATTTGTGCTGTTAAGTATCAGCCCTAACTATCTGTGGCAAGTTTAAGGGGCAATTGAAGTGCAAATGCAGCAACTTAAAACCCAAGGGGAGGTTGAGGGCAAGCTGCTGTTTTCACAAAACTAATGGGGGAACATAGCAAATTCATAGAAACATAGAAAGTTTAAGGCACAGAAAGAAGCCACTTGGCCCATCGTGTCTGTGCCAACCCAAAAATGATCCACCTATTCTAATCCCACCTTCCAGCATTTGGTCCATAGCCCTGCATATTACAGCACTTGCGGTACATGTCTAGACTCCTATTGAATGAGTTGAGGGCTTCTGCCTCAACTACCCTTTCAGGTAGTGAGTTCCAGACCCTACTGCCCTCTGGTTGAAAAAGGTTTTTCCTCATCTCCCCTCTAATTCTTCTACCAATCACTTTAAATCTATGCCCCCTCGTCACTGACCTCTCTGCTAAGGTGATCAGAACTGCACACAGTACTCAAGTTGTGGCTTAAGCAATGAGTTATACAGTTCCAGCATAACCTCCCTGCTCTTATATTCCATACCTCGGCTAATAAAGGAAAGGATTCCATATGCCTTTTTAACCACCTTATCGACCTATCCTGCTACCTTCAGGGATCTGTGGAAATTCACTCCAAGGTCCCTCACTTCCTTTACACTTCTCAGTATTTTCCCATTAATCATGAATTCCTGTACCTTATTTGACCTCCCCAAATGCATCACCTCACACTTCTCCAAGTGGAATTCCATTTGCCACTTTTCTACCCATCTGACCAGACCATCAATATATTCTTGCAGCCGACAGCTATCCTCCTCGCTATCTACCACACGGCCAATCTTTGTGTCGTCTGCAGACTTCTTGATCATGCCCCCGACATTTACATCCAAATCGTTAATATATACCACAAAAAGCAGGGGACCCAGTACTGAGCCCTGCAGAACGCCACTGGAAATAGCCCTCCAGTCACAAAAACACCCGTCAACAATTGCCCTTTGTTACCTGCCACTGAGTCAATTTTGTATCCACCTAGCTGCATTTCCCTGGATCCTATGGGATTATTTTTTTAACCAGTCTGCCATGTGGGACCTTGTCAAAAGCCTTGCTAAAATCCATGTAGATCACATCAACTGCATTACCCTCATCTCTCTTCCTTGTTACTTCTTCAAAAAATTTGATCAAGTTGGTCAAACAAGATCTTCCCTTAACAAATCCATGCTGACTATCCTTGATTAATCCGTGCCTTTCCAAGTGACAGTTTATCCTGTCTCTCAGAATAGATTTCAATAATTTGCCCACTACTGAGGTTAGACTGACTGGCCTGTAATTATTCGGCCTATCCCCCACTCCCTTTTTAAACAGAGGTACAACGTTAGCAGTTCTCCAGTCCTCCGGCACCGCACATGTATCCAGTGAGGACTGGAAAATGATGGTCAGACCTTCTGCTATTTCCTCTTTTGCTTCTTTTAACAGCCTAGGGTACATTCTAAAGGGGGTGAGGGGGTGCAGGAGCAGAGGGACCTCGAAATATACGTACATAAGTCATTGAAAGTAGAAGGACAGGTTGAGAGTGAGGTTAATAAAGCATATAGTATCCTGGACTTTATTAATATGGACATAGAGTACAAGGGCAAGGAAGTTATGTTGAACTTGTATAAGACACTATTTTGACCTCAGCTGGAGTACTGCGTCCAGTTTTGGGCACTTTAGGAAGGACGTGAGGGCATTGAAGACAGTACAGAAAGAATTCACGAGAATGGTTGCAGGGATGAGGAACTTCAGTTATGAAGATAGATTGGAGAAGTTAGGACTGTTTTCCTTGGAGAAGAGAAGGCTGAGAGGTGATTTGATGGGGGTTTTTGGGATCATGGGGTGCCTGGACGCAGTGGATGGAGAGAGGCTGTTCCCACTCGTGAAAGGATCGGGGATGAGAGGGCACTGATTTAGGGTGTTTGGTAGGAGAAGCAGGGATGACATGGGTAAAGACTTTTTCGCGCAGTGAGTGGTTGGGGTCTGGAATGCGCTGCCCAGGGATGTGGTGAAGGCAGGTTCAATTGAGGCATTCAAAAGGGAATTAGAAAGTTATATGAAAAGGAAGAATGTGCAGGGTTATGGGGAGAAGGCAGGTGAATGAAACTGAGGGAATTGCTCTTTCAGAGAGCCAGTGTGGATATGATGGGTCAAATGGCCTCCTTCTGCACTGTAATGATTCTGTGATTCTGTCCTGTGATTCTGAGATTTCATCTGGCCCTGGTGATTTATCAACTTTCAAGGATGCTAATCCCATAAATACATCCTCTGTCCCTATGTTTATCACATCCAATACTTCATACTCCTCCTCAACTACCATCGTCCCCCTCTTTTGTGAAGACAGACGCAAAGTCTTCATTAAGAACCATACCAATATCTTCTGCTCCTACTTTTTTGGTCTTTTATGGGCCCTACTCTTTCCTTAGTTATCCTCTTACCCTTACTGTATTGATAAAACATCTTTGGGTTCACTTTGATTTTGCTTGCCAATATTCTTTCAGGCCCTCTCTTTGCTTTTCTAAATTTACTTGTTGATTTCACCCCTTCACTTTCTATACTCCTCTCGGCTTTCTGTAGTATTGAGTTCTCGGTGTCGGACATAAGCTTTCCTTTTCTGCCTTATCTTATCCTGTAAGCTCCTTGACATCCATGGGGCTCTAGATTTGGCCGTCTCACCTATTTTCTTTGTGGGAACATGTTTATTCAGAACCCCCTGAATCTCCCTTTTGAATGCCTCCCACTGTTCTGACACTGATTTACCTTCAAGTATCTGTTTCCAGGCCACTTACGCTAAATCACTCCTGAGTTTAGTAAAATTGGCCTTGCCCCAATTGAGAACTCTACCTCCTATTCTATCTCTGTCCTTTTCCATAATTATGTTAAAACTGACTGAATTATGATCACTACCACAAAAATGCTCTCCCACTGCCACTCCTTCCACCTGCCCATCCTCATTTCTTAAAACAAAGTCTAAAACTATGCCCTCTCTTCTTGGAGTGGTCCAGCAACCTGTGGTGATTCGCAATTCACGGGGTATCTCTTGCATGCCACAAGTTGCTGTATGCTTTCCACCTGAATAACAGGAAGTTCATTCAACTCACCATTACTTTACCAGCAAATTTTGGGCCAATAGATTCATAAAGCCTCATTGGGGATCTGTCATCTTGGCTGTGCTACGTTTGATAGGGACTGGTCTGTCCTTTAGCGAGCTGTATTGATTGCAGTGCAGCCCAGGACAAATCTAGAGCCTTCTGACCATAACAAAGCCCAACAAATAGGTACTATAAACAAAAAAAAGTACTCACCCTTGATTTTCCTTCCCTTTTGTATGGCAGTTATAATATTGTGTACAGAGGTAATCTTGCAAGCTTCCACTTGCAGCCCGGAGCCCGGAGTCGGGAGCCGCACTAATGGAGAGTTATGTCGTGCAGATAGGAGCATAACGCCCCTCGACTTGCCAACTTGTACATGCCCCAGTGAGGCTCCATACAAGCAGCTTAAAATCATCCTCGTGACTTAAGGGTGCCATATGTGATACATATAATTCTTGTCATTTATATTGGTCGACTGTTCTTTGACATTAACCATTTCATCTGAACTTGCTGTAAACTCCTCCAGCCTGACAATCCTTCGGGATCGCCACACTCTCCAATCATAGGCTTTTATGAAACCATGCCTTCAACTGCCTAGGCCTTAAACTCTGGAATTCCCGCCATTAACCTCTCCATCTCTCTCTCATTTCATTTAAGGTGATCCTTGAAGCTACCTCTTTAACCTAGCATTTGGTCACCTGGCCTAAATTTGTTTGATACCATTCTTGTGGAGTGACTTAGGACATTTTACTACATTAAAGGTTATGTATAAATATTAACTGTTTATTTAGATCACATTTATATAACAACCCTCTTGCCTTTACCAACATCTCCTATATCCATTATTGTATCGGCTGTTTTTCATTCCTTTTATATTGAGTTTTTCACGAACAACACTCCTGAAGTCTGCAACAAACTTGCAACATGAAACTCTTGGGGGTCATTTTGACTTTGTGCGGTTATGTAAAATGAGCAATAGCAGACCGTACTGCATCTCTCCCAATTTTTAATGTCCGTTGAAGTCAACCGGGAGAGATGTAAATGAAGTTGCTGATTTGCTATTGACCTCTTTATGCTATCACACAATGTCTAAATTACACCTATTGGCTGTAATCATCACCAGTGCTGATAGTTCCTGGCCATTTCTCTGATGCCAGTGCTGCTGCTGCCCTTGGCACACAGGATATAGGGGACAAATGGGCATGGTGCCCACTGCCTCATCTAATTGATTGGCAGAATAGGCTTGAGGGACTGAATGGCTGACTGCTGTTCCTACATTCCACTAGGCTGGACAGTTAAAGTACCTCCGCTGGAAATGAAGCATCACTCCCTTGTACTAGGGGTCCTAAATATAAGTTATTCACTAATAAATCCAATAGTGAATTCAGGAGAAACTTCTTTACCCAGAGACTGTTGAGAATGTGGAAATCACTCCCACAAGGAGTGGTTGAATAACATAGATACATTGAAGGAGAAGCTGGATAAACACATGAGGGAGAAAGGAATAGAAGGACACGTTGATAGGGTGAAATGAAAAGGGGTGGGAGAAGGCTTGTGTGGAGCATAAACACCGGCATAGACTAGTTGGACCAAATGGCCTGTTTCTGTGCTGTAAATTCAATGTAATTCCTGAGCAATTTTGGGATATTTCAGCTGCCTTTAAAAAAGCGCAGTGCCCTGGAACTGTTTCAAAACTGTGCTTGCATAAGACACTTTAAAACAAAGTTTTATTTTTAAATTAAACAGGTCAGCAGTAGGAAGACAGGAACCCATGTGTCACTTTGCAACTGCCTTCTTTATATAATTAATGGACCAAACCTAGGTTTGCAAACAACGACAATTAGTTTTACTGCCTGTATTCTGCGCACCTGGCACCAGCTATGTGCAAGTTCCAGCAAGGCTCACTAGATAGTGAGCAGAAACCCTGGCCCATTCTTAATGAACTGACTGCCACCACACTTTGCCACTACAAGACCTTGGAGAGGCTGCAAAGGAGATTTACTAGAATGGCACCAGAGATGGGGGGGGAGTTCAGTTGTGTAGAAATTGGGATTGTTCTCCTTAGAAAAATAATTATGCAGGGATTTGAAGGGGAGAAACTGTTTCCACTGGCAGGAGAGTCAGTAAACAGAAGACACAGATTTGAGATAACGGGCAAAAGAACCAGAGGTGAGATAAGGGGAATTCTTTCTACACTGTGAGTTGATGTGATCTGGAAAGCGCTGCCTGAAAGGGTGGTGGAGGCAGATTCCGTAGTGACTTTCAAGAGGGAATTGGATAAATTGTTGAAAAGGAAAAATTTGCAGTGCCATGGGGAGAGGGCAGGGGAATGGGACTAATTAGTTAGCTGTTTTGCAGAGCCAGCACTGGCAAGATGGGCCAAATGGCCTCCTTCTGTGCTGTAAGATTCTATGAGCTGAGTTTTATGCAGCCGGCAGGGTCCCGACACAGGCCAGAAAGGTGAGGGGAACCCAGCCTCGGCCGTTTGCGGGACCCCAGTTGCACTTTACAGCGCAGGGGAAATTAACTGCCCGCGCCAGCCTCCTGTCCCTTTAAGGACAGGGGACCCACCTCAAAGAGCTGCTGGCGAATCAGGGAGCCAGCAGCGCCAGCGGGAGCTGTGGGTACTGCTGGAATTGCAGCAGTCACTGGGCTGGGAGCAGCACCAGAGCCCCTTAGGGCAGGTAAGTGGGGTCAGGCTCGGTGGGCCCGGTCAGGCAGGCCCCGGAAAGGGGTTGGAGCTGGAGGATTATAGTACAGGGGCAGCCTTTGCTGCTGGGGGCCCTCTGTGGGCCACAGATTGGCCAAGCAGGAGGCTCCCCCCCACCCCCCCCCCACTCCCCACCAGCCCATATGTAGGGCACCTGGTGTTACTGGGAGGGTTCCTCACATGGCATGGGACCCCCTGCTGCAGATAAAATGCCAGCGGTGGCAGGATGAGGCCCTGAAGTGGCCATTAATTGGCCACCAGGGCTTCAATTGGCCTCTGGGCAGGAAGGCCATCCTCGGCCTTACCCACTCCTGACTAAATTGAATGATTTTGGGATGGTGACGAGCACTCCAACACTTTCCCCTGCCCCACCTCCCTGCCTTCCCTTGCTGTTTTATGGGCCACCTGCCTCCCTGCCCATCCCTGGAAGGCTGATCAAATTCAGCCCTATGATTCTATACTGTCTAGCCAGTTCAGCAATTGAACTGGGAATCTTGAATACTTCTGTCACACGTGGCCTTTAGCAACCACACCATCTGAGGAGTATAGAGGCCAATTTTAGTTTAAAATCACTTTGTCCTGGTTAGCATTCTGGGCTTGGTTGTGAACAGGAGTTAATTTATATCGTGGAGCAGGCTGCAAGGAGAGGAGATAAAGTGATAAATGGGCCCCACCACCAATTTGTTCTTTCTCTTTTTCATTCTCTTTCCCTCAATCCCTCTATTCCTTTCCCTTTTTATCTTTATCTGTTTTCCCACCTTAACAACCAATTCTAAACTGTATCCCTTCAGCTGAAGTAAGCTGGCAGCAAGTGGACCAGGCTCATGTATAGGAGCTAATTATTGGTAATTAATCCTAATTAACTAATTAATAAGCAGAGTAACTAAACCAGAGGGAGGAGATTACTGTATTTAGTCAGCATTTAATATTTATAGTAGGAATCTAGCACTAGGGACCATATCGTTAATTATAACAATTTAGTAAGGATTTAATAAGTATTTATTTTTATTTATTAAATAGTGCTAGAAATGTCAGTTAGAGGGGTGAAGTGCTTCACCTGTGAGATGTGGGAGGTCCGCGACGCTTCCAGCGTTCCGGGCGACTACATCTGCAGGAAGTGTACCCAACTGCAGCTCCTCACAGACCGCATGGATCAGTTGGAGCGGCAACTGGATGCACTTAGGAGCATGCAGGTGGCAGAAAGTGTCATAGACAGGAGTTTGAGAGAATTGGTTACACCCAAGGTGCAGGCAGATAGATGGGTGACCGCTAGAAGGGGCAGGCAGTCAGTGCAGGAATCCCCTGTGGCTATCCCCCTCTCTAACAAGTATACCGTTTTGGATACTGTTGGGGGGGGATGGCCTATCAGGGGAAAACAGCAGCAGACAGAGCAGTGGCACCACGGCTGGCACTGTTGTTCAGCAGGGAGGAACAAAGAGCAGAAGAGCAATTGTTACCGGGGACTCTATAGTCAGGGGCACAGATAGGCGCTTCTGTGGACGTGAAAGAGACGTAAAGGTATGTTGCCTCCCTGGTGCCAGGGTCAAGGATGTCTCTGAACGGACAGGGGGCATTCTGAAGGGGGAGGGTGAACAGCCAGAAGTTGTGGTACACATCGGTACCAACGACATAGGCAGGAAGAGTGACGAGGTCCTGCAGGGGGAGTTTAGGGAGTTAGGTAGAAAGTTAAAAGACAGGACCTCTAGGGTTGTAATCTCGGGATTACTCCCTGTGCCACGTGCCAGTGAGGCTGGAAATAGGAAGATAGTGCAGATAAACACGTGGCTGAACAGCTGGTGTAGAAGGGAGGGTTTCAGATATCTGGACCATTGGGATCTCTTCAGGGACAGATGGGACCTGTACAAGAAGGATGGGTTGCATCTAAACTGGAGGGGCACAAATATCCTGGCTCGAGGTTTGCTAGCGTCACTCGGGAGGGTTTAATCTAGTGTGGCAGGGGGATGGGAACCAGAGCAGTAGGACAGCAAGTAAAATAAATGAGGGGGAACTAGTAAATAAGGCCAGTAAGACTAAGAGGAAGAGCAGGCAGGGAGATGTTGCTGAGCACAGCGGGACTGGTGGTCTGAAATGCATTTGTTTCAATGTGAGAAGTATAACAGGTAAGGCAGATGAACTTAGAGCTTGGATTAGTACTTGGAACTATGATATTGTTGCTATTACAGACACTTGGTTGAGGGAAGGACAGGATTGGCAGCTAAATGTTCCAGGATTTAGAAGCTTCAGGCGGGATAGAGGGGGATGTAAAAGGGGTGGGGGAGTTGCCTTACTGGTTAAGGAGAATATCACAGCTGTACTGTGGGAGGACACCTCGGAGGGGTCATGCAGCGAGGCAATATGGGTGGAGCTCAGGAATAGGAAAAGTGCAGTCACGATGTTGGGGGTTTACTACAGGCCTCCCAACAGCCAGCGGGAGGTAGAGGAGCAAATATGTAGACAGATTTTGCAAAGATGTAAAGGTAACAGAGTTGTAGTGGTGGGTGATTTTAACTTCCCCTATATTGACTGGGACTCACTTAGTGCTAGGGGCTTGGATGGGGCAGAATTTGTAAGGAGCATCCAGGAGGGCTTCTTGAAACAATACGTAGATAGTCCAACTAGGGATGGGGCCGTACTGGACCTGGTATTGGGGAATGAGCCTGGCCAGGTGGTCTAAGTTTCAGTAGGGGAGCATTTCGGGAACGGTGACCATAATTCCATAAGTTTTAAGGTACTTGTGGATAAGGATAAGAGTAGTCCTCGGGTGAAGGTGCTAAATTGGGGGAAGGCTAATTATAACAATATTAGGCAGGAACTGAAGAATTTAGATTGGGGGCGGCTGTTTGAGGGTAAATCAACATCTGACATGTGGGAGTTTTTCAAACGTCAGTTGATTAGAATCCAGGACCAGCATGTTTCTGTGAGGAAGAAGGATAAGTTTGGCAAGTTTCGGGAACCTTGGATAACGCGGGATATTGTGAGCCTCGTCAAAAAGAAAAAGGAAGCATTCGTAAGGGCTGGAAGGCTAGGAACAGACGAATCCCTTGAGGAATATAAAGACAGTAGGAAGGAACTTAAGCAAGGAGTCAGGAGGGCTAAAAGGGGTTATGAGAAGTCATTGGCAAACAGGATTAAGGAAAATCCCAAGGCTTTTTATACGTATATAAAGAGCAAGAGGGTAACCAGGGAAAGGGTTGGCCCACTCAAAGACAGAGAAGGGAATCTATATGTGGAGCCAGAGGAAATGGGCGAGGTACTAAATGACTTTGCATCAGTACTCACCAAGGAGAATGCTTGGTGGATGATGAGCCTAGGGAAGGGAGTGCAGATAGTCTCAGTCATCTCATTATCAAAAAGGAGGAGGTGTTGGGTGTCTTGCAAAGCATTAAGGTAGATAAGTCCCCAGGGCCTGATGGGATCTACCCCAGAATACTGAGGGAGGCAAGGGAAGAAATTGCTGGGGCCTTGACAGAAATCTTTGCATCCTCATTGGCTACAGGTGAATAGCCAATGTGGTTCCTTTGTTTAAGAAGGGTAGCAAGGATAATCCAGGAAATTATAGGCCCGTGAGCCTTACATCAGTGGTAGGGAAATTATTAGAGAGGATTCTTCAGGACAGGATTTAGTCCCATTTGGAAACAAATGGACTTATTAGCAAGAGGCAGCATGGTTTTGTGAAGGGGAGGTCGTGTCTCACTAATTTGATTGAGTTTTTTGAGGAAGTGACGAAGATGATTGATGAAGAAAGGGCAGTGGATGTTGTCTATATGGACTTCAGTAAAGCCTTTGACAAGGTCCCTCATGGCAGACTGGGACAAAAGGTGAAGTCACACAGGATCAGAGGGGAGCTGGCAAGATGGATACAGAACTGGCTCGGTCATAGAAGACAGAGGGTATCAGTGGAAGGGTGCTTTTCTGAATGGAGGGATGTGACTAGTGGTGATCCGCAGGGATCAGTGCTGGGACCTTTGCTGTTTGTAGTATATATAAATGATTTGGAGGAAAATGTAGCTGGTCTGATTAGTAAGTTTGCGGACGACACAAAGGTTGGTGGAGTTGAGGACAGTGATGAGGGTTCTCAGAGGATACAGCAGGATATAGATCGGTTGGAGACTTGGGCAGAGAAATGGCAGATGGAGTTTAATCTGGACAAATGTGAGGTAATGCATTTTGGAAGGTCTAATGCAGGTGGGAAGTATACAGTAAATGGCAGAACCCTTTGACAGAGAGATCTGGGCGTACAGGTCCACAGGTCACTGAAAGTGGCAACGCAGGTGGATAAGGTAGTCAAGAAGGCATATGGCATGCTTGCCTTCATCAGTCAGGGCATAGAGTATAAAAATTGGCAAGTCATGCTGCAGCTGTACAGAACTTCAGTTAGGCCACACTTAGAATATTGTGTACAATTCTGGTCGCCACACTACCAGAAGGACGTGGAGGCTTTGGAGAGGGTACAGAAGAGGTTTACCAGGATGTTGCCTAGTCTGGAGGGCATTAGCTATGAGGAGAGGTTGGATAAACTCGGATTGTTTTCACTGGAACGACGGAGGTGGAAGGGCGACATGATAGAGGTTTACAAAGTTATAAGCGGCATGGACAGAGTGGATATTCAGAAGCTTTTTCCCAGGGTGGAAGAGTCAGTTACTAGGGGACACAGTTTTAAGGTGAGAGGGGCAAAGTTTAGAGGGGCTGTGCGAGGCAAGTTCTTTACACAGAGGGTGTTGAGTGCCTGGAACTTGTTGCCGGGGGAGGTGGTGGAAGCAGGTACCATAGAGACGTTTAAGAGGCATCTTGACAAATACATGAATAGGATGGGAATAGAGGGATACGGACCCCGGAAGTGCAGAAGGTTTTAGTTTAGGCAGGCATCAAGATCAGCGCAGCCTTGGAGGGCCGAATGGCCTGTTCCTGTGCTGTACTGTTCTTTGTTCTTTGTTAAAGAGCAGAGTCCCCCTAATCCCTCCAGGTCCGACTCCTGAACGTGATGAGTTACTATGGAAACAGATTACTGTTTATTTTGCTCATTCCATAAGGATGATGATGATGTCATCAACTTTACGAGTTTGCAAGTACCCCTTTTCAAGTGGCACTAATATTTAACTGTAATTAAAACCAAAGTTAAAGGAAACTTGCCAAATTAAATTAAAATTTGGTTCCGAGTGTTAAGAAAGCACTCCCATCTCTCTAGACCTCACAGGTCATGGAAGACCTCATGTAACGGGACACCCACCACGAACACAGCCGCGGAAGAGAGGAAGGCAGCCGGGCCCAGTGGTCCTCTCAGTCGTGTGCTGCCTGGAGCTGATGATGCCCACCTTGTCTCGGCCCAGGCGCATCCCACGAAGGAGGTCTTCCAACATGCCCACTCCCTCCCTCTGCACCAAAGATCAGGAGCCTGTAATTGAAGTACAGCCTGAACTCAAAGAGCAGTCCCCTTGGAAACAGATTCCTAAAAGCCTCTGACTTTTCTAACAAGCCCATAACGATTACACATGTAGTGATGGTAAACAGTTTCAATGAAGAAGCACACATTTCTGACTTTTCAAATCATCTTCACACCCTTTGCAAGCGTTTTAATATAATTCTCGTGAAGGAGATTTCCCGGACTGAATTAATGATCAAGTTGAGCAGGCAGTAAATCTAATGGTTGCATGATTTGTTTGATTTGATGGTATAAGTTTCCATTATATAGATAGTGAGCTGCGGTACGGCAAATCCCTTAATGACGCCAGATCAATGTGTGAACATTCGGGAGAGACAGAACTCACAGCCAAGCCAGGGAAAGTGAGAAATGGGAAAAAAATGTTAATTGTCAGGCTCAACCACCACTCAAATTTTCTTTCCAGCAAGTGGTTGCATGTTTTTCTACTCTAGTTATGGCGAATATAATTGGAGCTTCAAAGTTTTATTATTACGAGCTGCTTCCGCAGACTCTATACTGTGACTCAGGGAGGGGGTTGCAGTCTCCCAGTAGTGTCAACCGTGGCTCACTTGGGTAGCACTCTTGCCTCTGGGTGAGAATGTCATAGGTTCTGAATGACATTTCAGAGACTAAAGCACATAATCCATACCGACATTCACTGTGCAGCACTGAATGAGTGCTGCACTGTCGGCGGTGCCATATTTCAGATGGAATGCTAAACCAAGGCCCCATCTGCCCTCTTCGGTGGATATAAAGAATCCCACGGCACTATTCGAAGAAGAACAGGGGAGCTCTCCCAGCCAATATTTACCCCTCAGTCAACATCACAGTAGATTATCTGGTCATTTATCGCTTTGTGGGAGCTTGCTGTGTACAATTGGCTGCCATGTTTCCTGCATTGCAACAGTGACTACACCTCAAAAGCACTTAAGTGATTGTGAAGCTGAGAAGGGTGTCTTTCCCCGAGCTGTTCCCATTGGCCTCAACCACAGAGCGGGAGTGTTCTTCTTAAAAATATCAAAGATTACAGCAATGTCCCCTCCCCCTTATTCATCAATTAGAAAGATCTGGTAAACTCAATGTGAAGAAAGACTTGCATTTCTATGGCGCCTTTCACTACCTCAGGGTGCCCCAAAGCCCTTTACAGTCAATGAAGCACTTTTTGAAGTGTAGTCACTGTTGCAACATAAGAAACAGGGCCCCCAATTTGTGCACAGCAAACTTCCACAAACAGCAATGAAATGATGACCAGAAATGTTAGCATCAATCTTTCATAGCTTAATAAGCTGCCTGACTTCCCTGCGGAATTAGGGTTTCCCCTACCACTATGGGAATGTAGATATTTTTTCCAAGACTAACTTAAAGGGTGTAAAAAGGAATGTTATCCCGAGGAATTGGAACGTCAAGACTTTAGACTACAGCTACTGATTGTGACCAACAAAATAACACAGAAACAGTAAAAGGTAGTCAGCATGATTTGAAAAGCACTCGGTCTTGCCTCAGGAATTTATTAGAGTGCTTTGAGGAAGTAACAGAATTAGTGGGTGAATGATATCCAGTGGAGAAGATACTTGTACATTTCAAAAGGCATAGATAAGTGACTGCATCTGAAGCTTTTAAGAAGATAAAGGCTGGGAATTAATGGCAAAGCAACCAGCTGGATTGGAATTGGGTTGCTAATAAAAAGCAAGGTGATGATGATTAGTTATGTCTCTTCTGTCTCTGATAAGGCATCTTTGCTGTTTACACTGTTCCTAAGTGATATGGAGAAAGCTAACTGTAGTAATGTTAGATTTACTGAAGACGCCTGACTAGGTGATCAGTTGTGTAGTGCAGGGAAGACTAATAATGTTCAAAGGAATCTGAATGATTTTATCAAATCAATCTGAAGAACAGCAAAATAAATTGAAAATGGGAAAAGTGCTTGGTACAGGAAAGGTTTTAAATGTGTAGTTGACCAGAACGAAAAGGAAAATGTTTGACTGTGATTGCCATTGAAAGCAACTAGACGGTTGTTGACGTAACTAATTACATCCTGCGATGAATTTCAATGTTTAGAAAGCATGTTCCAAATTTGTTAAGGGAAAATTGTGTTCAACTAACTTGATTGAGTTTTTTTTTGTTGAGGTAACAGAGAGAGTTGGTTATTTTTTATTTATTTAATGAGTTGTGGGCATCGCTGGCAAGGTCAGCATTTGTTGCCCATCCCTAATTGCTCGAGAGAAAGTAGTGGTGAGTGCCTTCTTGAATTGCTGTATACCATGTGGTGCAGGTGCAGAGCTGTTGGGGAGGGAGTTCAGAATTTTGACCCAGCGACATTGAAGATGATAAGTTTCCAAGCCAGGTTGGTGTGTGACTTGGAGGGGAACTTTCAGGTGGTGGTGTTCCCATGCATCTGCTGCCCTTGTCCTTCTAGGTGGTAGAGGTCACGGGTTTGGAAGGTGCTGTGGAAGGAGCCTTGGTGAGTTGCTGCAGTGCATCTTGCAGGTGGTACACACTGCTGCCACTGTGCGCCAGTGGTGGATGGAGTGAATGTTTAAGGTGGTGGATGGGGTGCCAGTGAAACAGGCTGCTTTGTCCTAGATGGTGTCGAGCTTCCTGAGTGTTGTTGGAGCCACACTCACCCAGGCAAGTGGAGAGTGTTCCATCACACTCCTGACTTGTGCCTTGTAGATGGTGGACAGGCATTGGGAAGTCAGGAGGTGGGCTACTCAGCACAGAATTCCCAGCCTCTGGCTTGCTCTTGTAGCCGCTAATTTTATGTGGCTGCTCCAGTTCTGTTTCTGGTCAATGGTAACCCATTGCTGATGCTGATAGTGGGGCATTCAGCGATGGTAATGCCATTGAATGTCAAGGGGAGATGGTTAGATTCTCTCTTTTTGGAGATGGTCATTGTTTGGCACTTGTATGACGCGAATATTACTTGCCACTTCTCAGGCCTAAGCCTGAATGTTGTCCAGGTCTTGCTGCATATGGACACGGACTGCTTCAGTATGTGAGAAGTTGCAAATGATACTGAACATCATAGAATTATCAGGGAACATCACCACTTGCAACTTTATGATGAGGGCAATGCAGTTAATGTGGTGTACATGGACTTCTAAAAGGCATTTTATAAAATGCCACATAACAGGCTTGTCAGCAAAGTTAAAACCAATGGAATAAAAGCGACAGTGGCAGCATGGATACGAAGTTGGCTGAGTGACAGGAAACAGAGAGCAGTTGTGAACTGTTATTTTTCGAACTGGAGAAAGGTATACAGTGGGGTTCCTCAGAGGTCAGTATTGACATCGCTGTTTTTCTTGATCTATACTAATGACCTAGACGTGGATGTACAGCAACAATTTTAAAATTTGCAAATGATACAAAACTTGGCTGTATTGTGAACTGTGAGGAAGAAAGTGATAAACTTCAAGCAGCATAGACAGGCAGGTGGAATGGGTGGACACGTGGCAGATGAAATTTAATTCAAGGAAGTGTGAAGTGATACATTTTGATGGGAAGAATGAGGAGGGGCAATATAAAATGAAGAGTATAATTGTAAAGGGGGTGCAGGAGCAGAGGGACCTGGGGGTACATGTGCACAAATGGTTGAAGGTGGCAGGTTAGGTTGAAAATGCGATCAATAAAGCACACAGGATCCTGGGCTTTATAGATAGAGGCATAGAGAACATAAGCATTTCTAAAACACTAGTGCAGCCTCAAATGGAGTGTTGCATCCAGTTCTGGTCACCGCACTTTAGGAAGGATGTGAAGGTGTTGGAGAGGGTGCAGAAAAGATTTGTAAGAATGGTTCCAGGGATGAGGGACTTCAGTTACATGGATAGATTGGTAAAGCTGGGGCTGTTCTCCTTAGAGAAAAGAAGGTTGAGAGGAGATATGAAAGAGGTGCTCAAAAGCATGAGGGGTCCGGACAGTGTCGATAGGAAGAAACAGTTCCCATTGGCGGAAGGGTCGAGAATCAGAGGACACCAATTTAAAGTGAATGTCAAAAAGCCCAACGAGAACATGAGAAAAAACCTTCTTACACAGCAAGTGCTTCGAATTTGGAATGCACTGTCTGTGAGTGTGGTGGATTCAATTGAGGCTTTCAAAAGGAAATTGCATAATTATCTGCAGATAAAAAATTTGTAGGGCTACGGGGTAAAGGTGGAGGAGTGGGACCAGATGAGTTTCTCTTGCAGAGAGGTGGCACAGATACGATGGGCCGAATGGCCTCCTTCTGTGCTGCAACCATTCTATGGTTCTATGTTGATTTTCTGTGGCAGTTCAAAGAACCTGCATTTAAATAGCACCTTTCACACCCTTGAGACGTCCCAAAGCATTTTAAAGCCAATTAAGTACTTTTGAAATGTAGTCACTTGTAATGTAGGAAACGCAGCAGCCAATTTGTGCATAGCAAGCTCCCGAAAGCAGCAATGTGATGATAGCCAGATAATCAGTTTTTTTATGTTAATTGAGGGATAAATATTGACCAGGACGCTGGGGGGATCTCTCCTGCTCTACAGTATAGTGCCATGGGATCTTTGACTTCTATCTGTGAGGGTAGACGAGGGCTCGGTTTAACACCTATTCCGATTGTTGTTGTTGTCGTATCTGAAAGATGGCACCTCTGGCAGTGCAGCGGGCTCTCAGTACTGCACTGAAGAGTCAGCCTGTATTACAAGACTAAATCTCTTGTGTGGGGCTTGAATCCACAAGCTTCTGACACAGTAGCAAGAGTGCTACACACTGAACCACGGCCAGCACTAAAAGAAAGATCAGCCATGGTTATTCTCTCATGTTGCTAGTGGCAACATGGCAATGAGTAAGAATATGAATTGTATCAAAAAGCAGCAAATTTTTAAAGCAACGTGCATTCTGTGTATCAAGTTATTCCAAGCAAACACAAATGCTAATTTCCTGCATATTGTGTCCTGTGATTTCAAGCATGTGCAGATATTGGAAGCAATGATTGTGACTGTTTTATTTTTTGAAGTGTAATATTGCAAATTGTTTGTCCTCTCAAGAACCCATCTGTTAGCATTTCTTTGTTAATTGGATAGCACAAATCATTGTTTGCATTTGACTGGATAAGGAATTGTTCGAGATATCCCAGAACAGATGCTTCCAATGCCCAATGTAGTAAAAACTGGAGGCTTCTTGAACTCAGCATTTCCTTCTGAATTTTCACTTTGATTAAGCCAGGACTCTACAAGGTGAGGCTTGCTTTGTGCATCACAGTTCAACACCAACAACAGCTTTCAAGAGAGAGGTGGAGAAGCAGAGAGGTTTGTGGAGGGAATTCCAGAGCTTTTAGGGCCTAGAAAACATGGCCATCAATGGTGGAGCTATGAAAACTGGGGATGAGTAAATGGTCAGAATTGGAGGCGTGTAGAGATCTCGGAGTTGTACGGCTAGAGGAAGTTACAGAGATAGGAGCGGGGGCTGTGTGCAAGGCTATGGAGGGATTTGAAAACGAGAATGAGAATTGTAACTTTGAGGCATTGCTGGACCAGGAGCCTATGTAAGTCAGTGAGCACAGGGTGAATGGGACTCGGTGGGAGTTAGGATATGAGCAGCAGAGTTTTGGGTGAGCTGGAGTTTACAGAAGATGCAAGGTGGGAGGCTGGCTAGGAAAGCATTGGAATAATCGAGACTAGATGTTTTACTCTGTTAAAAGAGTAAACTATTAGTAATGACAGCCTGAAGGACATAAATTAAATCCTCCTAACAACAGCCAGAAGTGTGTATTGAAATTTGAAAACTAAAAACAGTAGGGACCAGATGGCCAACTAATGCAATTCAATATGCACCGATTAAAATAATGCAAACAATTTCATTTCAAAGAGAGGAGGTTTAATGATCTTCCCAAACTGTTTAACGGAGGAAATTCATTCAAAAGCCTGTGGCGATGCATTCCAAGGGATATCCATTATACAATAATGAAGACTTTGAAAGTGTGCCGTGATGAGGCAGTTTAAAATTCAAAGTAGAGGATCTTTGAGGCACCAAATGATAATAGGAAGAATTAAGACATTAAACCCAGGCCCCGTTGACTTTCAAGAAGTAAAGATTCCAAAGCACTATTTCGAAGAAGTGCAGGGCAGTTATCCCGGGTGTCCGCACCAATATTTATCCCCCAATTAACATCATTAAAAATAGATTATCTGGTCATTATCACATTGCTGTTTGTGGGAGCTTGCTGTGCGCAACTTGACAGCAACGTTTCCTACATTGCAACAGTGACTACACTT
Source organism: Heterodontus francisci (assembly GCF_036365525.1). Lineage (NCBI taxonomy): Eukaryota > Metazoa > Chordata > Chondrichthyes > Heterodontiformes > Heterodontidae > Heterodontus > Heterodontus francisci. Next base: position 20,494,621 of record NC_090373.1, read on the forward strand.
CAAAAAGTATTTCATTGGCTGTAAAGAGCTTTAGGATGCATTGATATCGCGAAAGGGGCTATATAAATGCAAGTCTTGCTTTCTGTTCCTTGGGCAAACAAAGTTTGCTCCATGCAGGTGTTGACATTTAGTGGGATGCAGTGCTGCTCCTGGTCACTTGCCCTCACTGTAACATCGCCAATACTTGGAGAATGGGCTGCATCAAAGGTTATTTGCTTCGAATACATTCTGCGGGATTTTGCCCCATATTTCTCCCTTGCACTATTGTTGTATTGCTTTATACTCTTGCTCTTTAATTATTTCCGGGAGACATTTTTTCAATCCTCAGGGGAGGGAGGAGCAAGGAGTTCTTTATTTTGGGCAAAGTCTGTCCACAGCTGCTTGAAATTAATCTTTCTTGGACAGGGTGCAGCAGAGATTTACTGAAATGGCACCAGGGTTTAGCAGCTTGAGTTCTGAGGGGAGACTAGAGAAGCTGGGGTTGTTCTCCTTCAAGCAGAGAAGATTAGGGGGAAATTTAATAGAGATGTTCAAAATTATGAAAGGTCTTGACAGAGTAAATGAGGAGACACTGTTTCCAGTGATAGACGGGTGGCACAGTGGTTAGCACCGCAACCTCACAACTCCAGCGACCCGGGTTCGGTTCTGGGTGCTGCCTGTGCGGAGTTTGCAAGTTCTCCCTGTGACCGCGTGGGTTTTCGCCGGGTGCTCCGGTTTCCTCCCACAGCCAAAGACTTGCAGGTTGATAGGTAAATTGGCCATTGTAAATTGCCCCTAGTGTAGGTAGGTGGTAGGAGAATGGTGGGGATGTGGTAGGGAATATGGGATTAGTATAAATGGGTGGTTGTTGGTCGGCACAGACTCGGTGGGCCAAAGGGCCTGTTTCAGTGCTGTATCTCTCTATGACTCTACGGTTCGTTAACTAGAAGAGACAGATTTAAGATAATTGGCAAAATCTTTGTCATCTAAAAATATGAATGTACAGCTCTATAATAATCAACAATTTAGGCTTTGAATTCTTGAACAACTAATTTTAATTTTGTGCATTTAAGTCTTTTAAGCTATGTTAGTGTCCAAATGGACTCACATGGAATTATAAAGACCAGTCTGTAACTGGCATATGCAACACCTTTTATATTTTGCTGCTATTCACGAGATTCCCAGAATTTCAAAGAGCACAAAAGCCTGGATTTTGCAACTTGGGAATATCTCCAGTGCGTCGTCTCCTACCTCAAAGATGTTCCTCTGACCCTGCCCAAATTTCCAGCCCTGAGGTCACTAGTATGCAGGAGATGGGATCCCCAGCCTCCACCCAGGAGTTGCACCAGGCATGCGGGTGAAGATTGCTGCATTAGGTTGCAACTGTGACTCTCACCTCTGCTTCTGGGGTTGTGGATTCAAGTCCCATTCCAGTGACTTAAGCACAAAATCCAGGCTGACATTCCAGTGCAGTACTGAGGGAGTTCTGCATTGTTGGAGGTGCCGTCTCTTGGATGAGATGTTAAACTGAGGCCTGTCTTTGCTACAGCGGGAGGAAGAATCAGTCACCAAGCTGCCTAAAAAAAGTCGAGCAAATTGTGGAGGCTGCTCCTGGTGCCTACGCAGGGCAACACTCTTAAGACTGATTGTACAGACCCTCTCTGAACTGACCTTTCAGTCCCTCCCCCTCCCCCACCCCCGCTCATCTACCAATCTTAGAAAAATGAGTGCCAATGACCCATCAAGTATTCGAGCTTGGTAAATGACAGGGAATTCAAATTGAATTCAACAGCCAAAATAAGGGGAGGTGGGAGCCACTGGGAAGTGGGGTGGGGAACAGAGCATATCCTGAAGAAAATGTCCCCCGGCCCCAGTTCCAGTGAAAAGTCAGCAAATGGCAGGGTGGGGTGGGGGGGGGGGGGGGGGTTGCGCAGGTGGATGGAAGATCTGTGCTAAGAGGTTCCTGGAACTGGAAAAAGCCTTCTCCCTATAAACAGATATGCTTCAACTTGGGTCAGTTGCCTCTGGGTTGCAAGGTTGTAGATGCAAGCTCCATGGCCAGCACTGGAGCTCATCATCTGATATTGCATTTTACTGCAGTACTGAGCGATTGTGATACTGCCCTTTGGGTAAACTATGAAACTAAGGGCCTTTTTCTGATGGTCAGCAGGAGGTTCAAGTTCCAAGAAGGCTAGAGAGTGTTCTCTAGTTCCCCGTCCAAAGTTCCTCTGCCAACCAAAACAGATTGTAAAATCGTTGGGGTCAAAATTCGATCGCTCTTGAAAATGGACACGAGGATCGTGATGTGACTGCCAGTTGCGTGCTCCCTGCTAAATGGCATTATTGCTGTGTGCAGTCAGCGCTAAACGTGATAAACCTCAACAGGGGCCCAAGTTTGTGTGAGGCGAGCAGCACTTAATGCCAGCCTGCACCTCTTAAAGGAGTGGTGCATTCTGGCTTGAGCAGGTATTGGAAGTGGATGGAGAAGAGAGTTTGAGCAGAAAGATTAGTGAATTATGGTGTAACAGTGGAGAGAGTGCACCCAGGTTCCCTGATGCTGCATTGGATGGCTTAGTAGAGAAGAGGAAGAGAGATGCAGTCTATCCACAAGGAGCCAGGAAGCCCTCCAGACAAACTTTGCAAAGACTGTGGGAGTGATACCCACCACGGTCATTGCCAGCAGTCAAGCCCTGAGGATCTGCATGCAGTGTCATAAGAAGTTTAATGACTTCAGTCAAATGGTCAAGGTCAGTAAATGTCCTACCAACTGCACCATATAAATACCGTGGCTACGAGCAGATCAGAGGCTAGGACTCTTGCGGCGAGTAACTCACCTCCTGACTCAGCAAAGCCTGTCCACCATCTACAAGGCACAAGTCAGGAGTGTGATGGAATACTCTCCACTTGCCTGGATGGGTGCAGCTCCAACAACACTCAAGAAGCTCGACAGCATCCAGGACAAAGCAGCCCACTTGATTGGCACCCCATCTACAAACATTCACTCCCTCCACCACCGACTCACAGTGGCAGCAGTGTGTACCATCTACAAGATGCACTGCAGCAACGCACCAAGGCACCTTCGACAGCACCTTCCAAACCCGCGACCTCTACCAACTAGAAGGACAAGGGCAGCAAATACAAGGGAACACCTCCACCTGCATGTTCCCCTCCAAGCCACACACCATCCTGACTTGGAACTATATCGCTGTTCCTTCACTCTCGCTGGGTCAAAATCCTGGAACTCCCTTCCTAACAGCACTGTGGGTGTACCTACCCCACATGGACTGCAGCAGTTCAAGAAGGCAGCTCACCACCACCGTCTCAAGGGCAATTAGGGATGGGCAATAAATGCTGGCCTGGCCAGTGACGCCCACATCCCATAAATGAATTTTAAAAAACCCAGCCTCGCACACTGTTCAATGCATCACACCCCCATCACGACCCTACTAACAGTCTCCATCAATCACGACTCATGCCTAAGATTCATAGCTTCACCTCACCCTCACACACTTAGCACTGCTACAAGCTTCACACCCCCATCTCATAGCTTGCACACAGTCAGCTATTCAGCCATGTCAGCCATTGCACCACACTTACTGACACACTCCGCTCTCTCATTGGACAAGTTGGCGTATATCCTGAGGCAGCAAGAGCTAACAGGTGGGCGACAGGCACAGCTGCATGTTTTTGCCTCCAGTGAGGAGGCACTGGTTGCCATCATCACTGTTGAGGCTATGGCCAGCAGTGGGGCTGAAATCAACACAGATGACGGTATACTCACATCTAATCCTTCTTCTCACATCTAACTTCTCCTTCATCCCACACTCTCTTCTGTTTTACAAGCTGCAGATGGTGTAATCATGCGCCTCTTGCTTCCCTCCCCAACCTTCCACACCATAACCCTACCTTTGTGCCTTTTTCCTTTCAGATACCCAAGAACTGCAACCTGGCCAGCCAGTGGTAGAAGAGCAGGAAATACCATCACTCGTTCTCACATTCACAGTCACCAGCTTAGAAACTGATACTGTGCATACTTGAGAGGATAGATTAGAGGTGGGATCTGTACATGACACCTGGCAAGAGTGTCATGCAGGCAGAGCAGGGGGCAATGGTCGCCACCTTACCGGAGGGTGAGGTCGCATATGACCTGTGTTGTAAAGGACTTGGATAAGGACTTTGATGGGGAGGGCAAGCGGAGAAGGCTGATGGATTTGTATAATGAAATGCTTGCTGTAGTGGGAAGCCAGCCAGAAAACCTGCGTGCAATGTCAAGGAGCATGGAGAAGTCTGGCACCACAAGTCCTATCTTCACACTAAGGATACCCTCCATCTTGTGTGGCACTACCACCGTGCTAAATGGGATTGATTTTGAACAGATCTAGCCATGCAAAACTGGGCATCCATGAGGCGCTGTGGGCCATCAGCAGCAGCAGAATTGTAGTCAACCACAATCTGTAACCTCATGGCTCGGCATATCCCACACTCTACCATTACCATCAAGCAGGGGAGCCAACACTCGTTCAATAAAGAATGCAGGAGCGCATGCCAGAAGCAGCACCAGACATACCTAAACATGAAGTCTTGAAAGTACAGCACAGGACTACTTGCCAAATAACAGAAGCAGAATGCGATAGACAGAGCTAAGCGATCCCACAACCAACGGATCAAATCAAAGCTCTGCAGTCCTGCCACATCCAGTCGTGAATGGTGGTGGACAATTAAACAACTAACCAGCGGAGGAGGCTCCGCAAATGTCTCCATCCTCAATAATGGGGGAGCCCAGCACATCAGTGCAAAGACTAGGCTGAAGCATTTGCAACCATCTTCAGCCAGAAGTGCCAAGTGGATGATCCATCTCGGCCTCCTTCTCTGCATCACAGCATCACAGATGCCAGTCTTCAGCCAATCCAATTCACTCCACGTGATATCAAGAAACGACTGAAGACACTGGATACTGCAAAGGCTATGGGCTCCGACAACATTCCGGCAATAATACTGAAGACTTATGCTGTAGAACTAGCTGCGCCCCTAGCTAAGCTGTTCCAGTACAGCTACAACATTGGCATCTACCCAGCAATGTGGAAAATTGCCCAGGTATGCCCTGTCCACAAAAAAGCAGGACAAATCCAACCGGGCCAATTACTGCCCCATCAGTCTACTCTCGATCATCAATAAAGTGACGAAGGGTGTCATCGACAGTACTGTCAAGTGACATTTGCTTAGCAATAACCTGCTCACTGACGCTCAGTTTCGGTTCCAACAGGGCCACTCAGCTCCTGACCTCATTACAGCCTTGGTTCAAACATGGACAAAAGAGCTGAACTCAGGACGTGAGGTAAGAGTGACTGTCCTTGATATCAAGGCAGCATTTGACCAAGTGTGGTATCAAGGAGCCCTGGCAAAATTGAAGTCGATGAGAATCAAGGGAAAACTCTCCAATGTACCGAGAACAAAGGAAGATGGTCGTGGTTGTTGTAGGCTAATTAGCTCAGCTCCGGACATGACTGCAGCAGTTCCTCAGGGTACCATCTTCAGCTGCTTCATCAATGGCCTTCCCTCCATCATAAGGTCAGAAGTGGGGATATTCGCTGATGATTGCAGCTCCTCAGAAACTGAAGCAGCCTGTATCCATATGCAGCAAGACCTGGAAAACATTCAGGCTTGGGCTGATAAGTGGCAAGTAATATTCGTGCCACACAAGTGTCAGGCAATGAACATCTCTATCAAGAGAGAATTGACCATCTCATCTTGACATTCAATGACATTAACATCGCTGAATCCCCCACTATCAACATCCTGGGGGTTATCATTGACCAGAAACTGAACTGGACCAGCCACATAAATACTGTGGCCACAAGAGCAGGTCAGGGATGAGAATTCTGCGGCGAGTGACTTACCTCCTGTCTCCCCACTGCCTGTCCACCATCTACAAGGCACAAGTCAGGAGTGCGATGGAATACTGTCCACTTGCCTGAATGAGTGCAGCTCCAACAACACTCAAGAAGCTCGACATCATCCAGGATAAAGCAGCTCGCTTGTTCAGCACCCAGTCCACCACCTTCAACATTCACTGCCTTCACCACCGACGCACTGTGGCAGCAGTGTGTACCATCTACAAGATGCACTGCAGCAATGCACCAAGGCACCTTCCAAATCTGGGACCTCTACCAACTAGAAGGACAAGGGCAGCAAATGCATGGGAACACCATCACCTGCAAGTTCCCCTCCAAGCCAAACACCATCCTGACTTGGAAATACATCGCTGTTCCTTCACTGTTGCTTGGACCAAACTCCTAGTACTCCGTTCCGAACAGCACTGTGGGTGTACCAGTACCAGATGGACTGCAGCAGTTCACGAAGGGAGCTCACCACCTCCTCAAGGGCAATTAGGGATGGGCAACAAATGGTGGCCTTGCCAGTGATGCTCACATCCCATGGCACAAATTTAAAAAAACTTGACACAGGGGGCTGCGCAGAGCTTGGAGCCCATCCTTTTGAGTGCGGAAGTGGTGCCCAACTAACTCCATTAGCACACTTATAGACCCAACCCTGATGCAGCATCTGGTGGCCAATGTCTCAGCTTTCACTGCAACACAGGCAGAAGCCACGCAACATCTGAGTGCTGCAATGAAAGCTCAGTCTTCTGTCATGCAAGGTCACCTTCTTGCCATGAATGATTAGACTGCTGCTATCTGCTGCCATCATGGCTGTGGATACCAGTGTTTGTAGGGTGTCACAGTAGTCCAGCAATCTATCATCCAGCAGATTACCAGGATTGCTGAGTCGTACCCTGGGGCAATGGCACTTGCTCCACGGAGCATGAACCTACTGTCCTCTCACAGGATGACAGCATTCACATTCTCACTGCTGCCACTCCACCAGTGCCCTTGCTGCTGCCTCTCAGCCAGCCAGCCAGCCCGCCCAGATTGCTGCCACGCATGCTGAGGTGGTGCCGACTGCAGCTGGGGCTTCTGGGCCCAGAGCTGTTTGGCGTCATCCTTCAAGGCCATCTGCAGTCCCTCCCAGTGAAAGTCAGCAGCCTTCCACCAGCCATGCTGCAGCCACTGGAGTAGCACCGTGTAGAAGCACTGGGAGAGGCAAAGGCACCTGCAAGACAGGCACTAAGGGGATGCACAAGAGTGATTAGCTGACGCTTGTATGCAATGACATGATTTCATTTATAAATTTGATTTGGAATGTTTATTTTGTGCTGGGTTTGATTTTTGCATTGTGGTCAAGCAGCTGCTATGATGGTCAGTGACAGTGCAAAGGTAAGGAGTATGTTGATGAATGGGGAATTGGGGTTGTGGTTGCTGGTATCTGAGATGGATGGGGCTGTATTGGTTGCCTCCTACTCTTGCTTCTCCCCCTCCTCATGCTCCTGCTCCTGATCCTCAGCTATTCTCCATCTAGCTGGTGGCAAGGGCTGTTCCTCTAATGATGGTGAGGTTGTGCAGCACGCAGCAGACTCGTGACACACACTCTGCCGAGTACTACAGGGCTCTTCCATAGCAATTCAGGCAACGGAAGTGTTGTTTCAGCACACTAGTGATCTGCTTGATCACATTTCTTGTGGCAGCACGGCTTTCACTATGTATGCTGCCCACATGCGCATAGGTTGCACTCCATAGTTATCTGGTAGGCCTTGTTCCCTAGAGCCACCCTCTGGTTTGCTGTGGTGGCTCAAATGCAGCTGGCACAGTGGACTGCAGCAGATTGAGGGCATCATGACTACTGTCAGGATACTGGGCACTGACCTGCATTACTCGCTGCCTATGGTCACACACCAACTACACATTGAGGGAGTGGAATCAGTTCCGGTATAGGGCAGAGTTGGCATGCGGCGCCCATAAAGCGATGTGCGTGCAGTCAATGGCAGCCTGTAACATGTGGAAGACTGCAATCCTTCAAGCCATGTGCTTGTTCTGCTGCTTCTTGCTGGCAAGAGAAAGTGAAATGTTGTCAGCTTTCTTGGAATAGAGTCTCAGTGACCTCCCTTATGCAACACTGGTCAGCAAACTGGGAGATATTGCAAATATCGCCTACTCCAGCCTGAAATGAATCAAGCACTTAAAGGTTCATGGCCACAGTCACCTTCACAGCCAGTGGCAATGATGTCCTTTGCCCTGCTCTGAGTTGTGGCTGCAGTAGGTGGCAGATTTCAGTGAGGTCCTCCTTACTGAAATGCATTGTTCCTCACGGAGGTTCAGGTATGGGAATTACTCCCCAAAGACCCTGGGATCTGGCCTCCTGCTGAGACCCCTTCTCCTCCTCTTCCTCCTCCCTCTTTCAGCACCTTGTATCTCCTCTGCTCATTCTCCCCGTCGTGCTGTAGTCCAAGAGGAATTCAACTACTGCATCCATGTCTGGGAACAAGTGGCTTGTGCAGAATCCTTGAAGTCAGGACAAAGTCCTTCAGCATGTGCCACACCAGTCCCTGTAGACTTTATCAACTCTAAAGAACTCTTGAGCCAAACACTTGTCCAGTTGTGGCAAGAGCTAGTAAAAATTGATCAGTAACTAATCTGTAAGTAGTTGATGATTCCTGTAAATTGCATTGGTGAGGAGTCCTTCCAGCTGTTGAATTCATGTTCATTGGTGCAGGATGAAGAGATGGCATTAGCTGGAGCATTGAGCTCCAAAATGGCAGCAATGGTGTCAAACCAGCATTGCATGCTGATTGACATCACGATCTGATGTCTATATGCTTCCAACGGACGCTCCCTGCGTGCATGCTAACACCCTCACCAAAATGGCATTTGGCGCAGTTCACACCAAAAGTTTGCATATGTGTCACGGATGCCATTTTACAGCCAACACTACACTTGGAGCACTGAGAAACAAGGCACTAAGGAGCCAAATTTTCGTAGCCATAGAATTATACAGCTCAGAAGGAGGCCGTTCAGCCCATTGTGCCTGTGCCCGCTCTTTGATGGAGCTATCCAATTAGTCCCACTCCCCTGCTCTTTCCCAGTGGCCCTACATAATTGCCCCTTTCAAGTATTTATTCAAGTCCCTGAAAATTACTACTGAACCTGCTTCCAGCACCCTTTCAGTCAGTACATTCCAAATCATCAAACTGGCTCCATTTAAAAAAAAATTTCTTCATCACCTCTCCGATTCTTTTGCCAATCACCTTAAATCTGTGTCCTCTGGTTACTGACCCTCCTGTCTGTGGAAACATTTTCTGCTTATTTACCTTATCAAAACCCCTCATGATTTTGAACACCTCAGTTAAGGCTTCCCTGCTCCAAGGGAGAACAACCCAGCTTCTCTAATTTTTCTGCATAACTGATCAACTAGTTACTTACTTATTTCATTAGCTGTTTATGGAATGTTGCTGACACAGAATGCCTTCACTTCAAAAGTAATTTATTCTGTGAAGCCACTTGAGAGATCTCTATGTGATAAGGTACTATATTATAATCCCTTATTCCCTTTCTCTCCAGAAATTAATCTAAATTTCTCCTGAACTCACTTAAATTACCCATTTCAATAACTTTCCAAGCTACCTTATTGCACACGTTAATTGCCTTTGGGTGAAAGAAGTCCAGCAAAACTCCTTTTTATATCTTTTTGTTAATTTTTATCTTGTGTCCTTTGATACTATAATCTTTTCAACTACTATAAACAATCTGCTTTGTTCAATTTTGTAAATTCCCTGCTTAATCATGAAAACTTTGATTAGAAGTCTTGAAGTCTCCTTTTCCCTTAAAAGAAAAATAAATGTCCCCTGTCTTAACTGTTCCTTGAATTTTCAATATCCTAAATTTTCTCTGTTTCTTGCCTCTGTACCTTCTCAAGGACAAAAATGTTCTTTCTATGTTTATCTAAACAAAAGTCAGCTTTGTATTCCAAGTAAATCACATCAATGCCTTATACAATAACAAAACACTCTTGATTTGTGTTCAACACATTTGTTAATGAAATTAACATAGGAACATAGGAACAGAGAAGTTCATTCAGCCACTCAAGCCTGTTCTGCTGTTCAATGAGAACATGGCTGATCGAACTCCATTAACCTGCCTTGGCTCCATATCCTTTCGTACCCTAGTTTGTTAAGTATCTTATTTGTGTCCTGTTTTTGCTCTAACCAAGCACTGATCTGGTGGATTTTGTTGTTACATCCATAACAACCCTGAGGTAACAAATAGAACTCTTTCCTCTGGATTGCTCTCGCTCCACTGCTGTAACTGCAGGAAATTCATCCCCAAGCCACCCTCCGCATGGCTTAGCAGCTCCCATTTTCTCTGGCGTATAGCATGATCACACCTAAATCAGTAATAAAAGAAGCCACACGGATCAATCAATAAGGCCATGAAAGGCCATAAAAACAAAGGAGTGGGGTTCATTTCTAGACGGATACAATTGAAAAGCAGAGAGGTTATGTCAAACTTATGTAGAACCTTAGTTAGACCACACTTGGAGTACTGTGCACAGTCCTGGTCTCCATATTACCAACAGGATATCGAGGCACTGGAGAATATACAAAAAAGATTCACAAGACTACTGTCAAAACTGAATGGTTATAACTATCAGGAAAGCCTGAACAGGCTGGGGGCTCTTTTCTATAGAAAAAAAAAACCAAGAAGTGACCTGATAGAGATCTTTATGATTCTGAAAGAGTTTGATAGGGGAGATATAGAGAAGGTGTTTACATGTGAAAAGATACCAAAACTGGGGATCATGAAATATAAACAGAAGATGCTGGAAATACTCAGCTGGTCAGGCAGCATCTGTGGAGAGAGGTACAGAGTTAACATTTCAGGTCAGTGACCTTTCATCAAAAATGACGAAAGTTCTGATGAAAGGTCATCTGCCTGATCAGCTGACTATTTTCAACATTTTTTGTTCTTATTTCAGATATTCAGCATTCATGGTATTTTGTTTTTGGACCAGAAATATATTTAGTCACCAATAAATTCAATAGGAAATTCAGAAGAAACTTCTTTATCCAGAGAGTGGTGAGAATGTGGAACTCACACTCATGGAATAGTTGAGGTGAATAGCATAGATGCAGTTAAAGGGATCATAGAATAACACAAAGGAAGAAGGAGGCGCTGATAGGGTTAGATAAAGTAGGATGGGAAGCAGCTTGTATGGAGCATAACCACTGGCATGGACCAGTTGGACTGAATGGATAACCTGCGACAGAACCATCATAGAGGACTTGGGAAATATCTCTATCCCATATGACTACTCCATCTGCAACACTCAAGAACACAAACTCAATTACTCTTTTGGATGTTAATCAAAGTGCCGTGCATTTCCAGAAAATTCAGATTTACTTAAGAACAATCTGCTTTCCGGTACAGCTTCATAATACATCTTCAGCTACTTCGTCAATGACCTTCCCTCCATCATAAGGTCAGAAGTGGTGATGTTCGCTGATGATTGCACAGTGATTAGTACCGTCCGTAACTCCTCTGACATGAAGCAGCCCATGCCCACATGCAACAAGACCTGGACAACATTCAGGCTTGGGCTGATAAGTGCCACACAAGTGCCAGGCAATGACCATCTCCAACAAGGGAGAATCTAACCATCTCCCCTTGACATTAAATGCATTACCATTGTTGAATCCACCATTATCAACAACCTGGGGGTTACCATTGATCAGAAACTTAACTGGAGCAGCCATATAAATGCTGTGGCTAAAAGAACAGGTCAGAGGTTGGGAATTCTGTGGTGAGTAAAACACCTCCCGACTCCCCAAAGCCTGTCCACCATCCGTAAGGCATAAGGCAGGAGTTTAATGGAATACTGTCCACTTGCCTGGATGAGTGCGGCTCCAATAACATGCAGGAAACTTGACACCTTCTAGGATAAAGCAGCCTGTTTTATCGGCATCCCATCCACCACCTTTAACATTCACTCCCTCCACCCCCGATGCACAGTGGCTGCAGTGTGTACCATCTACAAGATGCACTGCAGCAATGCACCAAGGCTCCTTCGACAGCACCTTCCAAACCCACGACCTCTACCACCTAGAAGAACAAGGGCAGCAGATGCATGGGAACACCACCACCTGCAAGTTCCCCTCCAAGCCACACGCCATCCTGACTTGAAACTATATCACCGTTCCTTCACTGTCGCTGGGTCAAGATCCTGAACTCCCTTCCTAACAGAACTGTGGGTGTCCCTACAGCTCAAGAACTGCAGCAGTTCAAGAAGGCAGCTCATCACCACCTCCTCAAGGGCAAATTAGAGATGGGCAAAAAATGCTGGCCAGCAACGCCCACATCCCAAGAAGGAATAAAAAAAAGTAATTAGCAAAAAAAAGAATTTTAGCAGTTGCTAACACCAACTTCTGAGGTGATTTTGGTGTTCTAATAGCCCCGCAAATGCTATCTTTTTCAAGTATTTATCCCATCCCCTTTTGAAAGTTACTATTGAATCTGCTTCCACCGCCCTTTCACGCACACATTCCTGAGCATTAACAACTCGCTAAATTAAAAATGTCTCTCCCTCTCCCCTCAGATTCTTTTGCTAATTTCCTTAAATCTGTGTCCTCTGATTACTGGCCCTCTCAGCACTGGAAACAATTTCTCTCTATTTACTCTATCAAAAGCCTTCGTGACTGAACGTCTCTATGAAATCTCCCTGAATCTTCTCTGCTCAAAGGAGAACAATCCCAGCTTCTCTAGTCACTATAGGTTCAGGCTTATGCCATTCTGTAACCAACAGTTACCAGATTCAAGGAGAGCAGTCTGGGCCAACTCTTTTAATGTGAATTTCCATTAGGATAGCTATGTCTTCATCATTCAGAGTTCACTGGTGCCCCCTTTTTAAAGGACCACAACCAATAAACAGTATGTCAGAAATGATTTAAAGGACAGCATGGGCTAACGTGTTTATTATTCCACCACCCCACACCAAGAATTCTGGGAAATCCCTACATTGGGTTTTCTTGCCAATTAATAAACACTAACTTAAATACTATGACTGGCTGTACGCTTCTTTAATTTCATTGTTATACCTAATCTTATACCGAACTACTTTATTCCTGCATGTAATGTACTCTGGGTAAAAGTGGCTGAGAGGTGACATGGTGGGAAACTATGGTTTGGGCTTTCATTGACCAGATGTTTTGTTGGTCCAGAAGGTTTAAAAGGAATCAAATGGTCAAAAAGTAAACTTCATCAGAAATCCAGTAGAGTTCGAAAACAGGCAGCCGGCTGTGTGAGAGTTAAAGGATACGCACCTTAGCAGAATCTCAGGGGCGCAGATGTACGTAGAGCTGAAGCAAAATAACTGGCTGTCAAGACCACTATGTTTTTCTTGCTTTAGTTAAGCTAGATATTGGACTGTTTACAAACTGATAGGAGCCTGAGCGTGGCAAGGCAGAGATCCAGAGAATCTGATTGGGCTTGGGCAGACAGATGGGTAAATTACATTTTTTATAAATGGACCATTCAAATAATAGTGAGGTAATGATTGGCTTAACCTGGTCTCCATAGGATGGTAGAGGTTTTCGGCCAGAAAAGGTTTAAGACCAACCCGCAGATGGTCCCTCGTGGAAGGACAGGCTGGCGGACGGACCACGTGTGTATGGCCATTTGGCGTTGTCACATGGAGATCATGCTTGTCCCCAGGGCGTAATGGTGATGCTGTTGTGCTTTGATACTACTCCTCAGACATTAGCGGGCGTCAATCTTACTTAGAATGAATAAAATATAACCACAGCCACCAAGAAGGGTTATCACTTTGAATCATTTCAGAACTTGAGAGTGAAGGGGGTTAAAGGGTTAATTGACCCGAATTCCAACAAAATCCCCCTTCCCCCGCTTCTCTGTGGAGCAGAACCTCCACTAAGCACCTTCTCCTGTGGACTAGACATGACCCTGCACCTTTAAAAATACTCTGACACTGAAGGAAGGTTGAAAATAAGATGGGCCATGCTTTGCACTTGTCGGCATGAAAGGAATGCGTTTTCCATTGATCCATGAAATTTGAAACTGCCTTTTGAGATGGAAAACAGTGAAACAGAACATAAGTTGGTAGATGTGGTTAGGCTGATAGCTGCATGAAACACGAGATAGATATGAGTCACAAGACTATAACACAATTATGGCTATCAGATGATATCATCATAAACTGTAATAATGAAGATGTGCCCTCAGATTGTGTTACTTCCTAAATAGCTCATTTATAGTTTAGAACTTCATTAAAAAAGTGGTTATCTATATCTGGATTTTCACTTTCCCCATTTGTAATGCAAGATGGATTTAATAGCACTGAGAACAGAAGGCAAAAAAACATACTCACAACCATGGCGACTGACTAAAACCCTCCTGCTCATCATCCTCTGTGGAGATATATGTGGGGTAAATTCATTGAGTCTGCATTCCTGGGGGGGGGAGTGTTACTCAATGGGAGTTAGGGTCAGAGAATTAGGACAATATTGCTGTAGCCCTATCTTTAAACTTGGCTCTTTTCGAGTGTGGTTCCAGTTTGGGAGCACTGAAATTGCTCAATGCATGATAATGATTTTTATATCATTTTCGCTGTGATAGAACTCCATCTTCACCCCACCTTCCTCAGCAATTGGAGAAATTATTGAGGCGTAAAACAAATCAATCAGACATTTAAGAAATCACCTGCACATGCACATACAACAGCAGCCTGTATAGGTGCATATAGCAATGGCTGTGTTACGGTCAAGTGTGGAGGGATCGAAGGGCTTCCCTCTTTTCCCTCTCCTTATTTGACCACAACAGGTTTAATTCTTTCTTAAAGTGGATGTACTGGCCAATTCAATAGGTGTTTGATTACTTACTTGCTATGATCCGAACAAGAACCAATCGGACAGGTTTACTTGAATTAACAAAGAGGTTAATCTTATTGTATCTAAACCGAACTAATAAAATAATAAACAACACGTCAACTTTCACTCACACACACAAATAGGTTACAGAGTGGGGAAAGATAGATTGGTTGAGTTAGAGTCCATAAAAGGTATACCGTCTATGGAGTTTGGTGATTCGGCTGGCTTCCAGCTGAATTCAGTGGTCCTGAGGCTTTTAGTTTGAAGAGGTAGATGACTGGTTCAGTGAGTCCCTTGGAGATAGCGATGCGGACAATTTCCTCCAAGGGGTTTCAGATTGTATCCGGAGTATGCAAAAGTGGTCAGTCAACAAGCAGGATTTGAAAGCTTTCAAGCTGGACTGGAGAGAAAGAGAGAGAGACCCCCACTTGGGTTGCACTTCTCAAAGTCCAGTTGTTTTTCCTTTGCTGCAGAGAAAACACCTGCTTAAAACCACAGATGGGGAGGGGCTTGTCACATGACAGTCACTCAGTGATTCAAACATAGCAGTTAGCAGTATTGCTTCTTCTTGCTGAGAGAACAGATAGTTCCTTTAAACTTTCTGGGTCTTGGTTCTTGCTGCGGACTGAGCAGACATTTCATCTCTCTCCTGACAAGTATTACAGTGTAGGAGACAGTGTTGCAAATTAGGTGATCATCTTAAGCTGCCAGCAAAATCATCCTTTTAGCTGGTCTTTTAAAAATGTCTTTTAAAAAAAAAATACAAATTCAGGACTCCAGTCAGTGGATTAAAGAAAATTATTATTCAACAAAACACGTTGGCTGCTACAGGTGTGAACAGCAATGACTGTACAGGTGCGTACAGCAATGAACTGGACAGGTGTGTTGAGCAGCACCTGGGTGCAGGTGAATGCACACATGGCCCGAGTAGTGGTCTGCACAGCTCAGTGAAGCAGCAACAGTTAGAGGTCTGCACAGCACTTAGAAAATGATTGATATGAGAAATGGACAGATTCTTTACAGTAATGCTTGGATTAGGCGATTTCTTTCCATGCCATTTGGGTCTTTCCATTAAGGGGCTTCTGCCACCATGGACAGTAAGCACGAGCTAACTTGTGTTTGACTGAATCCTTCAGTGTGACTGACTGGTTTTAGTTGAACGTTGTTGCCTTCATTCACTACCTTTCTCAATTTCATGTAACTGTATAATTCTTTAACTGTACACCACAGGCTCCATTACTTTGTAGTTTCTTAAAACTCACTATTAAACTTTTTAAACATGCTTTCCTTCCACATAAAAAAGTGTTTTATCAAATGTCATTTTTGATTTCTGTCTTACTTTTAAAACTTAACCTAAGCATATACATGCACCTGTGGATAGACATGTGAATGATGCATAGGGTGTGCATTTCCTTTCTGCAAGTCGTAAGACTCCTGTTGTCACGACTCTTATTCATGCTTTGTGTCAACATTTGCCGTTTCAAACTACAATGTCAAAATTTCACATTCAGTTTTGCTATGTAAACTATCATGATGAATTAAGGGAATCAAGGTATAAGAGGGTGAGGCGGGAGAGTGGAGTTGGGGTAGATGCTCATTCGTGATCTTATTGAATGGCAGAGCAGGCTCAAGGGGCCGCAGTTCACCAGTTGAACTGCTCGGGTATTTACCAGTTGAACTACTGGGTTTTACCAGTTGAATTAGTGGTATTTACTGTTTGGGATAGAAATGCAATACTGTACCACTGTGCCTCCTGGCTTGCAGTAGTCATGTGACCTCTACAGTGAGGCACTCTGATTGAAGGCAGCCATTACAATCAGTTTCATTAAAGACTCAGTACACACCAGACTGGTGTCCTGTGATCTCATCACATGGTGTCAGAAGTGGAGCTGAGACTGAGTGATGAAGAAGTATGGCTACGGAACAAAGGCCACAGGAATGGTCACAACTGCTAGAAGCTGCTAAAAGCCACAGGAAGCCACAGAAAAAGAACAAAGAAACAGCTGAAAGCACAGGGTAAAACAATGGCTGCAAATGTTCCTCTGCCTGCGCCTGTGGAAGTGAAAGGTGATATGAAACAGAACTAGCAGTTCTTCCACTTGCAATGGCAAAATTAGGAAATTGCGACAGATTTAATTAGCAAACCAGAGTGGCTGTGAGTAGCTACACTTTCATCACTGTTGGGGGAGAAACTGTTACAAAAGTTATTCCACCCTAAATCGCTCCAAAGAGCAATAAAAGCACAGAAATTTTGAAAGTCTTGAAGGCATGCTTTGAACCCCAAGTGAACATAACTTATGAATGGTATGTGTTCAATATCAGGGCCCAAGGTGAAAAAGAGTCCATTGATCAATATACAATCATAGAATCATAGAAGGTTTAAGGCACAGAAAGAGGCCACTTGGCCCATCGTGTCTGTGCCGGCCAAAAAATGATCCACTATTCTAATCCCTCCTTCCAGCATTTGGTCCATAGCCCCACCGAATATGGCATTTGAGGTGCACATCCTTTTGAATGAGTTAAGGGTTTCTGCCTCAACTACCCTTTCAGGCAGTGAGTTCCCGACCCCCGCCACCCTCTGGGTGAAAAAAGTTTTCCTCATCTCCCCTCTAATTTTTGTACCAATCACTTTAAATCTATGCCCCCTTGTCACTGACCTCTCTGTTAAGGTGAATCGACCCTTCACCTCCACTCTATCCAGGCCCCTCACAATTTTGTACATTTCAATCAGATCTCCCCTCAGCCTTCTCTGTTCCGAGGAGAACAACCCCAGCCTATCCAATCTTTCATCATAGCTGCAATTTTCCAGTCCCGGCAATATCCTTGTAAATCTCCTCTGTACCCTCTCCAGTGCAATTACATCCTTTCTGTAATGAGGTGACCAGAACTGCACACAGTACTCAAGTTGTGCCCTAAGCAATGAGTTATATAGATCCAGCATACCGTCCCTTCTCTTATATTCTATATCTTGACTAATCAAGGATTCCATATGCCTTCTTAACCACCTTATCGACCTGTCCTGCTACCTTCAGGGATCTGTGGGCATTCACTCCAAGGTCCCTCACTTCCTCTACACTTCTCAGTATTTTCCCATTAATCGTGTATTCGTTTGCTTTGTTTGACCTCCCCAAATGCATCACCTCACACTTTTCTAGGTTGAATTCCATTTGCCACTTCTCTGCCCATCTGACCAGACCATCAGTATCTCATAGACCCACAACCCCGGTCAGCCCACTTCTACCTCCTTCCTAAAATTCACAAACAGGACTGTCCCGGCAGACCCATCGTTTCAGCCTGTTCCTGCCCCACTGAACTTATTTCTTCCTATCTGGACTATCTTTTCTCTGCTGGGCCAGTCTCTTCTCACCTACATCCGTGACTCTACTGAGGCCCTACGTCATTTTGACAATTTCCAGTTTCATGGCTCTAACCACCTCCCCTTCACTATGGACGTCCAATCTCTCTACACCTCAATCCCCCACCAGGATGGATTGAGGGCTCTGCACTTCTTCCTTGAACAGAAGCCCAACCAGTCCTCATCCACCACCACCCTCCTCCACCTGGCTAAACCTGTTCTCACATTGAACAACTTCTCCTTCAACTCCACTCACTACGTTCAAGTAAAAGGGGTTGCTGTGGGTACCCGCATGGGCCCTAGTTATGTCTGTCTTTTTTGTGGGATATGTCGAATATTCCTTGTTCCAGTCCTACTCTGGCCCCCTCCCCCAACACTTTTTCTGGTACACTGATGACTGTATTGGTGCTGTTTCCTGCCCAGAACTGGAAAACTTTATCAACTTTGCTTCTAATTTCCACCCTTCTCTCACCTTTACATGGTCCAACTCTGACCCTTCCCTTCCTCGACTTCTCTGTCTCCATCTCTGGAGATTGGCTGACCACTAATATTCATTATAAGCCCACCGACTCCCACAGCTACCTCGACTACACTTCTTCACACCCTGCCTCCTGTAAGGACTTCATTCCATTCTCCCAGTTTCTCCGTCTCCGATGCATCTGCTCTGATGTTGCTACCTTCCATGACAGCACTTCTGATATGTCTTCCTTTTTCCTCAACTGAGGATTTCCCCCCACTCTGGTTGATAGGCCTTCAACCGTGTCCGGCCCATTTCCCACACCTCTACCCTCATCCCTTCCCCTCCCTCCCAGAACCGTGACAGGGTTCCCTTTGTCCTCGCTTTCCACTCCAGCAGCCTCCATATCCAAAGAATCATCCTCCGCCACTTCCAGCGTGATGCCACTACCAAAAGCATCTTCCCCTCCCTTCCCCTGTCAGCATTCCAAAGGAATTGTTCCCTAAGTGACATCCTTGTCCACTCCTCCATTACCCATAACAACTTGTCCCCTTCCCATGGCACCTACCCATGCAATTGCAGGAGGTGTAATACCTGCCCTTTTACCTCCTCTCTCCTCACTATCCAAGGCCCCAAACACTCCTTTCAGTTGAAGCAGCGTTTTACTTGTACTTCTTTCAATGTATTCGCTGCTCACAATGTGGTCTCCTCTGCATTGGAGAGACCAAATGCAGATTGGGTAACCGCTTTGCGGAACACCTCCACTCAGTCCGAAAGCATGACCCTGAGCTTTCGGTTGCTTGCCATTTCAACACACCCCTCTGCTCTCATGCCAACATTTCTGTCTTTGGCCTGCTCCAGTGTTCCAGTGAACATCAACGCAAGCTCGAGGAGCAGCACCTGATCTTTCCATTAGGCACTCTACAGGCTTGCAGAATGAACATTGAGTTCAATAACTTCAGAGCATGACTGGCCTTTTTTTAATATTTTATTTTTTAATCATGTGCCTGCTTTTCATGTAGTCAGACTGCTCATTATTCCACTATTCGTCTCTCTGGACTAATGCTTTGTCTTTCACCACAAGCATTAACACACGTTTTGCCTGTATCCCAGGACAGCTTTGTTATTTAATCATCCTCTGCCCTATCAAACACCTTCCCCTTTTTTCTCTCCCCCACCCCTGTCCCTTTCACTTGCTTCAAAGCATATCCTTTTCTAACCTTTGCCAGTTCTGATGAAAGGTCACAGACCTGAAGTGTTAACTTTGCTTCTCTCTCCACAGATGCTGCCAGACCTGTTGAGTATTTCTAGCACTTTTAGTTTTTATTTCAGATTTCCAGCATCTGCAGTATTTTGCTTTTATATCAATATCTTCCTGCAATCTACAGCTATCCTCCTCGCTATCTGCCACACGGCCAATCTTTGTGTTGTCTGCAAACTTCTTGATCCTGCCCCCTACATTTATGTCTAAATCGTTAATATATACCACAAAAAGCAGGGAACCCAGTACTGAGCCCTGCGGAATGCCACTGGAAACAGCCCTCCAGTCGCAAAAGCACCCGTCAACAATTACCCTTTGATTCCTGCCACTGAGTCAATTTTGTATCCACCTTGCTGCATTTCCCTGGATCCCATGGGAGTTTATTTTTTTAACCAGTCTGCCATGTGGTATCTTGTCAAAAGCCTTGCTAAAATCCACGTAGACCACATCAACTGCACTACCCTCATCTATCCTCTTTGTTACTCCTTCAAAAAATTCGATCAAGTTGGTCAGACAAGATCTTCCCTTAACAAATCCATGCCGACGATCCTTGATTAACCTTTGCCTTTCTAAGTGACAGTTTATCTTGTCTCTCAGAATAGATTCCAATAATTTGCCCACTACTGATGTTAGACTGACTGGCCTGTAATTATTCGGTCTTTGCCTTGCTCCCTTTTTAAACAGAGGTACAATGTTAGCAGTTCTCCAATCCTCCGGCACCACACATGTATCCATGGAGGACTGGAAAATGACGGTCAGATCTTCTGCTATTTCCTCTCTTGCTTCTTGTAACAACCTGGGGTGCATTTCATCTAGCCCTGGTGATTTATCAACTTTCAAGGATGCTAATCTCATTAATACTTCCTCTCTCCCTATGTTTATCACATCCAATACTTCACACCCCTCTTCCTTAAGTACAATATCTGCATCGTCCCCCTCTTTTGTGAAGACATTAAGAATAATAGCAACATCTTCCGGTCCTACACATAGGTTACCTTTTTGGTCTTTTATGAGCCCTACTGTCTCCTTAGTTATCCTCTTACTCTTAATGTATTGATAAAACATCTTTGGGTTAACCTTGATTTTGCTTGCCTATGTTCTTTCATGCCCTCTCTTTGCTTTCCTAATTTCCTTTCTGATTTCACCCCTCCACTTTCTATTCTCCTCTCGGCTTTCTTTAGTATTGAGTTCTCTGTTTCGGACATAAGCTTTCCTTTTCTGCCTTATCTTACCCCGTAGGCTTCTTGACATCCATGGGGCTCTAGATTTAGCCGTTTTACCCTGAAGCCCTTGAATCTCCCCCACTGTTCTGACACTGATTTACCTTCAAGTAGCTGTTTCCAGTCCACTTTCGCTAAATCACTCCTGAGTTTAGTAAAATTGGCCTTGCCCCAATTGAGAACTCTAACTCCTGTTCTATCTCTATCCTTTTCCATAATTATGTTAAAACTGACTGAATTATGATCACTACCACCAAAATGCTCTCCCACTGCCACTCCTTCCACCTGCCCATCTTCATTTCCTAAAACTAAGTCTAAAACTGCACCCTCTCCTGTTGCACTTGCTACATACTGGGCAAAAAAATGCACCTCAAGAATTCTGCTCCCTTAATTCCTTTCACACTCAAACTATCCCAGTTAATATTGGGGTAGTTAAAATCCCCTACTATAACTGCCCTATTGTTCTTGCACTTCTCAGAGATTTGCCTACATATCTGCTTTTCTATCTCCCTCTGACTGTTTGGGGATCTATAGTACACTCCCAGCAGTGTGATTGCCCTTTTTTGTTCCTTAGCTCAATCCATTTGGCCTCATTTGATGAACCTTCTAACACATCATCCCTCCTCACAGCTGTAATAGTTTCTTTGACCAAAATTGCCACTCCCCCCTCCTTTCTTATCCCCCTCCCTATCACCACTGAAAACCCTGTAAGCAGGAACGTTGAGCTGCCATTCCTGTCCCTGCTTATGCCATGTTTCTGTAATAGCTATGATATCATACTGCCATGTGTCTATCTGTGCCCTCAGCTCATCTGCTTTATTTGCTATACTCCGTACATTGAAATAGAAACCCTTGAGTACTGACAAACTCTTTTAAAAAAAATGTTTAACCTTTGTTTCCTCTGTCTTCCAGACTCATCCATTAATTTTCCACCTTCCATTTTCATTTCTGATTATCAGCCATGGCTGGAAAATGCATTTGCATATTAATGGACGGTGTTTGGAAGGACAAAGCAGCCATTCCCTGACATTCAACCCACAATGGACTTTTGATCACCAGACTGTTGAAGGTGGGGGAGCTCGCATTCCAGGTTGACTGCCAAGATGGCCAAATACACAAACAGGCATGGTCAAACCAGCTGGTCACATGACTAGCCTGCTGGGCAACCTGAATTTTTTGAAGTTGTACAAACAGTTTGGGCAGAAAGCAGAATGCTCCTGGATTGAGAAGATCTCTCCTGGCTGGCTCGCCATAGCCTCTCCTGTCTACCTGCTCCCATCTCTTTCTCACAAGGCTCTGAATCCACTGAAGACACATGAATCCCAAGAGAGAAAAGTCTCCTACAGCGAACAAGGTTTAAGAAGAATACTGGGCCGCAACGAAAAGCAAGATCTACCTACAATCAAGGACTCTACAGTGAGCTTGAAGAACCGTAACAACAACTCTTCAAATATTCCCTCAAACCTTTCCACTTTATTTTTCTTCTGCTCTTTTCTGTCTCCATTTGCATGTATTGTGTATGCATGCTAGCGTGGGATGTGGAGTGTATCCATAGGCGTTAACTAAATTAGATTTAAGTTTAATAAATTTCAACTTTTCTTCTTTAAAACTAAGAAAGCCTGTTTGTACTGGTTTCTTTGCCTTATAACTGGAAAGCAGTGAAAAAGGATGCACCAAGGGGGAGCTGAAAACACGGAGTGTTTAAAATTAAATTCTGTTGCAGTAAAACCAGGTGAAGGCTGAAAGGGACCGCTAGACCGCTTTCTTACCTGGTCGCAACAGTCATCCATTAATTTTCTACCTTTCATTTTCATTTCTGATTTTGTCCCGACTGAGTCTATCCTCAGGTCCCCATCCCCCTGCCAAACTAGTTTAAACCCGCCCCAACATAACTAGCAAAACGTCCCTCAAGGAACTCAATTGTGGCTCTGTTCAGGTGCAATCCTTCCAGCCTGTACAGGTTCCATCTCCCCCAGAGCTGGTCCCAATGTCCCAGGAATCTAAAGCCCTCCCTCCTGCACCATCTTTCCAGCCACACATTCATCTGTCTTATCCTTCTAGTTCTATACTCACTTGCTTGTGGCACTGGGAGTAATCCGGAGATTGCTACTTTTGAAGTCCTGCTTGCTAATTTCTTACTGAGCGGCACAGTGGCGCAGTGGTTAGCACCGCAGCCTCACAGCTCCAGGGACCCGGGTTCGATTCTGGGTACTGCCTGTGCGGAGTTTGCAAGTTCTCCCTGTGTCTGCGTGGGTTTCCTCCAGGTGCTCCGGTTTCCTCCCACATGCCAAAGACTTGCAGGTTGATAGGTTAATTGGCCATTATAAATTGCCCCTAGTATAGGTAGGTGGTAGGGAAATATATAGGGACAGGTGGGGATGTGATAGGAATATGGGATTAGTGTAGGATTAGTATAAATGGGTGGTTGATGGTCGGCACAGACTCGGTGGGCCGAAGGGCCTGTTTCAGTGCTGTATCTCTAAACTAAACTAAACATAAATTCTGACTGCAGGACCACATCCCTCTTTCTACCTATGTCGTTGGTTCTGATGTGGACCACGACTGCTGGCTGTTCACCCTCCCTTTTCAGGATGCTGTGCAGCTGCTCAAGACATCCTTGACCCTGGCACCAGGAAGGCAACAGACCATCCTGGATTCATGTCTGCGACTACAGAAATGCCTGTCTGATCCCCTGACTATTGAATCACCTATCGCTACGGCTGTTCCAGTCTTCCCTGTACAGCTGAACCACCTGTGGTGCCGTGAACTTGGCTCTGACTGCACTCCCCAGATGAACCATCACTCTCATCAGTATTCAGAACTGAATGAGATGCACTCAGGGGTCTCCTGCACTACCTGCCTGTTTCTTTTTGATTGCCTGGCGGTCACCCATTCCCTGTCTTCCTGCATACTCTTAAGCTGCGGGGTGACCACATCTATAAACGTGCTATCCATGTAGTTCTCATCCTCAGGAATGCATTGCGTTAACACAGCTCGCAGAATTCTGTGAATTTGCACAATTAAAAGATGATCTAATTAAAGACAGGATTGTATTAGGCATAAGAGATCCTGCAGTGAGAGCACGTCCACTGAGAGAGGAGAATCTGACTCTCAGGAAAGCGATCGACATGTGCAGAAGCACTGAGGTTGTAAATCAGCAGCGAGAGCATATTCATGGCAGAACAGAGCAGACCTTGCATTATGCTGACAGACATCCCAGGCCGAAAAGGCAGAAAGATCACGGACAAAGGGCAGGATGCAAATACTGCGGAGGACATCATGCATAGGAAAAGTAGGCATGTCCAGCATGGGGAGAGCAGTGTTTGCACTGCAAGAAGCTGAATCGTTTTGCACACAAGTGTTTGGCTGGAAGGAAGCACAACAAGCAGCTACAGATGGCCACTGGAGAGATATCAGCCAAAAATTCTGATGAATCACTAGACACCATCCAACAGATTGGTTCAGACAGATCGATCGGTGATAAATGGTTTGTGACTGTTGGAATGAAGGCTGCAGATGGAGAATATCGATTCAACATAAAGTGTCAGATAGACACAGGTGCGTCATGCCACATCATTTCCTTCACAGACCTGTGCAAAGTGGCTCAACATGGTGATCCAAAAATGAAGCCCTCAAAAGTAAGGTTGAGGCTAAATGATGGCACCATGCTAGTGCGGAGAGGACAAATTACTCTGAGAGCCCAATGCAATGGCAAGAACAAAGATCTGGAGTTCCAAATCATAGACAGCAAGCAAAAGCCACTCATCTCAGCCTAAGCAAGTCTGAAGCTTAGACTGGTAACCCTCAACATGCAAAAAGAGAAAACCCAGGAGATGGCCTACAGGAGCGGGCGCTGGCGCTGAAACGAGAACACCTTTGCCAGTCGCAAGGTGACGCCAGTCACACAGCTGAGGAAGAGGAAGATCTGGCAGTCATCTGCTCAGACGCCCAAGTTGGAGGCTGTGAGAAAGGAGCACTCGGAGCAGACTGTGGGCAGACAAAATCAAGGTGAAATCCCAGAAAGCCAAATTTCATTTTGACAAAACTGCCAGAATTGAGCTTTGGAGAGCCAGTCAGGGTATAAACTTACAACGCACTCAAGAAGAGTCAGCCCAAGTGGCAACTTTGGATCTGCATAGAGCAATTGTCACTTCGATCCTATGTGGTGGCAGTGAAGGACCAAAGATACCGTTACAACCGCAGGCACACACGTACAACTGGAAAAGCTGTTCCTTCACGGCAGTCGGCCAGTCAGGAAGATGAGAACTCACCAACTGCACAGACCACAGAACAACCATCAGCCCCAGTGGCCCACAGCACCCCAACAACAGAAATGGAGCAACAACAGTTGCCGCGGTAACAAGACGTGACACGGGAACGACACCCGCCAGAGAAGGAAAATCAACCAGAGGAACAGCCAATAATGCAAATACGCATCATTAAGAGACCGGCATGATGTAAAGACTATGTGTGCAATGCATGTGCAGAGACTGATGAGAATGACGAACTGCTATTGCATGAGAACAGTTGTGTGCATCGTGGGTAACCTGGGCAACTCACAGTGTAAATGATAATTCATGCAAATTCTTTTTTTGTGTGCTTTTTGTATGAAAAGGGATGTTTGGGACAGAAAAGCAATACTGTACCAATGTGCCTCCTGGCTGGCCATAGTCATGTGACCTCTACAATGAGTTACTCTGACTGCAGGCAGCCATTACAGTCAGTTTCATTAAAGACTCAGTACACACCGGACTGGTGTCCTGTGAGCTCATAACATCTACCAGTTGAATTGCTGGTTTTACCAATTGAATTGGTGTTATTTACCAGTTGGACTAGACCCAGCAGGCCAGCTGACTATCCCAGTCAGAAGCTTGAACTGTTGATATAACCACGATGTGAATACTATTATCCATTCTGTTCATTCAATGCACAGCAATCAGTGTACAGTATTATGGTGTTCATTCAGTGTAGTATGGGCATGATATATAAAATCTGGCAGAATTTGAATTTTCCATTTGTCCAAATAAAATACTTGGAAAATAATAGTTTGAGTAAAGCTGAAGAAATTTTATTGTGGAAGTACAAATAACACAGAAATACACATCTCCATAAATTGAAACTTACTGACTTTTCAGCTTTTTATTTTGATCCTGGATCTTCTCAGTTACTGGTGAACCTCACAAGCTCTTTTGAGACAGCCTCCTCACTCAGTGATAGTTGAAACGTGCTGCAAAAAGAGTGAAAAAATTCAAGCAATGACTCATTCAGTCCTTTAAACTCAAAATGTAGTAAAGGGACATCCATGACATTTTTTTTAAAGTATCAGAAACATGGACCATCTACTGCAGAAATTTGCAATTTAAAAAGTGCTTGTAATTTGTTACCTTTGACAACACTAAGCTTCCTCAGTGAGAGGGGGAGTTGGGGGCGGTGGGGGGGAGGTTTCGCCTGGGGAGATGTACCAACAGCGTTTATGATCTGTGGGCACACTCTCCCACAGAGGGAGCTGTCCCTCAGCACAGTGGACCCCTGCACAGCAACAGCCAGGGACCTAACAAACAATGAATTGTTCCACTGTCCAGCAATAGAGGTCCACTGATGCTCAGGGATTTCGATTCCCACATCCCCACCAGTATCCCACTCCGCCCCACTGCAATTGTACTTGTAAGGAAAATCAGGGGCATATTAGTGTCCTCCATGTAAGTTTTGAAAATACTACAGACTATACATTATTGTACCGACTCGACATAAATACAGATAATACGATGGTTCAGGCTCACTGACTTGCAGAAGGCAAATTTAACATTCCAATCACCATCTATGCCCCATCACTTTTAAAGGTGCTTTTACATAAACCGGAGTTTCCATGATGGACTTCAGCTGCTTGACTCGGGCATCCTGAGTTTGTGCAGACGTCTCCTTCTGGAAAAAAAATTGATATTAAGAAGCTTTTCACAGAAATTGGCATTGGTGATACGACCAGATTTACGGGTTCCATACACTCTTTGCAATCAGGCACTTAATTGTCCATGCTGACCCGTGAGAATAAAATTTTAACTACCTTGAGGAAAATCATTGAATAGTTAGCTGCTGGAGAACATACCCTGCCCATATTAACATCTTCCATTGCCTTCTTCACATTGTGTTGTTCTCAACCTTAGGAATCCGGAATCTTGAGCCCCAGTCCATCTGAAATCAGATCTGCTTACGGGTCTCTGTAGGGACAGAGCAAGAACAATTAACATGCATGAGAAACACACTGAATTTGCTGAAATCCATGACTTCTCTGGGCCCACATGTTCCAGAAAGCAAATTTCCCTCATTTCATTGAAATGTACCTGCGAGCAGAAGGATCTGTGCTGTAGAACCCGTCATCCTTTTTTCTGTTCTCCTTCCTGGAGTCGTAGAGCCACCAACACCCACTTCAACCCATCGCATCATGTAGACCCTGGTCTTGTGGTGGGACTCTGGATAAAAATGCTTGCCATCTTCAGCGATGCAGACTAGCCGACAGATATTATTTGGCAAGGAACCAGGCTTGTTCAAACTTAAGAGATGATGGAAGTGGATCTGTACTGATTAATAGATTGAGATAGTTAATTTAAATTCGTGGTATTAAAAAATCAATGTTAGGAGAAACAGCTTTCTTCTCTCTCCCAATTGCAAAAGCATTACATCCCATCGAGAGACTCCCTTTGCAAAAATTCCAAAAAGATCCATGAAGCTCAAGTTTTCAAATCTCTCGCCCCGAGTTGCAAAAAAAACCAATCAAGATCAGATTTAAAAATGTCTGTCTCCCCTGCTACTCGTATTTCTTACGCACTTATGTTGGTGTACATTCTGGCATCTTTTTATAATCTCTCTGCCAACACTGTCACTGTCAAAACTTGTCTATCAACCAATCATGGACAAAGTGGGGAAAATTTACTAGTATTTATGTAGATTTCCACTCCATTTTCCTTTTTTCTCCTCCAACTTTCTTTGCTGCTTTTTTTGAGAGCAATGACCTATGTTGTGTTTGCTTTCTGAACAAGTTACCATTCTTGATATGTAAGTGCAGACAGGAAAGTCTATATGTTCTCCCATTGGAGTGTCACGGCTGAACCCAGAACTTTCTTGGCCTGCATGACACAGTTCCACACCAGCCAGTATGTTTACGTTATTGGAGAAACCATTTCATTCCTATCTGTAGCTGTTGAATCTAGTTGAATTTGATTGAATTAGGACCAATAGATTTGTAGAAATCTGCTTTGATTTTACTGTCTACACAAGCTAACCTAGCAATGATGAGGTTCTGTCTGTCTTGTGTAGGTGTGTATTAAGGATCTCCCTGATGCTATTCAAAGAAGAGAGGGGATATTGTCCAGTGTTCTGGCCACATTCCTCCCTCCTCCTATACCACCCAAAAAAGGTTTAACTGGTCATAAACTTCATTGTGCAGTGCTGCCACAGAATGCCAGCTTCATTTGTTCATTACAAGGTGCCAGGGTTCGATCCCTGCTCCAGGCAATGAATGGAGACCAGAGCTCCGGCTCTAAATTCTGAGTCGCCGTCAAGTGGAATGCCCACGTCTGATGGGTGTGAGTGGCCCATCCCCACTTCAATCCATATGGGATTGTGGGAGCCCATAAAAACCTACTGTTGTATAAAACTAACCACCTATCAGCTGGCATAAAGATGGTTATGGCCTTGGAAAGAGTGTTTGCGTTGTTCGAGTCAGACAATTACTCAGCCTGCAAATCCTTCCACTACCTCATACTGTTTTCCAAAGAAAGAGTGTGAAGATACAATTAGAACAAGCAGTAAAACTACAATTCTTGGAGAGATTTAAACAATGTGATGAGGTGCTGCATAAATGCAAGTCTTTGCTTCTCTCTCTTTCTCTCCCGTCCCACATGCATTATATAGAGAACCTTGATAACAGAAAGTGATTGCAAGGGAATCGCTTCATTGATGAATTAACGACAAGACCAAGGCCGAATTAACTTTGCGCAGAATCGAAGATAACAATAGCCATGGAATCACTGCCTTTCTGCTGTGCCTTCTTTTGTGTAGTGTTTACCATGGAATTTGAGGAGCAATTTATTCCATTGATGTGTTGGGATCATTCTTTTTTTTGCCTGGAGCAAGCAGACACTGCCCAGTGCAGTGCAACAGATATATTTTTTCCAATGGTAGTCTAGTTAATTATATTGACAATCATAGTCAAAATGTGCTTGTATTTATCTCTGTGTCTATATAAACTCTTTCCAGTGGTATAAACCCAAATTTCTTCGAATTAAATATATATGAACAATAGATTTCTTTAAGAAAGGGATTTATTTCTGTGGAACAAGACTGCAAGCATGATGCACATTCTCTTCAAATTAGAAATCATTCGAAGTATTGTGTCACACAAGTATGTGTGTGTACTATGTTCTGCAGTTATACTAAGCCTAGAGTTTCATAATGGCATTAATTGTTATTTAATGTACAGCAGCTCTTGGAAGCATGTCTTTCTTTCCAAATTGAGAACTACACATCTAGTACCTTTAAACTTTTAAAATACAAGGGTAAGTTGAAGAACTAAGATCAAGAGACATTCTTCATACAGATTTAAGTATCTCCCAGTGTCACTGTGAAAATGTTAATAAGTTGACCCCACAAATTCTCTGGGTGCTTTCTGGTTCCTGCTGACTCCCCACTCATTGTGAGTGCATTCTGAGGCTTGATGCAGGGCGTCCTGATTTAAGGAATTTACAAAAAAGAGCACAGGGTTTCCTCGCATCAATCTACAGGAACTTGGGACTGGGCTGTCAAGGAGTGGGGCACTCATTCATGCCACGGGATATAGCAATAGAGTTGACAGAAAAAGATTGAGCCTAAGGGGATACATGTAGGAAGTAATTTTATGAGGCTCTGGGCCCTCGCATACAATCACCACATATCAGATACTTGTTGATGCACTAGCCCATAGTTTTCTACCCGTTGATTGTGGTGGAGAGAAGATTACAGAGAGCAAGCCTTCCCTAGCTGATGAGAACCACAAGAAATACAGTGTCTTGCGCACAGAGTCCAGGCTAAGACTTCAGAGCAATTCTGAGAAAATGCTGCACTGTCAGAGGTGCCTTATTTATAGATAAACTGAGGCCTGTCAGGCAGATGTAAAAGATCCATGACCACTATTTTGAAGGCTGACAAGGGAGTTTTCTCCCTGGTGTCCTTGGCAATATTTATCCCTCAGCTAACATCACTTAAAAAGCAGGTTATCTTGTCATTATCTCATTGCTGTTTGTGGGAGCTTGCTATGCACAAATTGGCTGCCTCATTTCCCCACATTGTAACAGTGACGACACTTCAAAAAGTATTTCATTGGCTGTAAAGCACTTTGGGACACCCTGAGGTCATGAAAGAAGTGCATGTTCTTTCTTGTATACACTGTTAACCCTATCATTTAGTTGGTGAGGTTTCTTTTCCTTTTATTAGGACACTTGTTGTCCATTCTGGCATCTTTTAGTTTCATTGGGCCATATGTATGTTTGTTATATTAGTGATGCCCTCAAAAGAGGCACTTGTTCTGATGACTCTTGGTAGCAGTGTGCCTGTGGCAGCACGGTGCCTCCCTAATTGGTCCATCAAGTAACATTTGCATCACATTAGTGTTTAGTCTACCCTGAGGCACAGTGTGGCTTTCGTGCAGAGAGATCGACTATTGACATGCTGTTCTCCCTTCGTCAGATACAGGAGAAATGCCGTGAACAACAGATGCCCCTCTACATTGCTTTCATTGATCTCACCAAAGCCTTTGACCTCGTCAGCAGACGTGGTCTCTTCAGACTACTAGAAAAGATCGGATGTCCACCAAAGCTACTAAGTATCATCACCTCATTCCATGACAATATGAAAGGCACAATTCAACATGGTGGCTCCTCATCAGAGCCCTTTCCTATCCTGAGTGGTGTGAAACAGGGCTGTGTTCTCGCACCCACACTTTTTGGGATTTTCTTCTCCCTGCTGCTTTCACATGCGTTCAAATCCTCTGAAGAAGGAATTTTCCTCCACACAAGATCAGGGGGCAGGTTGTTCAACCTTGCCCGTCTAAGAGCGAAGTCCAAAGTACGGAAAGTCCTCATCAGAGAACTCCTCTTTGCTGACGATGCTGCTTTAACATCTCACACTGAAGAATGCCTGCAGAGTCTCATCGACAGGTTTGCGTCTGCCTGCAATGAATTTGGCCTAACCATCAGCCTCAAGAAAACGAACATCATGGGGCAGGATGTCAGAAATGCTCCATCCATCAATATTGGCGACCACGCTCTGGAAGTGGTTCAAGAGTTCACCTACCTAGGCTCAACTATCACCAGTAACCTGTCTCTAGATGCAGAAATCAACAAGCGCATGGGTAAGGCTTCCACTGCTATGTTCAGACTGGCCAAGAGAGTGTGGGAAAATGGCGCACTGACACGGAACACAAAAGTCCGAGTGTA
Organism: Heterodontus francisci; assembly: GCF_036365525.1. Classification (NCBI taxonomy): domain Eukaryota; kingdom Metazoa; phylum Chordata; class Chondrichthyes; order Heterodontiformes; family Heterodontidae; genus Heterodontus; species Heterodontus francisci. The sequence goes on from NC_090373.1 coordinate 20,526,126, forward strand.
TCAGGCCTGTGTCCTCAGTACCTTGCTCTACGGCAGCGAGGCCTGGACAACGTATGCCAGCCAAGAGCGACGTCTCAATTCATTCCATCTTCGCTGCCTTCGGAGAATACTTGGCATCAGGTGGCAGGACTATATCTCCAACACAGAAGTCCTTGAAGCGGCCAACATCCCTAGCTTATACACACTACTGAGTCAGCGGCGCTTGAGGTGGCTTGGCCATGTGAGCCGCATGGAAGATGGCAGGATCCCCAAAGACACATTGTACAGCGAGCTCGCCACTGGTATCAGACCCACCGGCCGTCCATGTCTCCGTTATAAAGACGTCTGCAAACGCGACATGAAATCGTGTGACATTGATCACAAGTCGTGGGAGTCAGTTGCCAGCATTCGCCAGAGCTGGCGGGCAGCCATAAAGACAGGGCTAAATTGTGGCGAGTCGAAGAGACTTAGTAGTTGGCAGGAAAAAAGACAGAGGCGCAAGGGGAGAGCCAACTGTGCAACAGCCCCAACAAACAAATTTCTCTGCAGCACCTGTGGAAGAGCCTGTCACTCCAGAATTGGCCTTTATAGCCACTCCAGGCGCTGCTTCACAAACCACTGACCACCTCCAGGCGCGTATCCATTGTCTCTCGAGATAAGGAGGCCCAAAAGAAGAATAAGTGTTTAGTACCATTCACAACTCCACTGACAATGAAGCAGTCCGTGCCCACGTGCAACAAGACCTAGACAACATTCAGGCTTGGGTTGATAAGTGGCAAGTGACATTCGTACCACACAACTACCAGGCAATGACCACCTCCAACAAGAGAGAATCTAACCATTTCCCCTTGACATTCAACGGCATTGCTGAATCCCCCACCATCAACATCCTGCAGGTTGCCTTTGATCAGAAACTTTACTGGAGCAGCCATATAAATACTGTGGCTACAAGAGCAGGTCAGAGGTTGAGAATTCTGTGGCGAGTAACTCACCTCCTGACTCCCCAAAGCCATCTACAAGGCACAAATCAGGAGTTTGATGGAACACTCTCCACATGCCTAGATGGGTGCAGCTCTAACAACACTCAGGAAGCTCAACACCATCCAGGACAAAGCAGCCCGCTTGATCGCACTCCATCCACAACATTAAACATTCACTCCCTCGACTACTGATGCACAGTGACAGCAGTGTGTACCATCTACAAGATGCACTGCAGCAACTCACCAAGACTCCTTCAACAGCACCTTCCAAACCCACGACCTCTACTGCCTAGAAGGACAAGGGCAGCAGATACATGGGAACACCACCACTTTCAAGTTCCCCTCCAAGTCACACACCATCCTGAATTGGCACTATATCGCCATTCCTTCACCATCACTGAGTCAAAATCCTGAAATTCTATCCCAACAGCACTGTGGATAGACCCATACCTGATGAACAGTGGCGGTTCAAGAAGGCGGCTCACCACCACCTACTCAAGGGCTGTTAGGGACGGGCAACAAATGCTGCTTTTGGCAATGATTCTTCACATCCCAAGAACGAATTAAAAAAGGCCCATTTGCATTGACAGCCTGGGGCCTTGCAGTCCTGCCACATTCAGTTGTGAATGGTGGTAGGCAATTAAACAACTAACAGGAGGAGCAGGCTCCACAAATATCCCCATCCTCAATGATGGGGGAGGCCAGCACTTAAGTGCAAAAGACAAAGCTGAAGCATTTGCAACCATCTTCAGCCAGAAGTGCCAAGTGGATGATCCATCTTGGCCTCCTCCTGAGGTCCCCAGCATCACAGATGCCAGTCTTCAGCCAATCCACTTCACTCCATGTGATATCAAGAAGGCACTGGATACCGCAAAGGCTATGGCCCTAACAACATTCTGGCAATAGTACTGAAGACCTGTGCTCCATAACTAGCCGCGCCCCTAGCCAAGCTGTTCCAGTATAGCTACAACACTGGCATCTACCCAGCAATGTGGAAAATTGCCCAGGTATTTCCTGTCCGCAAAAAACAGGGTAAATCCAACCTGGCCAATTACCACCCTGTCAGTCTACTCTCAATCATCAGCAAAGTGATGGAAGGGGTCATTGACAGTGCTATTAAGCGGCACCTGCTCAGCAATAACCTGTTCACTGACGCTCAGTTTGGGTTCCGCCAGAGCTACTCAGCTCCTGACCTCATTGCAGCCTTGGTTCAAACATGGACAAAAGAGCAGAACTCAAGAGGTGAGGTGAGAATGAGTGCCCTTGACATCAAGGTAGCATTTGACCGAGTATGGCATCAAGGAGCCCTAGAAAAACTGGATTCAATGGGGAATCGGGGGGAAAACTCTCTGCTGGTTGGAGTCATACCTAGCACAAAAATTTAGTTGTGGTTTTTGGAGGTCAATCATCTCAGTCCCAGGACATCACTGCAGGAGTTTCTCAGGGTAGTGTCCTAGGCCCAACCATCTTCAGCTGCTTCATCAATGACCTTTCCTCCATCATAAGGTCAGAAAAGGGGATGTTCGCTGATGATTACACAATGTTCATCACTAATCACAACTCCTCAGATACTGAAGCAGCCTATGTCCAGATATAGCAAAACCTGGACAGCATTCAGGCTTGGGCAGATAAGTGGCAAGAGGTTTTCGTGCCACACATGTGCCAGACAATGACCATCTCCAACAAGAGAGAATCTAGCCATCTCCCCTTGATGTTCAATGGCATTACCATTGCTGAATCAACATTCTGGGGGTTATCATTGACCAGAAACTAAAGTGGACCAGCCACATAAATGCTGTGGCTACAAGAGAAGGTCAGAGGCTGGGAACTCTGTGCTGAGTAAAACATGTCCTGACTCCCCAGTGCCTGTCCATCATCTGCAAGACACAAGTCAGGAGTGCGATGGAATACTCTCCACTTGCCTGGATGAGTGCAACTCCAGCAACATTCAGGAAACTTGACACCTTCCAGAACAAAGCAGCCCGCTTGATCGACATCCCATCCACTACCTTCAACCTTCACTGCCTTCACCACAGATGCACAGTGGCAGCAGTGTGTACCAGTTACAAGACACACTGCAGGAACCAAGGCTCCTTCGACAGCATCATTCACACATGCGGCTTCTAACACCTAGCAGGACAAGGGCAGCAGATGCATGGGAACACCACCACCTGCATGTTCCCCTCTAACCCACACACCATCCTGACTTGGAACTATATTGCCGTTCCTTCACTGTCGCTGGGTCAAAATCCTGGAACTCCCTTCCTAACAGCACTGTGGGTGTACCTACCCCACATGGACTGCAGCGGTTCAAGAAGGCAGCTCACCACCACCTTCTCAAGGGCAATTAGGGATGGGCAATAAATGCTGGCCTAGTCGGCGACGCCCACATCCCACGAACAAATTTTTAAAAAAACGAAAGGCTTGCATTTATGTGGCACCTGTCCTGATTTCAGGACACCCCAAAGTGCTTTACAGTCAATGAAACACTTTTTGAAATGCAGTCGCTGTTATAATGTGGGGAAATTCTCCAAATTATCTGCAGACGGAAGGTGGAAAAGGAATGCAAAATCTGACTGGTTTCTAGCTTAAATGATTTATTTAGATGTTTAAAATGATGAAAGGATTTGATAGGTAGGTAACAAGAAATAGTTTCCTCTGGTGGGAGAGGTCCAGAACAAAGTGGCACAATCTTAGTAAGCAGGCTGGCTTTCTCAGGAGTGAAATCAGGAGGCGCTTTTTCACACAAAGGGTCGTGGAAATCTGGAATTATCTCCCCCCCGCCCTCCAAAAGGCTGTGGATCCGTTAGAGCTTTCGAGATTCAGATTGATAGATCTTGATTAAGTAAGGGTATTCAGGAATGTAGAGTATAGGCAGGTAAATGGATTTGAGCTGCAGATCAACCATGATCTAACTGAATGGCAGAAAACAATGTCATGCTTGAAAACAGAAGACCTGGCTGTGGGATTGGGAATGGCCTGTGATGCCTGATGATTTGTTCAGGGTCAACTTAATTGAATTATTCTCTGCAGGCTCCCATCAATTATGGGTGGAGGAAGGAGATGGGAATGGGTAATGGCTACTATTGCAGGTATTGGATGTCTCCAGCAACTTCAACTCCAGCAGGCAGCCTAGAAGAAGCACAAAATTCTCCTTGCTCTGGAAAAAAGGGCCATCAGTTGTCACTCCTTGGATTAAACTGGCTGCTGGAAGTTTCTGATATGCTGTGCATTGCCTAGCAACACCTGTTCCTTTCTGACATTCCTGACTTTGAAAGTTGCTGAAACAAGAAAGATGGAAGTGTGACATATCACGTCACACCATCATCCTCGCATTACTTTGAATGTACCTTGCGTACGTTGCATACTATTTCAAGATTGATTTGGAAATAACCTTTGCTCAGAATCATTTTGAATGATAGATTTCATGTTTTCTTTACGGGGATTAGGGATCATTGTGAATTGGTTGAGCTGGTTGACGTTCCTTATTGACGAGTAACTTGCATCTGTTCCAGCGCAGTAAATATAAAATTCTCATCCTGATGTTCAAATCCCTCCACGGCGTCACCCCTCTGTAAACTCCTCCAGCTCTACAACCCTCACAGATCTCTTTCATTTCTCCCCAATTCTCGCCGCTGCGCATCCCCGATTTTAATCATTCCACCATTGTCAGCTGTGCCTTCAGCTGCCTGTGTGCCAAGCTCTGGAATTGGCTCCCAAAACATCACCAGCTCTCTGTCCTTCTTTAAGACGCTTGTTAAAACCTACCTGTTTGACCAAGTTTTTGGCCATCTGACCTAATATCTCCCTCTTTGGTCCGGTATCAGATGTTGTCTGATAATGCTTGTGTGAAGCACCTTTGCACGTTTTGCTATGTTAAAGGCCTTATCTAAATACAAATTGTTGCTGACAGCTGGACTTTGGTTTCCTGGGACAGATGTAAACCCATAGTCATTAATGGACCTTAACCCAGTGGACCAATATTCAGACACATTACTCCAAAAAAAAAAAGGAGCTGAGGTCTGGGGCAGATCAACCATGATCTTATTTGAATGATGGAGCAGGGATTGAGGGGCCGAAAGGCCTACTCCTGCTCCTATTTCTTATGTTCATATAAGTTTTGACATTGGTAAATAAATGCAGGGAAAGCATCTTAGTTTAATTGACATAGTTGGAAAATGTACAGCGGCAATAAACAAGTATAATGGTGATTTCAATACAGAGTTTGACATACAAAATCTGAGGCAATCTGCCAGTGATGGTTGCTGTATGTTTATCAGTACTTGTCAAAGCGATCTCCAGTAGTTACCCAGTGCGTGCTAATAGATGCTGTACCGAAGAACATGAGAACTGTCACATCCTAAGTTATAAATAATCACCATAGCTTTTGAACTGACATTTACCATTTTGTGCGTACATAAATCATTGCAGGTGGCAGGACTAGTTGGGAAGTCTGTTAAAGATGCATATGGATCCTTGGCTTTATAAACAGAGGCATAGCATACAAAAGCAAGGAAGTTATGCTAAATCTTTATGAATCATTGTTTAGATCTCAGCTAGAGTATTGTGTTCAATTCTGGGCCCCACATTTTAGGAAGGATGTTATGATGTGGAAAGGGTGCAGAGTTGATTTACTAGAATTGTAGCAGGGGTAAGGAACTTCAGGTATGTGGACAGACTGGAGAAGCTTGGATTGTTCTCCATAGAGAGGAGAAAATTAAGGGGAGATTTCATAGAGGATTTCAGCATTATGGGGGTTTTTGATAGAGTGGATAGGGAGAAACTGTTTTCATGAGTAGGAGGGTCAGTTATCAGAGGGTACAGATTTAAGGTGATTGACAAAAGAATCAGAGGGGAGATGAGAAGTCATTTTTCACGCAGCAAGCTGTTATAATCTGGAAAACAATAATATCTTTTAAAAGGGATTGGATATGTACTTTAAATGAAAAAATTGCAAGGCTATGGGAAAAGGGCAGGGGTGTGGGAATAATTAGATCGTTCTTTCAAAGAGATGGCATAGACATGATGGGTTGAATAGCCTCCTTCTATACTGTATGAATTTACATCTTCACTAATTCACCAAGAAATGAAGCGGGGCTGTGATCTCACTTACGATTTAGTGAACAGTAAAAATGTCACTGAAATATATATATATGGGTAAGTTTTGTAAGGGTGTGTAACCTGCTGAGTAACAGGAGACAGGGATAATGGGCAGGTACTCTAATTGGCGGGATGTGATGAGTGGTGTCTCGCAAAGAACTGTGTTGGGCCCTCAACTATTCACCACATCTATTAACGACTTAAATGATGGATAGAAAACTGCATCGCCAAATGTGATGATGCACAAAGATAGGTGCATTGTAAGCAACGTGGATGGAAGCATAATATTACAAAGAGATATTAATAAATTAAATGGATGGACAGAACTGTGGCAAATAGATTTCAATATAGGCAAATTTAAGGTCATCCACTGTGAACCTAAAAAGGATAGAACAGGGTCTTTTCAAAATGGTGAAAAGTTAGAAACAGCGGAGTTCCAAAGAGATTTGGGGGATCAGGTAGATAGATCATTAAAATATCATGAACAGGTACAGAACATTATCAAAAAGGTTATTGAAAAGCGGGCCTTTCTACCTAGAGAACTAGAAAATAAGGGGTTAGAAGCCATGCTTCAGCTACACAAAGCCCTGGTTATACCACACTTTTTTTATTATTCGTTTTGTGGGATGTGGGCGTCACTGGCCAGACCAGCATTTATTGCCCATCCCTAATTGCCCTTGAGAAGGTGAGCTGTCTTCTTGAACTGTACAGTCCATCTGGTGCAGGTACACCCACAGTGCTGTTAAGGAGGGAGTTCCAGGATTTTGATCTGGCGACAGTGAAGGAATGGTGATACCACGTCAGGATGGTGTGTGACTTGGAGGGGAACTTGCAGGTGGTGATGTTCCCATGCAGGTGGTGGTAGAGGTTGTTGGTTTGGAAGGTGCTGTTGAAGGAGCCTTGAGTTGCTGCAATGCATCTTGTAGATGGTACACACTGCTACCACTGTGCATTGGTGGTGGAGGGAGTGAATGTTTAAGGTGGTGGATGGGGTGCTAATAATGTGGGCTGCTTTGTCCTGGATGGTGTTGAGCTTCCTGAATGTTGTTAGAGCTGCACCCATCCAGGCATGTGGGGAGTATTCCATCACACTCCTGACTTGTGCCTCAAAGATGGTGGACAGGCATTGGGGAGTCAGGAGGTAGGTTACTTGCCACAGAATTTCCAGCCTCTTGTCACCGCAGTATTTATGTGGCTGGTCCAGTTCAGTTTCTGGTCAATGGTAACCGCCAGGATGTTGATAGTGGGGGATTCAGTGATGGTAATGCCATTGAATGTCATGGGGCGATGATTAGATTCTCTCTTGTTGGAGATCGTCTTTGCCTGGCACTTGTGTGACACAAATTTTACTTGTCACTTTTCAGCCTAAGCCTGAATGTTGTCCAGATCTTGTTGCACATGGGCATGAACTGCTTAAGTATCTGAGGAGTCACGAATGGTACTGCACATCGTACAATCATGAGCGAACATCCCTACTTCTGACCTTATGATGGAGGGAAGGTCACTGATGAAGCAACTGAAGATGGTTGGGCCTAGGACACTACCCTGAGGAACTCCTGCAGTAATGTCCTGGGACTCAGATGATTGACCTCCAACAACCACAACCATCTTCCTTTGTGCTAAGTATGACTCCAACCAGTGGAAAGTTTTCCCCCTGATTCCCATTGACTTCAATTTGGCTCGAGGTACTGGAGGCAGTTCAGTGCATCACACCTTAGGAAGGATATACTGGCCTTATGGCAGAGTAGATTTACCAGAATGATACCCAGACGCCAAGGTTTAATTTAGAAAGAGAGATAATACAAAGTAGGTTTGTATTCCCTGGAATTTAGAAGGTGATGGGGTGATTTAATAAAAGTTTTCAAGATATTAAGGGAAACAGTGTGAGTACATTGGGAGAAACTATTTCTGCTGCTTTGGGAGTCTAGGACTAGGGGGTATAGTCTAAAAATTAGAGCCAGACCCTTCAGAAGGGAAATTAGGAAACACGTCTTCACACAAAGGGTGGTAGAAGTTTGGAAAACTATTCCATAAACACCAATTGATACTAGATCAATTGTTCATTTTAAAACTGACATTGATAGATTTTTGTTAGCCAAATATATTAAGGAATATTGGGCAATATGGAGTTATATTGCAGATCAGTCACAATCTCATTGAATGGCGGAAAAGACTCGAGGACTTAATAGTCTATGTTCCTAGGTAACCTCCTGTACCGAATTCAGTCAGTGCTCAATTTTGCAATGTGAGATTCTAGTGCAAAGAATGGACTGTGCCACCAGTTTGTAGGGCCTCGTTGAAATACAGTATGGAATAATCATGCCAGTAATTCTACAGCTGAGGCTCTGACCACAGAGCAACGCTCATCCATAAAAATTGGATAAACCATCTGGAAGTTTAGGAGCTTGCCTGCTCAATGAAGCTCCTTAAGATGTGTTGGTAAGTTTTTCTTTATATTGTCATGCAGGCCCCCACCTGCCAAGAATGAGGCACATTAATTTTGCCACATGGACATTAAAACTTCAAATTGTTGCTGGGAAGAAGAGAATGTCTATTACAAGGGCTGCCAGACTGGTTGGAAAGACATTTTTGCATATTGACAGACAGTACTTGAAAGGACAAATGGGCTATTCCCTGCTCCAGTTGAACCCACAATGGAGCTTTGATCACCAGGTATTGTGTTTAGAGGAGACATTCCAAGGTCTGCTGGGACAAGACAATCCACAAGGGCCAGGACTGCAGGGTTTTTTGAATTTGCCACAGAGAATTTGAACTCAGAAAGCTCTTGGCCCCTGGATTGAAAATATCTCTCCTAGCTGGCTCGCCGCAGCCTCTCCTGTGTGCTCCCATCTCTTTCTCACGGAACTCCAAAAACCCATTGCAGACACATGAACCCCAAGAGAGAAAAGTCTCCTACAGTGAACAAGGTTTAAGAAGAATACTGGGCCCCAACGAAAAGCAAGATCAACCTACAGTGAGCTTGAAGAACCGTAACAAACTGTAACTGTATTTCATCAAACCTTTCCACTTATTCTTATCTTCTGCTCTTTTCGGTTCCTATCTGCATGCTAGCGTGGGCGCGTCATGTATCCATAGGCATTAACTGAATTTGAGTTTAAGTTTTAATAAATTTCACCTTTCTTCTTTAAACCTAAGAAAGCCTGTTTGTGCTCATTTCTTTACCTTATAATTGGAAAGCGGTGAACAAGGATTCACCAAGGGGGAGCTAAAAACACAGTGTGCTTAACAATAAAACCCTGTCACAGTAAGACCAGGTGAAGGCTGAAAGGGAACCCCGGGACCTCTTTCTCACCTGGTCATAACAATATCTTTATGCACCCTTCACTGCATTAGTTAGTTTTGTTTGATAGCTCTCCAGTTTAGGGCTTTTTTACCCCACCAATGCTTGTCTCTATTATTCCTGGTTGCTGCAGGCTTTGACATTGTAACTTACAAAGAGGCGAGGATGGGTATTCCTTTAAGAATTCTGAATGGGCAGTTAAGATGAGGAAGACGTTTTTGCGACTGGTCAACAAGTGCAATTGCAAAGCCCCCTGAGGCATTTTGTCTATGCCTATCACTGCAATGGGACCTGGAATTGGACATGTCAGAGGAGATCTGTCTTTAGTCTTTACTTGGCTGCTATAGAATTGTACCATCTGCTGCGCAATGACCTTCGCATCACATCTGGATCAAGGCCACTTCTTGCTGTAGGAAGGCAGGTTTACACAGCATGAGGTTTTCATGCCACCACAACCTCCTAAGCAGTCTGAGCAAACACATATCAGAGAAGTGACAAATGCTATTCTTGCAAGGGGAAACACCGGCATCACATTCATCAAGTCAGACAGGATGCATAGCTTTCAGTGGCTGATAGGTTCCAGCTTATGCTCAGTTGGCAGCCTCTGAGTCAGAAGGTCTTGGGTTCAAGTCCCACTCCAGAGACTTAAGCACAAAATCCAGACTGATACTCGAGTGCTGCAGTACTGAGGGAGAACCACACAGTCAGAGATACGATCTTTGAAAAAAAAACTGGTGACCTCTCCCTGGTGTTCTGGCCAACATGTATCCCTCAACCAGTATCACTAAAACAGATGATCTGGCCTTTTGCTTCCTTGCTGTTTGTGGGATCTTGCTGTGTGCAAATTGGCAGCCATGTTACCTACATTACAACAACAACATTTCAAAAATATTTTATTGGCTGTAAAGCACTTTGGGACATCCTGAGGTAGTAAGTGGCACTATATAAATTATATTCTTTATTCTTTCTTTGACAGGTTTCCCTTATATGCAGTCACATATGTTACCCATGTGGACATCAGAGCCTTTTGCCTCAATCCCTTGACCATAACAAACAGAAAGAGTTTGCACTGAGTTAATGTTCTGGTGGGATTTAACCAGGGAAGCATCATCATGCAACCATGAAGCCACGACGATGCCTTCATTGTGTGTTAAGTCAATGGTGACCACAGTATTTGAATGGAAAGAAATACTGGGTGGCTGGTTATCAGGGGAATAGGGCTATTCTTGGTACCCATGCTGCTGATTCCACTGAAAAAGCCCCTACAGCAGAGGATAATAAGTATTGCAAATAAATATTCCACAGTCCTGAGTTTTAGATTTTTAGATTTTCCCAATGTTGCCTCCCAATAGTTTTTCTTTGCCTCGCCAAGGAGAACCAGCACGGATTTGTAAAAGGCAGCATGTGCTTAACAAATGAAATTGATTTTTCTGATGAAGTAACAGAACAGATTGATGAAGGGAAAGCAATGGATGTTGTCCATATGAATTTTAAGAAAGCCTTTGACAAAGTACCACATAAAAGGCTGTTTAACAAATTTGAGGCTCATGGAATAGGAGGGTCAGGGTCAGCTTGGATAAAAAATTTGGCTTAAGGACAGAAAACAGTGAGTCGTGGTAAATGGTTGTTTTTCAGAATGCAGGATGGTAAGCAGCGGTGTTCTCCAAACTTCAGCGCTAGGCCATTGCTTTTTTTGATATACATAAACAACTTGGATATTGGAACAGAGAATAAAGTTTCAAAATTTGCCAATGATACCAAACTTGGAAGTGAGGCAGACAGTGAGGATAATGCCAATCAATTACAACAGGAGATAGATAGGCTAGCAGAAGGGGCAGACAAGAGGCACATGGAATTTAATACAGAGAAGTGTGTGGTGATGCATTTTGGCAAAAGGAATAGGGAGAGACAATATAGACTAAATGAATTAGAATTAGAATTAGAACATTACAGCGCAGTACAGGTCCTTCGGCCCTCGATGTTGCGCCGACCTGTGAAACCATCTGACCTACACTATTCCATTTTCATCCATATGTCTATCCAATGACCACTTAAATGCCCTTAAAGTTGGCGAGTCTACTACTGTTGCAGGCAGGGCGTTCCACGCCCCTACTACTCTCTGAGTAAAGAAACTACCTCTGACATCTGTCCTATATCTATCACCCCTCAACTTAAAGCTATGTCCCCTCGTGTTTGCCATCACCATCCGAGGAAAAAGACTTTCACTATCCACCCTATCTAACCCTCTGATTATTTTATATGTCTCTATTAAGTCACCTCTCCTCCTCCTTCTCTCCAACGAAAACAACCTCAAGTCCCTCAGCCTTTCCTCGTAAGACCTTCCCTCCATACCAGGCAACATCCTAGTAAATCTCCTCTGCACCCTTTCCAAAGCTTCCACATCCTTCCTATAATGCGGTGACCAGAACTGCACGCAATACTCCAGGTGCGGTTTCACCAGAGTTTTGTACAGCTGCAGCATGACCTCGTGGCTCCGAAACTCAATCCCCCTACTAATAAAAGCTAACACACCATATGCCTTCTTAACAGCCCTATTAACCTGGGTAGCAACTTTCAGGGATGATAAAAGTTCTAAAGAATGTACAGGGACAGAGGAACCTGAGGGTTCATGTACATCACTTTTTGAAGGTTTAAGGTCCTATTGAGAGAGCTGTTAACAAAGCACATGGGTCTTAGGCTTCCTAAATAGAGGTATTGAGTACAAAAGCAGGGAGCTTATGCTGAACCTTTATAAAGCTCTGGTTAAGCCCCAACTAGAGTATTGCATCCAGTTCTGGTTACCACATTTTAGGAAGGATGTGAGGGTTCTTGAGAGGGTGCACAGGAGATTTATCAGAATGGTTCCAGGGATGAGGGATTTTAGCTACAAGGTTAGGTTGGAGAAGCTGGGGTTGTTCTCCTTGGAGCAAAGGTGATTAAGGGGACATTTGATAGAGGTGTAGAAGATTATGACAGGTTGAGATAATGCAGACAAAGAAAAGCTATACCCATTAGCTGACAGTACAAGGACTAGGGGACACAGATTTTAGGTTTTGGGAAAGAGATGCAGGGGCATGTTAGAAAGAACTTTTTACAGTGAGTGGTGATGACCTGGAAATCCTTGCCTACGAGGATGGTAGAAGCAGAGACGATGAATAATTTCAAAAGGAAATTGGATGGACACTTGAGGGAAATAAATTTACAAGAGTACGGGGATAGATCCGGGAATGGAACTGATTGGATCGCTCTGCAGAGAGCCGGCATGGACTCGATGGGCTGAATGGCCTCTTTCTGTGTCGTTTTAACTCTATGACTCTAAATGTATGTTGTTCTTGATGAAGGTCAACTAAACATTTCTGGTGATATGATTAATGTTAGTGGAGAGCAGATCATTCTTTGTGTCTTTATTCTTCTTATCTAACACTTTAAAATTGAATTTTGAAGTTTAAAAATGTGGCTTTCCTGCTGTAATGCAACCACTGTGAAGTAGAAAGCAATGTGTGAATATCAAAATGGAATTGAACATATAACAACAACTTGCATTTATATGGCACCTTTAACATAGTAAGATGGCCCAAGGCACTTCACAGCAGCATTCTTAAATAAAATTTGACAGCGAGGTTTAGGGAGGGAATTCCAGAGCCTAGGGCTGAGGCAGCTCAAGGCACGACTGCCAATGGTGGAGTGATGAAAATCGGGTATGCTTAAGAGTCTAGAATTCAAGGAGCGTAGATATCTCGAGGGTGTCGGCTGGAGGAGATAGGGAGGGGCAAAGCCATAGATGGATTTGAACACAAGAATGGGAATGTTAAAGTTGAGCCACTGCTGGACCGGAAGCAAATGCAGATCGGTGAGCACAAGGGGCAATGGGTGAATGAGACTTGGTGCGAGTTAGCATACGGGCAGCCGTGTTTTGGTCGAGCTCAAGTTCATTTATGAAAGGATTCACTTGCAGGGTTTGGGGAAAGAGCAGTAGGTGAGCACTTTTAATTGGGTAGCTCTTTTCAAAGAGTCAGCACAGGAACGATGGGCTGAATGACCTCCTTCTGTGCTTTGAGTCTATGCTACTCCTTAAGTTGGTCTTGAAGTTTGTCTCCATTGTACTTTCGAATTTATGTGCAAACTCCTGGTGGCATTGCAAATTGTACACCTAAATGGTGGCAGATTCGATGTTTTGTAATGAATTTATGGGTGGGTAGCACAACTGTTCGTGTTTCTCTATTCTGTTCCCTTCGCATGTCAGCGTGAAGCACACAAAATTAATTTGAACTTATTCTAAACAATGAGGATTCCAAGTGCTTTGTACATAGCATAACAATATACTTTAACTGCATTTGCAGAAATAACTGCCCCATATATCTTTCCTTTCCTGTATCAGTAATCCTCTCTATGGGTGGGAGATGGCCAATTTGTGCTGAATGGTGACACTTTTATGATTGAAACTGTGTCCACTAGGAATTGAGTGGAAGCCAACTAGTCAATAACTCAAGTCACTTCCATCAACTGTGAAAATTGCTCGCTTGGAATTTGAACTATTGACGTTCTGGTTGTAAATAATGCTTAGTGCCCAAACAGTGACTATTTTAAATTGCAATTTTAAGTCACATCTTAAGGAGTCAGTTGTGGCTCTGTGGGTTGGTCTCTTACCTCTGAGTCAGAAGGTTATGTGTTCAAGACCTAGTCAGTATTTATTCCTTTATCAATAAAAAAGATGATCTGCTCATTATCCACATTGCTGTTTGTAGGAGCTTGCTGTGCACAAATTGGCTTAAGCATTTTCCACATTATAACAGTGACTGCAGTTCAAAAGTACTGCATTGGCTGTAAAGCACTTCATGACGTCCTGAGGTTGTGAAGGACATGAGAGAAATGCAAGCCTTTTTTCTACTTTCGTCTTCCTCATTTTATAGCTCTAGATTGTAATGCTGCAACCATAATTGCCTATAATTTACTTACAGTCAACCTTTTTCTGTTCAAAAGATATAACATTGATTCAGTAATAGAGAATTTGAAATCTGTGTTTGTTTATGAAGGGTTCAAATTAAATTGATCTAATTTTCAAAATAAATACATTTGCCAATTTTACAAAGGGTGCTAAGGTAACAAAATTTAATTTGTTATACCTTTAATCTCTTTATAAAACACTGTTCTCTGACAGTAATTATAATGGAATAGTATCATACTGCTTTGTTTAAATTGATTTTTAAAGGCTGGCCCTTCTGGGCTTTGTTAGACTACTGTTTATTAAGTCAGTGAGAATCTGAATCCCACTAAAAAGCTTTGTGATATTGTTGCTACTTATATAAAAGTGCATTCATTCAACAGAAGACTAATGGTGCATTTATGTCAGCATGGAGCCTATACCAGAGACAAGTCTTTTTTCCTTTCTTTGTATTATTAGTTGCAGACAGACACCATCAAGACAAAATGGCATCAAGTTACATCGCGTCTATAGAACATAAGTGGGCCATTCGGCCCAGCTGCTCTATGCCAGTGTTTCTGCTCCAAAAGAGCCTCCTCCACTCCTCTGCATCTCACCCTATCAGCATATCTTTCTATTCCTTTCTCCCTCATATACTTATCCAGCTTCCTCCTTAAATGCTTTTACCTCAACCACTCGTTGAGGTAGTAAGAACATAAGAAATAGGAGCAGAAATAGACCATACAGCCCCTTGAGCCTGCTCCACCATTCAATATGGTCATGGGTGATCTTCTGCATCAACTCCAATTTCTCACCCCTCTTCATATCCCTTGATTCCCTGAGAGAGCGAACATCTGCCTATATCCGCCTTAAATGCATTCAACAACGGAGCATCCACAACCCTGGGGGTAGAGAATTCCAAAGATTCACAACCCTTTAAGTGAAAATGTTTCTCCTCATCACAGTCCTAAATCATCAACCCCTTATCCTGAGTTTGTGCACCTGTGTTCGAGATTCCCCATCCAGGGGAAACAACCTCTTAGTGCCTACCCTGTCAAACCCCTCCAGAATTGTGTATGGTTCAATGCGATCACCTCTCATTCTACTAAACTCCAGAGAGTATAGACCCAGCCTCTCACCAAAGGACAACCCTCTCATCCCAGGGACCAATCTAGTGAATCTTTGCTGTACCACCTCCAATGCAAGTGTATTGTTCCTTAAAAATGGAGACCAAAACTGCAGTACTCCAGGTGTGGTTTACAACAGTTATTCATTCCTGTCTGGCGCAAAAATAAAACCAGAAAGGTGGCTCAACCGTGACTTACAAAAGAAATTAGGGATAATATTAGATCCAAAGAGGAGGCATATAAAATTGCCAGTAAGAGCAGCAAGTCTATGGATTGGAAGCAGTTTGGAATTCAGCAAAGGAGGACAAAGAGGTTGGTTAAGCTGGGGGAAATAGAGTATGAGAGTAAACTTGCGGGAACATAAAAATTGACTGTAAAAGCTTCTATAAATAAGTGAAGATAAAAAGATTAGTGAAGACAAATGTAGGTCCCTTACAGTCAGAAACGGGGGAAATTATAATGGAGAACAAAGAAATGGCAGAACAATTAAACACATACTTCGGTTCTGCCTTCACAAAGGAGGGCACAAATAACCACCCAGGAATGTTAGGGAACCAAAGGTCTAATGAGAGGGAGGAACTGAAGGAAATCAGTATTAGTAAAAAAAAAGTTCTCGGGAAATTAATGGGGTTAAAGGCTGACAAATCCCCAGGGCCTGATAATCTACATCCCAGAGTACTAAAGGAAGTGGCCCTGGAAATAGTGGATGCATTGGTGGTCATCTTCCAAAATTCTATAGACTGGAGCAGTTCCTACAGATTGGATGGTGGCAAATGTAACCCCACTATTTAAAAAAGGAGGGAGAGGAAAAAAAAAGAATTACAGACCAGTTAGCCTTACATCAGTAGTGGGGAAAATTCTAGAGTCTATTATAAAGGATGTGGTAGCAGAACACCTGGAAAGCATAAACGGGATTGGACAAAGTCAGCATGAGTTTACGAAAGGGAAATCATGCTTAACAAATCTACTGGAGTTTTTTGAGGATATAACTAGTAGAATAGATAAGGGAGAACCAGCCTCACAGCTCCAGCGACCCGGGTTCAATTCTGGGTACTGCCTGTGCGGAGTTTGCAAGTTCTCCCTGTGACCGCGTGGGTTTCCGCCGGGTGCTGCGGTTTCCTCCCACAGCCAAAGACTTGCAGGTTGATAGGTAAATTGTCCATTGTAAATTGCACCTAGTGTAGGTAGGTGGTAGGAGTATGGTGGGGATGTGATAGGGAATATGGGATTAATGTAGGATTAGTATAAATGGGTGATTGTTGGTAGGCACAGACTCGGTGGGCCGAAGGGCCTGTTTCAGTGCTGTATCTCTAAATAAAGTTAAAAAATAAATAAATGTGGTGTATTTGGATTTTCAGAAGGCTTTTGATAAGGTCCCACATAAGAGGTTAGTGTGCAAAATTAAAGCACGTGGGATTTGGGATAATATACTGGCATGGATTGGGAATTGGTTGATAAGACAGGAAACAGAGAGTAAGAATAAATTTGTCTTTTTCCGGGTGGCAGGCAGTGACTAGTGGGGTACCCAGTGCGCGGGCCTAGCTGTTCACAATATAAATGACTTGGGTGAGGAAACTAAATGCAACATTTCCAAGTTTGCAGACGACATAAAGCTGGGAGGGAATGTGAGCTGTGAGGAGGATGCAAAGAGGCTCAACTGTGATTTGGACAAGTTGGGTGAGTGGGAAATGCATGGCAGATGCAGTATAACGTGGATAAATGTGATGTTATCCACTTTGGTTGTAAAACAGAAAGGCAGATTATTATCTGAATGGTGATAGATTGGGAAAGGGGGAGGTGCAACAAGACCTGGGTGTCCTTGTACACCAGTCGCTGAAAGCAAGCATTCAGGTGCAGCAAACAGTTAGGAAGGTGAATGGTATGTTGGCCTTCATTGCAAGAGTATTTGAGTATAGGAGCAAGGATGTCTAACTGCAGTTATACAGGGCCTTAGTGAGACCACATCTGGAGTATTGTGTGCAGTTTTGGTCTCCTTATCTGAGGAAGGATGTTCTTACCATGGAGGGAGTACAACGAAGATTTACTAGGCTGATTCCTGGGATGACAGGATTGATGTATGAGGAGAGATTGGGTCCCTAGGCCTATATTTACTGGAGATTAGAAGAATGAGAGGCGACTTCATAGAAACCTGTAAAATTCTAACAGGACTAGACAGGCTAGATGCAGGAAGGATGTTCCCGATGGCTGGGGAGTCCAGAACCAGAGGTCACAGTCTCAGGACATGGGGTATGCCATTTAGAACGGAGATGAGGAGAAATTTCTTCACTCAGAGGGTGGTGAACCTGTGGAATTCTCTACCGCAGAAGGCAGTGAAGCCAAGTCATTAAATATATTCAAGAAGGAGATAGATATATTTTTTAATGCCAAAGGGATCAAGGGATATGGGGAGAAAGCGGGAACAGGGTACTGAATTAGACGATCAGGCATGATCTTTTTTGAATGGCGGAGCAGGCCCGAAGGGCCGAATGGCCTACTCCTGCTCCTATTTTCTCTGTTTCTATGTTTGGTCAAAGCCCTGTACAGTTTTAGCAAGACTTCCTTATTCCTGTACTCCAATCCCCTTGCAATAAAGGCCAACATGCCATTTGCCTTCTTAATTACTTGCTGTACCTGCATTCTGACTTTCTGTGCTGCTTGTACGAGTACACCCAAATCCTTCTGAACATTTAGAATAAAAGCAAAATACTGTGGATGCTGGAAATCTGAAATAAAAACACAAAGTGCTGGAAATACTCAACTGGTCTGGCAGCCTCGGTGGAGAGAGAAACAGTTATCATTTCAGGTCTGTAACCTTTCATCAGAACTGGCAAAGTTTT
Organism: Heterodontus francisci; assembly: GCF_036365525.1. Taxonomy (NCBI): domain Eukaryota; kingdom Metazoa; phylum Chordata; class Chondrichthyes; order Heterodontiformes; family Heterodontidae; genus Heterodontus; species Heterodontus francisci. Next base: position 20,544,371 of record NC_090373.1, read on the forward strand.
GAAATGTAATGGGCTTTCAGCAAGTGAGAAAGGGGGAGGGGGGAAGAAGAATAAAAGGGAAGGTGTGTGATAGGGCAGAGGGCAGGAGGGATTAAATCACAAAGATGTCATGGAACAAAGGCAAAGGGAGTGCTAATAGTTATAGTCAAAGACAGAGCATTAGTCCAGAGAGATTGTTAATGGAAGAATAATGAACAGCTTTGTCCAAAAGCAAAACCATGAAAAACAAGTTTAAGACAGGCACATGATTAAAAAATAAAATTAAATAAAATTAAAAAGACAGTCATGCTCAGGAATTGTTGAACTAGATGTGGTGTCCCAAAGGCTGTAGAGTGCCTAATCGGAAGCTGAGGTGCTGTTCCTGAAACTTGCTTTGATCTTCACTGGAACACTGCAGCAAGCCAAGGACAGAAATGTGGGCATGGGAGCAGGGTGGGGAATTAAAATGGCAAGCAACCGGAAGCTCGGGTTCATGCTTGCAGACTGAGCGGAGGTGTTCCACAAAGCAGTCACCCAATCTTGCCATTTTAATTCCCCTTTCTGCTCTCATACCCACATTTCTGTCTTTGGCCTGCTGCAGTGTTCCAGTGAACCTCAACACAAGCTTGAGGAGCAGCGTCTCATCTTCTGATTAGGCACTCTACAGCCTTCCGGACTCAACATTAAGTTTAACAATTCCAGAGCATGACTGCCTTTTTTTTCTTTTATTTTTTAACCACTTGCCTGTCTTAAACTTGTTTTTCATGGCTTTGCTTTTGGACAAAGCTGTTCATTATTCTGCCATTAACACTCTCTCTGGACTAATGCTTTGTCTTTGTTCCACGACGTCTTTGTGATTTAATCTCTCCTGCCCTCTGCCCTATCACAAACCTTCCCTTTTGTCCTTCGTCCCCCCTCCCCCCTCTGATTTTCTCAAAGCCTATTACATTTTGAAACTTTGTCAGTTCTGATGAAAGGTCACAGACCTGAAATGTTAACTCTGTTTCACCACAGATGCTGCCAGACCTGCTAAGTATTTTCAGCACTTTCTGTTTTTATATCGACATTTAGGAGTTTCATGACTTTTAAAAAATATTCTGATTTTCTGTTCTTACTACCAAAGTGAATAACCTCACACTTCCCCACATTATACTCAAACTGCCACTTTGTTGCCCATTCACTTAACCTGTCTCTTTCCAGCCTCTTTGTGTACTCCTCACAGGTTACATTCCCACGTAGCTTTGTATTGTCAGCAAACTTAGATGCATTGCACTTGGTTTCTTCGTCTAAGTGATTAATATAGATTGTAAATAGCTGAGGCCCCAGTATTGATCCTTGTGGCACTCCACTAGTTACAGCCTGCCAACTTAAGAATGTCCTGTTTATCCCTACTCTGTGCTTCATGTCCGTTAACCAATCTTCTATCCATGCTAATATATTACCCCCAACTCCATGAGTCCTTGTGTATTAAGCTTTTGAGTGGCACCTTATCAAATGCTGTTTGGAAACCAAGTGAAGTGCATCTACCGATTTCCCTTTATCTACCTTACTAGTTACATCCTCAAAAAACTCTAATAAATTTGTCAAGCGTGATTTCCCTTCCATAAATCCATGTTGACGTTGTCTGATCATACTATGATTTTCTAAGTCTGTTGTTAAGACTTCTTTTATAAGAGATTCCAGCACTTTCCCAATGACTGATGTCATTGGTCTGTAGTTCGCTGTTTGCTCTCTCCCTTGAATATAAAGATACGAATTAGGAGCAGGAGTAGGCCACTCGGCCACTCGAGCCTGCTCCGCCATTCAATAAGATCATGGCTGATCTGATTGTAACCTCAACTCCATATTCCTGCCTATCCCAATAACATTTCACCCCCTTGCTTATCAAGAATCTATCTACCTCTGCCTTAAAAATATTTAAATACTCTGCTTCCACCGCCTTTTGAGGAAGAGAGTTCCAAAGACTCACGACCCTCTGAGAGAAAAAAATTCTCCTCATCTCTGTCTTAAATGGGCGACCCCTTATTTCTAAACAGTGACTCCTACTTCTAGATTCTCCCACAAGAGGAAACATCCTTTCCACATCACCCAGTCAAGACCCCTCAGTATCTTATACGTTTCAATCAAGTAGCCTCTTACTCTTCAGAAGTCCAGTGGGTACAAGCCTAGCCTGTTCAACCTTTCCTCCTCATAAGGCAACCTGCCCATTCCAGCTATTAGTCTAGTAAACCTTCTCTGAACTGCTTCCAATGCATTTATATCCTTCCTTAAGTAAGGAGACCAATACTGTACACAGTACTCCAGATGTGGTCTCACAAATGTCCTGTGTAACTGAAGTATGACCTCCCTAATTTTGTATTCAATTCCCCTCGCAATAAATGATAATATTCTATTAGCTTTCCTAATTACTTGTTGTACCTGCATACTAACCTTTTGCAGTTCATGAACTAGATCCCTCTGCATCTCAGAGCTCTGCAATCTCTCACCATTTAGATAATATGCTTTTTTATTCTTCCTGTCAAAATGGACAATTTCACACTTTCCCACATTATTCTCCATTTGTCAGATCTTTGACCACTCTCTTAACCTATCAATATCCCTTTGTAGCCTCCTTATGTCCTCTTCACAAGTTACTTTCCTACCTATCTTTGTGTCATCAGCAAATTTAGCAACCATACCTTTGACCCCTTCATCCAAGTCATTTACATAAATTGTAAAATGTTGAGGCCCCAGTACAGATCCCTGCAGCACACTACATCTTGCCAACCAATAAATAACCCATTTATGCCTACTCTCTGTTTCCTGTTAGCTAGCTAATCTTCTGTCCATGCCAAAATGTTACCCCTTGCACCATGAGCTTTTATTTTCCACAATAACCTTTGATGTGGCACCTTATCAAATGCCTTCTGGAAATGTAAGTACAGTACAAACACCGGTTCTCCTTTATCCATGGCATGTTAATTCTTCAAAGAACTCCAATAAATTAGTTAAACATGATTTCCCTTTCACAAAACCATGTTGACTCTGCCTGATTACCTTGAATTTTTCTAAGTGCCTTGCAATAATGTCTTTGAATAGCAATAATACATGTGCTAACTTCCAATCTGCTGCGACTGTTCTAGAATCTAGGGGAATTTTGTAAAAGCATTACCAGCGCATCCACTATTCCTGCAGCTACCTCTTATAGAACTCTAGAATGTAGGCCATCAGGTCCTGGGGATTTGTCAGCTTGTAGTCACTTAAGTTTCTCAAATACTTTTTCTCTGCTGATATTAATTACCTTAAGTTCCTCACTCTTATTAGCCCCTTAGTTACCCTTTATTTCTGATATGTAATTTGTATCTTCTACTGTGAAGACAGACATAATATTTTTTCAACGTTTCTGCCATTTCCTCATTTCCCATGATCATTCCTCCTTTCTCTGCCTGTAATGGGCCAACATTTAATTTTTCTACTCTCCTTTTTATATACTTGCAAAAGCTCTTCAATCTGGCTAGTTCAGTCGCAGATACTATTTTTTCCCTTTTTGTCAACTTTTTGTTCACCTTTTGCTAGTTTCTAAAACAGTCCCAATCCTCAGGCTTATTACTTTTCTTTGCAATATTATAAGCCTCTTCTTTTAATGTAATGTTATCCTTAAATTCCTAGTAAGCCACAGATGGATCTTTCTTGCTGAGTTTTTGTTTTTTAATGGAATTTATTTTTGTTGAATATTTTGAATTGTTTCTTCAAATGTTTCCCACAGTTTTATTTACTGCCATGCCTTTTAGTCTGTTTATCCAATCAACCTTAGCCAGCTCTCTCCTCATATCTATTGGCTTTGTTTAAGTTTAAGATTCTTGTTTGGGACTGGAGTATGTCACTTTCAAACTTAATATAGAATTTAATTGTATTATAAACACTTTTTCCTCGAGGATCTTTTGCTATGCGATTACTAATTAATCCTGCCTCATTGCACACTATTAGATGTAAAATAGCACTGTCCCTAGTTGGTTCCACAATGTATTGTTCCAGGAAATGGTCACAAAAGCATTCTACAAACTTATCTTCCTACAAACTCATCTTCCAGACCACCTTGCCAATTTGATTGGTCCAGTCCCCCACAATTATTACATTGCCTTTGTAACAAGCTCCAATTATATTTTGCTTAATGTTCTGTCCAAGGCATAACTACTGTTGGGCAGGTGGGGGCCTGTAGACTACTCTCACCAACGTTTTCTCACCCTTCTTATTTCTAATCTCCCCCCATACTGATTCTACTTTCTGATCTGCTGAACCAAGATCCTTTTTCACTAGTGTCCTTATGTCATCCTTTACTATCAGGGCTACTCCTCCTCCTTTCCCATTCTGTCTGTCTTTTCGAAATCTTGCGTACCCTGGGATATTTATTTTCCAACCTTGGTCACCTTGTAAACATGACTCAGAAATGCTGATTAGATCCAACCCATTCATCTTTATTTGTACCGCTAGTTCATCTATTTTATTGCAAATGCTTTGTGCATTCAGATAAAGAGCCTTTAATTCTTTTTACTATTATTCTTTGCATGGACCTTGTTCACTCTCGCACTATTACCATTAAACTCTCTGTCCCTTCCTGTCCAACTCGGCTTGTCTTTACCCAAACCGCTACACTGCTCTATTGCTTCAACCTTTGTCTAAATCTCCCTTCACCTGAACGCTCTCCCAATCACCTTTTAGTTTAAAGCCCTTTCCACAGCCTTAGTTATATAATTTGGCAGGGCACTGATCCCAGCCTGGTTGAAGTGTGTCCATCCCAGCAGAACAGTTCCCTCTTTCCCCAGTACTGGTGCCAGTGCCATGAATCGAAAACCCCTTCTTCCCATGCCACTCTTTGGGTCACATGTTCAATTCTCTAATCTGCTTGACTTTATGTGAATTGTCATGTGGCTCAGGTAACAATCCAGATATTTTTACTTCTGAGGTTCTGCATTTTAATTTTGACTCTAACTCCTCAAAAGCTCTCAGCAGAACATCATTCCAAGTTCTACCTATGTTGTTGGTTTCTACATGGATCACGACAACTGAATCTTCCCCCTCCCACTCCAAATTCGTCTCCACGAAGAGATGTCCTTAACCCTGGCACCGGGCAGGCAACACAACCTTCGGAACTTGGGACGCAGCTGCAGAGAACAGTATCTATCCCCCGACTATACTGTCTCCTACCACCACCACATTACTTTTCATTCCCCCGACTTGAATGGCATCCTGCACCTTGGTGCTATGGTCAGTTTGCCCAGCCATCCTGCAGTGCTTGTACTCATCCATACAGGTAGCAAGTCAAAGTCAAGAATGGAGGTTCCTCCATCACTACATCCTGGATCCCCATACCTGCCTGACTCAGTCACACCCTCCTGTCCCTGACCATTGACCATTAAGTTTTAGTTAATTTAAGGGGCATGCATGACTGCCTCCTCGAACAAAGTGTCCAGGTAACTCTTCTTCACACTGATGCCCCGCAATGCCTGCAGCTCGAACTCCAGCTCAACAACTCTGAGCCAAAGTTGCTCAAGGTGCAGACACCTACCGCAGATATGGCTGTCCGGGATTGCAGTGCTTTCCACAAACTCCCACATGTTGCAGTTATGGCACACCACCTGCCTTGTCATGTCTGTCTAACCTTATTTCTTTATTTGATTAGTTGACTAGTTACTAATTTAGTAAAGTAATAGCAAGTACATTCTCTTAGTTCGGAGACAAAAGAACACTCACCAGCTACTGGAGGCAAAACAAAAAGAATAAAAAACAACACCTCCTTCCCCCTCTGCACTGAATTCCCACATGCACCAAATTCCTGACTTTAGCACACAGTTAAATGAAGCACTCTGTTCCCTGATCACTCTGAGTTCCATATTCTTACCACTCTCTGCATAAAGAAGTTTCCCCTAAACTGGAGAAAAGAGCTCCAGCCTGTTCAGTCTTTCCTGATTGTTATAACCTCAGTTCTGGTATCTTCCTTGTACATCTTCTCCAATGCCTTTTTAACCTTTTTACAATATGGAGACCAGAACTGTGCACCATGCTCCAAATGTGATAATCAATCTATACAAGTTTAACGTGACATGTCTACTTTTCAATTCTATCCCTCTAAAGATGAACCCCAGTGCTTGGTTTGCTGTTTTTTAATGCCCTTATTAATCCACATCTCTACTTTTGTGATTTGTGAATCTGTACATCAAGATCCCTCTGTTCCTCTACCCCATTTAGACTCCAATTATCCAAGGAGTATTCTTAGTTCATTCTTCCTCCCAAAATGCACCACCTCACACTTATCTAGATTAAAATTAATTTACCAATTAAACACCCTTCCTGCAAGCTGTCTTTAATTAAAATGGTTTAATGAATTCCTTTGTCAACATATTTGCATTTGGCTGTGCGAAAATGAACCAGACTGATCAAGTAATTGATTAGTTAAGGGAAAACTGTATCAAAAGGGAATGTGATTGTTTTCCACAGCATTCAGGGGATCCTTAGGAATCCAACTAGCCACAGTACTTACCCTCACCATCTACACTGGGGGAAGCCTCAGATTTGCTGAGGGCATGGAAGGTAGTGGAGTAAGTTAGTGCCCAGGTACTAAGTGTAGAATTGAACTCAGCTCCTTCTCCGCCTCAATCCCCTGCAGAACCTACATAATAGCGCTACTGTATGAGAAGGTGACGGCTGAATGTTGGGCCCTGTCTTTCAGGAGACTGCATGTTGACTTCTTGCAAGTCGCTGCTTTACCTGTTTTTCACTGAGTCACTGGTTCTTTGCCAGTTAGTTGTTTACCTCTTAGCTGTTTTTGGACAGAAAAGAACTTACTGAGATCTTCTGCTATCTGTATCCATTTACCCAGGTGATTATAGGACCTATGAGCAACCCTCTGGGTATCCCTGGTTGTGGTGTTTGGAAGGTCAAAGGAAGCAAACTAGACATTCACAAACAATTAGGCGCCAGATAGTGAAATGCATCTCCTATTGAAAGTCACATTCACTCACTACTTCGGCAACCCATTTTATTTACCCTCTCTTCTGACCTCTTCAGAATTTGCCAAACCAACAGCAAACGGAGGAGTAAGATGACTGCCATCCAAACCCCTCTGTTACAGATCCTGTTTCATTAATAACAAATTAATCATAGAATGATCGCAGTGGAAAAGACTGCTTCCTCCTGTTATCCCTGGCCAGTAACCCTAAATCTGTGTCCTCTGGTTACTGACTCTTCTGCCACTGGAAAGAATTTATCCTTATTTATTCTATCAAAACTGTTCATGATTTTCAACATTTTTATCAAATCTCTACCTAACCTCTGCTCTGAGGAGAACAACCCCAGTCTCTCCACATAATTGACGACTCCATCCCTAGTACCATTCTAGTAAATCTCCTCTCCTCCTCTCCAAGGCCTTGACATCCTTCCTAAAATGTGTTGCCCAGAATTGGACACAATACTCTAACTGAGGCTGACCTAACATGCATCCTGTCCCTCCTAAGCATCACGCCAGAAACACGAGACCAGGAAGCATTAGACATTGGACACAGGGGGTGGGGAGTGTGCAGGGTGATGCCCAAAGCACAAGTAAGCAGGAGAATCAGACAATCACTTATGGAAAATTATTGGTTGCTCTAAGGCTCTTGGGGTAGACTTTGAACTTGACCTGGATGGCCTGGCGTAACAGAGACGTACTGGCCTGACATTGGCTTACAGCCTCATATACGTCGACTCTCTGGTGACCAGCATCTTTAAAGGGTGCCATCTCCTGTGCCGGTACACCACCTGCCGTGTTTTAGGAGGCAGGTCCATAATCAGGGTTCCATGACGATTGCAGCTATGACAGACAACTAGGAGGTGTGTGGCCAGTTTTAATCCAGGCCGTGCAGCAGAAGAGGCAGCAAAATATTTTAAATTGTTTTCTCAATGTGGCTTCCAGGAGGAGCAGGAGTGCTCCATGAGAATAATGTGGGCTGATCCTATCCAGCCTTGGCTGTTTTGACCTGCTCCTTTCACTTAAAAGAGCATAAGAAACAGGAGCAGGAGTAGGCCAGTTGGCCATCGAGCCTGCTCCGATGTTCAGGAAGATCATGGCTGATCTTTGACCTCAACACCACTACCCGCCCAATCCCCTTATCCCTGGAGTCCAAAAATCTATCAATCTCTGTCTTGACTATACTCATCAACTGAATGTCCAGCAGCTCTCTGGAATAGAGAATTCCAAAGATTCACAACCTGAGTGAAGAAATCTCTCCTCAGCGCAGTCTTAAATGGCTGACCCCTTATCTTGAGAGTGTTCCCACTAGTTCTAGACTCACCATCCTGAAGAAACAGCATCTACCCTGTCAAGCTCACTAAGAATGTTACACATTTCAGTGGGATCACCTGTCACTCTTCTGAACTCCAGTGAATACAGACTCATTCTATGCAATCTAATGACATAGCTTCTATGCAAGTAAAAAATCTAAATAAAAATAAAAAACTAAAAAAAATCTAGCCTCCTAGGACAACTCTCTCATCCTACGAATCAATCTAGTGTGTCATACTGTTGGCTTTAGGGGTTGCCCAATATTGGATTGGCCCAGAACAGGCAGGGTGCCCACATCTCACTCTCCTGGCTGCCTTGAAATTGAACCATTCTGACCAGTTGCCAGGAAAACAAACATTTACATGCACAATCCAGTGCTGCTCGTTGCAAATGAGCGAGACATTGATTTAAACAACAACAACCTGTAAAAGGATCGAATCTAGAGTATGCATTTGTTTCTGGCAATGAATCTCAGGAAAGATATATTTGCTTTGAAAGAAATGCAGCATAGATTCACAGGAATGATACCTGGACTTAAAAGATTAAATTATGAGGAAAGGTTCAGAGATACAGAGAAGATATATCTTCTGGTAGGATACTCCAGGCATATCTTAAAATTAGAGCTGGGCCATTTAGGAGTGAAAACTGGGAACATTTTTTCATGGAAAGGGTGTTAGGAATCTGAAACACACTCTCACACTAAAGGTTGTGGGTGCTGGGGCTCATTTGAACTTTTCAAGCCTAAGATTTTTGTTGGGTAGGGGTAGTAAGGGATATGAAGCAAAGATCGGTAACTGGGTTTGAGGTACAAATCCTCCATGATCTAATTGAGTGGTGGAACAGGCTTGAGGGGCTGAATGGTCTCCTCCTGTTCCTATGAAAATCTAGGCCACGGGATGGTCACTTCGCCTATTGTGTGAAATAAAAACAGAAATGCTTAGCAGGTCAGGCAGCATCTGTGGAGAGAGAAACAGAGCTAACGTTTTAGGTCTGTCACCATTCACTGTGTTTCTCTCTCCACAGATGCTGCCTGACCTGCTGCGTGTTTCCAGCATTTTCTATTTTTATTTCAGATTTCCAGTATTTTGCTTTTGTATCTATTTGGCATGGTTGGATAAACTTGCACATAGATGGCAGGACAGAGACAGAGGTTATAGCAATATTTGCAGATGAAGAATAAAACACTGCTGTTATGCTTTGAGATTTTTTGATAATTCGGCATAGGAGGAATTTTGGGTTGCGATTTATTTAAATTCAGCACACAAGGGGTTAAAGCCGCACACATGCAAGCTATCTGGGATACCCTAATTAACCCAGTAGGCAAAATGGCTGCAGGCATTGAGTTTGCTGTGGACCATAACAGTTTGAGCCAATGGAGTCCAATTATAGATTCTAATATCTTTACACATAATAAGGTCAGAATTCTGCAGCAGCTCTTCTCGTCTCTGCTATTTCCAGCGATTTTCTTTTTGTTGTAAATGGGCAAAATGTCCATCCAGCCCTGACAGGGCAGTTGAAAGCCAGAGGGGTGAACAGCTGGTGAAGACTCATTCAGCTGAGAGTTCCCTTTCCTGGACCTGAGAGGAGTTGGTATAGAAATGGTGGGCTGAATTTTATCAGCGCACCGCGCTCTGCGGCGACACGCTGTGAAGTCGATGGCCTTCCGACATGGAAGTACCGCCGCATAGCCCCCGCGTTATTACGCGCAGGGACTCAGTTAAATGGAGGGGGCGGAGCGGCCGCCCCCGATGATGTAGAGGGGGCGGCCGCTGCACCCCTGGGAACAGCGTCCGGCACCACAGCACAGGCGCCAGGTCCATTTTTAAAGGCCTTCAAGCCCGTCAGGATAGATTTATATATTTAAACGTGGCGGAGTGGTGATAAAATTCAATAAACGTTTATTTCAACATTGCATCCCCTCCCCCCTCCACACACTGAGTCCTCAACACATAATCTATCCCCCCAAAAATATACTTTCTGAAATTCCGAACTTTCCCCTCTGAACTTCGATATCATTGATCCATAACCAATAGGAATGGTTTGTCCCGCTCCCCCCTCCCGCCCTGATAATTTTAGTCCTCCCCCCTCCCCATCAGTGTCTCGCCTCGGAACTCGGAGATCCGAAGGCGGGCAAGTAAAATCGATGTGGGACAGCAGCGGGCGGCAAGTAAGTTCATTTGCATTTTAATTTAGTTAATTTCAATATTTTAATGAAGGGTGGGGGGGGGGGGTTGCTGCAGTGAGGCCCCGTTGCCGCTGATATCCAGTGGAGCCTTCTCGGCGTCATGGGTGGTGGTGGGCTGCTCCCACGAGCATACAGGCCTCCTCGCCACGACCCACACGTCAAGGGGCTGGTAAAATTCAGCCCAGTAGCTGATACATCACCACGTACTCAGTGTATCAGTCTCTGCCAGGTGTGGCAATCAGAAGAATCTGATGATTTGTCAGTAAGGTTTCTTTTGTCGGAGGACGTAGCTTTCCAGCCCTCAGACATTCAGCTTACATGTCAGCCTTGAGCTTCTTCCGTTACTAAAAGTCTAAACAATTTGTAACTAGTAAATGTGCTGAATTTTGATTTACCAGGAGTAACTCAAGCAGAGCTGTGAAAAATAACGCCACCAATCTGGCTGGATGTTGAGCTGAAGCAGAGTCAACAAGGGGAGCCAGGGATTTGCTTTGGTTGTTTTCCCTCCTTAAGTTGTTATTTTGTACACACTGTGCTGTCAAGTGTGATTTGCTATTATTTGTCTGCCATTGATTCACTTACATCCCTGTTGAATAGGTCACTGTGTTTGTGTTTCTGAGTGCATGGTCAAAAGGAATGCTTTAATTTGAAGCTAATTTTGAATGTGGTTATGCTGCCAGCTGGTAAGAGGTTGTTGTGTATTAGCTATTCTGTGTGTTCAATCAATTTAGTATTGGCAAGAGTCTCGGTCAGAATTTCTTAACATCAGTTTAATTGAATGATGGTGCTAGAGAATAATCAGCCCTGTTTCAGTGAATGGCTCGGATGATAAGGTATTTAAACGACTGCTGTTTGCAATAGTTATTTGTTTTGCCTTCCAAAAGTATTCCTCTTCCTCCGCAACCCCATTTTCTGAAGGTAATGGCTTTCACACATCTGGAGTGAGGCTCCAAGATGTCTCACACTTCAAGTAACTAATCTTCACAAGGGACCCTGGATTTGCTACTGTACCCATCAAGCCATCTCTGCCAAGCCGAAACCTCAACTGATGTCCACATAAGTACACTATCAGAAAGATTCATTGGCATTGACCAGGGGTAGCAGTTAACTGGTTTCCCCTCCCTTCCTTTCTAATCCAGGGCACTGAAGTCAATTGTAATGTGCCTTAGTTAAACCACATTTGGAGTAATAAGGCTGAGGGGTGACCTGATAAAGGTCTTTAAAGCTCTGCAAGGGTTTGATAGGGTAGATGTGGAGGAGATGTTTCCACTTGCTGGGGAGACCCAAACTATGGGCCACGAATAGGAACATAGGAACACAAGGAGATCATTCAGCTCCTCGAGGCTGTTCCATCAATCAGTTAGATCTTGGCTGATCTGCATGTTGACTCCAGATACTCACTTTGGTTCCATATCCTTTGACACCCACACCTAACAAAAATCTATCAATCCTGGTTTTGGAATTTTCAATTGACCCCCAGCCACAACATTTTTTTGTTGGGGAGAGAGTTCCGGATTTCCACTATCCTTTGTGTGAAGAAATGCTTCCTGACATGACTACTTTACAGCCTGGCTCTAATTTTAAGGTTATCTCACCTTGTTCTGGACTCCCACACCAAAAGAAATAGTTTCTATCTGCCATATCAAATCCTTTGAATAATCTTAAACAACTCAATTCAATCACCCCTCAATCTTCAGTATCCAAGGGAATACTAGCCTAGTCTTGGCAACCTCTCCTCAAAATTTAATCTTTATTGCCCCAGTATCATTCTGGTGAATGTGCATGGCATCCCCTCAAAGACCAATATACCTTTCCTGCGGTGCAGTGCCCAGAACTGAACGCAGTAATCCAGATGGGGTCTAACCAGAGCTCTGTACAGTTGTAACATAACTTCTACCTCTGTGTATTTCAGCCATCTTGAGATAAAGGCCAATATTCCATTAGTCTTTGAAATTACTTCAGTGCTATTCACAGGATTTTTGTGATTTCTGTATTTGGACTCCTGACTTTCTCTGCCCATCCACAGTTCCAAGCTTCAGATCATGTAGAGAATACTCTGACTTATCTTCCTAAGGTCCAAAGTGGATAACCTCACACTTTCCCCACATTAAACCCCATCTGCCACAGTTTTGCCCACTCACTCAATCTATCAATATTCCTTTGCAACTTCCTGCTCCGATCCAAATTATTTCCTGTACCACATAACAGTCAGCAGCTCTAAAATGGGCAGGATTTTAAGAGCTCACCGCCAATCTCAGCGGCAAGCTCAAAAGACGGCAGTCCACCCATGCGGGCCACACGCCAAAGAGCCACCACAATCTTCCATGTGGTGGCTCATTTAAATGACTGGGGTGGCCCGCTAACCACCCCCCCACCTCCCCAATCACGTGGTGGGGTGGGCTGTCCTTTACTGGCAATGGCATCAGCTGCCTGTGCGCAGGCGCTGGCGCCATTTTGAAAGGGCAGGCAGTCCTGCCGGGATATTTCATTTTTTAGAGTTGTAACCCCCCCCCCAAAATTAAATAAATTAATTTATAACACCCCTTTCCCATCTCCCCCCAATAACAATTACAGTAATTATTTGCCCTTCCCCCCCAAACACTTACCTTTTATATCTGACCTTACCCCCCCAAACTGCACAAAGTTTAAAGGTCAACCCTTCCCACCATCCCCTACATCCATTATGTTTATTTGATACTGTTCCCCCCTCCCCCACCACACTGAAAATCCTACCTCCTCCCCTCTGCCCACCAGTGTGGTGCTGCGTTTTCCCGGGCGGGGATTTGAATGCGCGAGAGTGCCTGCCGCCACACCAAAGATCGTGGCGGGCACCAAAGATCGTGGCGGGCCCTTGACATCACAGGTAAGTCTATTTAAATATATTCATTTTATTGATTTGAATATTTTAATTGAGGTCCTGTCGCCCAGCGGCGAGGTGGTGGGCTGCCATGGAGCCTCGCCACCATCGGGAGGATCGGGTCGGGCCCTCACAGTGTCAAGGTCCGGAGCCATCTTTAGGCCACCCCCTGCCACCTTCTGCCTGGTGGAGAACAAAATCCAGCCCAGTAGCTCATAAATTCAATAAGGAATTCAGGAGAAACAGGGAATGGTTAAAGAAACTGATAAAGAAAAGGAGAACAGAATATGAATGTAAGCTCGCAAAAAATGTAAAATGGACTGTAGAAGCTTCTACAAGTGCGTAAAAAAGAAATGTTTGGCTAAGACAAGTGTGGGTCCATTGCAGGCAGAGTCCGGAGAATTTATAATGGGGAATAGAGAAATGGCAGGGAAGCTAAATGATTACTTTGTGTCTGTCTTCACTGAGGAAGATACAAGAAATCTCCCAGAATTAGAGATCCAAGAGATTAGGGACAATGAGGAATTGAAGGAAATTAATATTAGTAAGAAGGTTGCATTGGAGAAAGTAATGGGGCTGAAGGTTGATAAGTTCCCCAGGACCTGAGATCCTGCATCCCAGAGTGTTGAAAAAAGTAGCTATGGAGATAGTGGATGCATTGGTGATCATCTTCCAAAATTCTATAGATTCTGGAGTGGTTCCTGCAGATTGGAAGGTCGCAAATGTCACCCCACTATTTCAGAAGGGAGAGAGAAAAGGGGGAATTACAGACCTGTTAGCCTTACATCAGTCATTGGGAAAATGCTAGAATCTATTCTAAAGGATGTGATAAATGGACACTTGGATAATAATGATCTAAGTGGGTATAGTCGACATGGATTTATGAATGGGAAATCATGTTTGACGAACCTGTTGGAGCTTTTTGAGGATGTTACTAACAGAATTGATAAAGGGGAGTCGGTGGATGTGGTATACTTGGATTTTCAGAAGGCTTTTGATAAAGTCCCCCACAGGAAGTTGGTTAGCAAACTTAAAGCACACGGGTTATGAGGTAAAATACTGGCATGGATTAAGGATTGGTTAACAGGCAGAAAACAGAGAGTAGGAATAAACAAGTCATTCTCGCGTTGGCAGGCTGTGACTAGTGGGGTATTGCAGGAGCAGTGCTTGGGCCCCAACTGTTCACAATATATATCAATGATTTGGATGTGGGACTAAATGTAGTATTTCCAAGTTCGCGGATGTCACAAAGCTAGGTGGGAATGTGTGTTGTCAGGAAGATGCAAAGCGGCTTCAAGGTGATTTGGACAGACTCAGTGGCTGGAATTTTGCGCTTACCGGTGGCTCCGGGGCCGATGTGCCCGAAGTGGATCAGGCCCCCGATCCCGCTCCGCGTCGCCTAGCCACCGGCATCACATGCTGATCACCTAATCGCGTAACTCCGAAAAGAAATGGTGCGCGCGGGCGGGAACTTCAGCATCATTGGGGGCGGGGCCACATATGCGGAAGGCTGATTGTAAGCCCTATAGAAAGGAGTACTGAAGTTAAACAGAACAGTGAGTTCTTCATTGGATGTCAAGGAAGATACAAGTATCATAAGTTCTGGAGATTTCTAAGGCTCCATAGCTTGAAACACAGAAAGACTGGGAGACAACAATATGACTGGTAGAGGTGATGGAGGGCAGAAGCAATCGCGTTGCCCCCCCGATTCTCTGACGATTCACTGCAGGTCCTCCTCCAGGCCGGTGAGGAGAGGAGAGACATTCTATTCAGTTCAGATGGGAGAAGGAGACCCTCCGAAGTGACCAAGAGGGCCTGGCTGGAGGTTGCAGAGGAGGTCAGCAGCCGAGGCATGGAAGGTGCCAGACACATAGAAGTTAAGAGCTACTGTGACCTTTAGAGCGACTGGCATTGGATGGCCACCGAGACAGTTTGATGTAACATCCAATGCCTGCATCTCACAAAGAGATCTGACAATCTCCTGTGATAGCCGCAGTCTTCTTTTGCACTGGCGTTCTAACAACTGCAGGTAGTTCAGACACGTTTGGTATGCCTTACTACTGGGTAGGCACGTCTCCTGATGGTTGGTCACTCCCGGGCGACTCTGCGAACTACTGTCCCTCCAGCAGCACGAGGATGCACTGGTGCAGCTTGCTGTACATTCCCCTGATCATTTGTACTTCTGTCACTCATTGAATCATTGTCCTCCTCATCTGATGATCCACCTCCAGAGTGAACAATTCCCATTGTTGAACAGCAGAACAAATGATTTGACCACAGGTAATAGCTTCCAGCTATTGTGACTGGCTCACTTCAGGTACTTCCTTCAGGCAATAACTAATATTACATGGGTCCCTAACAGCAGTGCATAACATTCAGATTAAACCTTCTGCACAACCTGCAAATTAAAACCCTTGTTCGGATGCACAAATAACATCAGCATTAATAAAGTTCAATAAATACATTTTTACCTCCAACTCGCTCATGATTCAATGCCTGCCGCTCTTTTGAACCTGCTGGGTTCCCGACACGCCCCACGACCCGATTAATGGCCGCAAAATCAGAAACGTAGCGTAAAATCTCTGTCAATTGGATTCTGAATTACCTTAAGTACTTCTCAATTGAGCACAAACTCTATCGCGCCTGACTTCCCACGCTGGTTAAATTGCGTCAGCGCGTAACGACGCTGGGGACCCAGCCCGACGTCATCGCGCGCCATTTTCCCCTCCGCATGACCCCGACAGGACCCGATTCTTACCAGTAAAATTCCGGCCAGTGAATGGGCAAGAATGTGGCAGATGGAATATAATGTGGAAAAATGTGAGATTATCCACTTTGGTATGAGGAACAGATGTGCAGAGTATTTCCTAAATAGTAAGAGATTACAAAGGGAGCTGGGTATCCTTGTCAATAGGTCACTGAAAGCTAACATGCAGGTGCAGCAAGCAAATAAGAAGGCTAAGCAAGATGTTTTGAGTACAGGAGTAGCGAAGTCTTGCTTCAGTTGTATAGAATCTTGGTTAGACCACACCTGGAGTACTGTATGCAGTTTTGGTCACCTTACATCAGGAAGGATATTATTGCCATAGAGGGAGTGTAACGAAGATTCACCAGACTTGTTCCCGGGATGGCGGGACTGTCCTATGAAGAGAGATTGGGGAAACTGCCTGTATTTTCTAGAGTTTCGAAGAATGAGAGATGATCTAATTGAAACCTATAAAATGCTTAAAGGGATAGACAGGGTAGATGCAGGTAAGATGTTTCCCCTGGTTGGGGAGTCTAGAAGCAGGGGGACACAATTTTAAAATAAAGGGGAAGCCACTTAGGACCGAGATGAGGAGAAATTTCTTTACTCAGAGGGTTGTGAATCTTTTGAATTCTCTACCCCAGAGAGCTGAGGAAGTTTAGTCATTGAGTATGTTTGAAGCAGAGATTGACAGATTTCTAAATACCAATGACATAAGGGGATATGAGGATAGTGTGGGAAAAAGGCATTGAAGTGGATATCAGCCATGATCGTATTGAATGGCGGGGCAGGCCTGGTGGGCTGAATAGCCTACTCCTGCTCCTACGTTCCTATGTTGAGACGAATAGCGTAGATACATTTAAGGGGAAGCGAGGTAAATGCAAGAGGGAGAAAGGAATAGAAGGATATGTTGTTTGGATTAGTTGAAATAAGTTTTCAGGAGGCTGGTGTAGTGCATGTACATCAGAGAGTCCTGTTGGGCCAAATGACTTGTTTCTGCGCTGTTAATTCCATGTAAAACCTGGGATTTCCCTAGTTCCATGTAACTCAGTTCCATACCAAGCAGTGCAGTTACCAACCAAGTCATCAGGAGAGATTCAGAAAGGTGTTTTCTCTAAGCAATCTGTTTGCTCTCTTTATAGTTACTTGTTTTCAGCAGGCTGACAGCCTATAAAATATTATTGATAGGACAAGCAATTCGGAAGATTTTTCACTCTGCTGCTCATCTATTTTTCTATTACTGTATTTAAGCTGTGCTGGGCTCAAAGTGACAGTAATAAAGTATAAAAACATCCTGCTCTGACAGCAAATCAGTCAAGCGCACAAATGTCTAACTTGTAAAATATATGATCAGTTCAAGAAAATTCAAATGAAAGGAATATAAGGCAGTTGACAGTATTGGATGTAAATGAGTAAGTCACAGTGCTGGAGCCAGGCCAAATGTGTGACTGTGTGTATTGCTCCCCAAAATTTGCTTTCGAATATTAGGGTTCCATACTTTTCCTCTGGAAAGTAAATTAGTGAGGCAGAATCCACGTGGGACTAAATTTTAAGCAGTCTTTGCAAAGAGTGACCTTGATGTATCACATAGCCTTTCTCCTTCCATGTTTTCATAATTCATAGAATTACAGCACAGAAACAGGCCATTCAGCTCAACTGTTCTATACCAGTGTCTCGGCCTTTTGGCTAAGATCAAGTGTAGTATCTGTTCTTATCAGTGCTTATTTGATTGAGAAGAGACCATGATCATTGCCTTTTGATCCTGGGGAAGCTTTGAGTAAAATGGCTATGACCAATTTTCGAGCTTCGGGCCAGGGAGTGCGCAACACCGTTCGGGTGGTCGTGAAGGACAAGGAAGGAGATGCACCGGTCGATCGCACCTTCTTCATCAAGAAAATTCTCTTCGATTGCTGTGGATTTCAAGCGACGGACGTCTTCTGCCTGCAGGATTTCCCCAGCAGTGGATACTTCGACGTGACGTTCCGGAACGTGGCGGGATGCATCAAGTTCCTGAAGGCGTTCAAGGAGAAAGGGGACCGGGAGCCACTGTCGATCCTCACAGCGGAGCCGCTCTTCACCCTTCCGTCACAACGGGACCAGGTGGTGACGATTCACCTCGACAACCCCCATGTTCTGGTGGTGGATGTACTCACCTTTCTCGCCAGGTACGTCGAGGTGGCCGGCAGCAGCACTGATGTCAAGGACCTCTTTGGGATCTGGACCAGCAAGCGGCAGGTCAAGGTGACCTTGAAGGTCGATCCCAGTGGAGCCATCATCCACCCTCCCTCCAGCTTCGCTATCGGGGGAAGTCGAGGCTTCTTGGTCTACGCTGGGCAGCCCAGAGTTTGCCGCACCTGTGGCAAATCTGGTCACATGGCAGCTAACTGCAGCACGGTTGTTTGCAAGAACTGCAAGGAGGAAGGCCATCAGACCAAAGACTGTAAGCAGGCTAAGTGTTGCAACTTGTGCGGTGCGGCAGGCCATCTCTACAAAACCTGCCCCAAACGCTGCCTCAGTTATGCTCAGGCGGCAAGGTCCAAGGAAAGGCCGGGAGAAGGTTCAACGAAGGCGTTCGCTGTTTGAAAGGAGACCAGCAACCTTCTCCGCAGTGAGGAACTTCAACCTGAGAAGGAGAAGGAAGGGGAGGCAGCTGAAACCAGTGACCCATCACCTACCCAGCGCCTGGAAACCCCTCCTCCACAGCCAGAATTAATGGAGGAGGAGGCAGCAGATGGACAAACAGGTCAGTGGCAAGTGGTCCAGAGGAAAACCGCAAAGAAAAAACATCCCAAAGCGGAACAGGCCACCACCCAAACCAGTGGTAAGAGGAGGCTATCTTCTGAATCAGACTGCAACAACTCCTCTTCACTGGACAGGGGAATGCTGGAACGACAGCCCCTTCAAAAGAGGTGGCAGAACTCCGAGATGGATGATAAAGCATCCCAGCCCCCGGGCACTGGAAGCTGTGATGAGCCCGGCGTGCCCCAACCCCAATGCGCCACACGTAACGACGTGGCCAACGCATCTCAGCTCCGGGACACCGGGAGCAAAGACATGTCTGGCGCACCTGAGCTCCGGGAGACCGGGAGCTGTGATGTTTTCGAGGAGGAACAGATGGAAGCAGCTGAGGACAACCCAATCCCCTCTGCCTACAAGACCCCCCCGATGTCACCCGAGCGGAACAAACACTGCATGAAAAAGCAGGAGGGGTTTCTGAGCCCAACCAACGTGAACCTGCTTGCTCACACTATGGGTATGCAGGAACATCCCGAAGGACTGGGACTAGCAAGGACAAATGGTATGGGAAGCAACAAATAATGGGCGTAAGAATTGCTTCCATTAATGTGCGTAGCATTAAATCTACTACGCGATGTGTTTCAACCTTGGATTACCTCGCCAAGGTCAAAGCTGACCTACTGTTTCTGCAGGAGTGTGGAATACCACACCTCAGCACCTACAGGCAGTGGTCGCGATGGTGGTCCCACGGGCCATCGATCTGGTCGGGGGGTAATGATTGCCGTTCCTCCAGCCTGGGTATTCTGCTGCGGGCAGGTAACTTCACCATCTCCGAAGTTAAGGAGGTGGTGGGCGGTCGCCTCTTCGTAGCAGACGTGATGTACAACAACGCTCCGCTCCGGTTGATCAACGTGTACGCCCCGGTACAACGCAGCGAGCGGCTGACCGTCTTCCAGCAGCTCCCACTGCTGCTGGCGACGTCCAGGCCAGTCATCCTAGGTGGTGACTTCAACTGCATCATCAGTGCGGCTGGACGATCCGGCAGTGACGACAGCAAACTGGACACTACGTCCAGATTCCTAATAGAAACAGTTAAAGATGCCAAACTGCACGACGTCTTCAGCAAACCTGCAGACGGAGCGCAGCACAGATACACATGGTCAAGATCGGACGGGTCTGCCCGTTCCAGGATTGACTTCCTGTTTGTGTCCAGTGCTGTCACGGTCGGATCCACCGACGTCAAGCCGGTGTTCTTCTCCGACCACTGCCTCTTACTGGCCGACTGTCACTTACAGGACGACCAGCGGGTTGGCAGAGGGACGTGGAAGCTCAATGCTACACTGCTGACCCCAGAGAACGTTGAGGAACTCAAAAGGGATTACAAAGGTTGGAGGACCGTGAAACCCCTCTTTGAGTCTCCAGTTCACTGGTGGGAAGCGATCAAGGTGAACATCAAGAGGTTCTTCATCCACAAAGGTGTTCAGAGTGCGAGAGAGAGACAGAGGGAAATGTCCCGACTCCAGAAAAGTATGCAAAATCTACTCCGGTTGCAGTCAATGGGGGTCGAGGTCAAAGAGGACCTCCAAGAGGTGAAGAGCCAGCAGGCCTCGCTCTTTGCCAAGGAAGCCTCCAAGATCATCTTCCGGTCCAGAGTCCGCTCCATCGAGCAGGATGAGATGTGCTCGCGTTACTTCTTCCAAAAGGTACACAGAGAGAGCTCTGTTATCAGCAGCCTGAAGGAAGAAGATGGCTCGGTAACGTCTTCGCAGTCCAACATACTAAGGATCAGCAAATCCTTTTATGCTGGGCTGTATGACGCGAAGCCCACAGACAGCAGAGCCTCCCAGTCCTTCCTGTCATCTATCACAGAGGTCTTAGATGACAGCAGGAGGGAGAGATTGGACAAGCCGCTAACTCTGGACAAGCTGACAAAGGCCGTCGAGTCCTTCGAGACGAGTAAAACTCTCAGGAGCGACGGCTTACCGGTCGAGTTGTACTCGGCCCTGTAGGACTGGGTCGGCCCGGACCTGCTGGAAGTATACAAGAGTATGCTCCTGGCCGGCAGCATGGCAGAATCCATGAGGAAAGGCATCATCACCCTCATTTACAAGCAGAAGGGGGAGAGGGCAGAAATCAGAAATTGGCGGCCCATCTCACTGCTTAATGTTGACTACAAGATTCTGTCCAAAGTCATAGCCAGTCGAGTCAAATCTGCTCTGGAGTTGGTGATTCACCCCGATCAGACCTGCACTGGACCTGGCAGGAAGATCTCTGATAGTCTCGCGCTACTCAGGGATACGATCGCCTACGTACGGGACAGGAGGGTGGACACCTGCCTCATCAGCCTGGACCAGGAGAAGGCTTTTGACAGGATATCGCACACCTACATGCTTTCCAAAATGGGGTTTGGGGAGGGAATCTGCAATTGGATCCAACTGCTCTACACAAACATCAGTAGCGCAGTCTCAATCAACGGGTGGGAATCGGAAAGTTTCCCGATCAAATCTGGAGTCAGACAGGGCTGTCCTCTCTCCCCAGTCTTGTTTGTTTGCTGTATTGAACCCTTTGTTGAGTCTATTAGGAAGGATGCGAGCATAAGAGGGGTGACAATCCCAGGCAGCGGAGGCACTCAGGTTAAAACCTCCCTGTACATGGATGACGTCGCCATCTTCTGCTCGGATCCGTTGTCCATTAGCAGATTGATGAGCATCTGCGACCAGTTCGAACTGGCCTCGGGAGCCAAAGTTAACCACGGCAAGAGCGAGGCCATGTTCTTTGGGAACTGGGCTGACCGATCCTTTGTCCCCTTCACCGTCAGGTCAGATTACCTGAAGGTGCTGGGGATATGGTTTGGAAGGGCCGGGGCGTGCACCAAAACATGGGAGGAGCGAGTAGCCAAGGTACGACAAAAGTTGGGCATGTGGGGGCAGCGATCTCTCTCCATTGTGGGTAAGAACCTGGTCATCAGGTGCGAGGCGCTCACGTTATTGCTCTACGTTGCGCAGGTCTGGCCCATACCCCTCTCCTGCGCCGTGGCAGTCACCCGAGCCATTTTCTGCTTCATCTGGGGATCTAAAATGGACCGGGTCCGGAGGGACACGATGTTCAAATCTCTGGACAAGGGCGGGAAAAATGTACCCAACGTGGCCCTCATCCTGATGACCACCTTCGTGTGCGGCTGCATCAAGCTGTGCGTAGACCTGCAGTACGCAAACTCCAAGTGCTGAGGTTCTATCTGTCCCCGGTGTTGCGAAGGATGGGCCTGGGCACATTGCCGCGGAACGCTCCATGCAGTTGGGCCGTGCCGTACCACCTATCCTTCGTGGAGCAGTTTCTGCGGGAAAACACCTTTGACCACCGGTCCATCAGGCAGTGGTCTGCACGGAATGTCCTCAAGGCCCTACGGGAAAAGGAGACGGTGGATCCTGTCGGATGGTTCCCCGAGCAGACCGTCAAAGTCATTTGGCGGAATGCCTCATCACCAGAACTTTCAAACAAGCACCAAGACGTAGCTTGGCTGGTGGTGAGAAGGGCCCTCCCCGTCAGATCCTTCATGCACACCCGAAGTCTCGCCCCCTCCGCGCAATGCCCCCGCGGTGGCTGTGGTGGGGAAGAGACGGTTGCCCACCTCCTCCTGGAATGTGTCTTTGCAAAGCAGGTGTGGAAAGAGATGCAGTGGTTTTTGTCGAGGTTCATCCCAAGCAGCTCTGTAACACAGGAGTCTGTGCTCTACGGGCTGTTCCCAGGGACGCACACCGAGACAAACATCAACTGCTGCTAAAGGACTATCAATTCGGTGAAAGACGCCCTTTGGTCTGCCCGAAACTTGCTGGTCTTCCAACGCAAAGAGTTGTCCTCCACCGAATGTTGCAGACTGGCACATTCCAAGGTCCAGGACTACGTGCTGAGGGACGCACTAAAGCTTGGGGCAGCCACAGCAAAGACTCAGTGGGGAAAGACCACAGTGTAAGGACCCCCACCAAGCTGAACTGAGGGGCTGGATCCATGGGAAACCCCTCGAACTGCAATTGGCATGACAATAGTGAAAGGGAAGGGTTGTGAAGAAACTCATGATAGTATTGAAGGAAACTGATCTCCCTTGCAATGTTTGTATTTTTTGGTGCTGTTTTGAAACTGTTTGGCAATGTAATTTTTACAGATTTTTATGAATAAAGTATATTTTGGGAAAAAAAAATACCAGTGTTACAAACATCAACTGCTGCTGGAGGACTATCAATTCGGTGAAAGACGCCCTTTGGTCTGCCCGAAACCTGCTGGTCTTCCAGCGCAAAGAGTTGTCCACCACCGAATGTTGCAGACTGGCACATTCCAAGGTCCAGGACTACGTGCTGAGGGACGCTCTAAAGCTTGGGGCAGCCACAGCAAAGGCTCAATGGGGAAAGACCACAGTGTAAGGACCCCCACCAAGCTGAACTGAGGGGCTGGATCCATGGGAAACCCCTCGAACTGTATCGGGAAAATTTTGTGTGCTATAAATGTAAAAATGTATATGGCATGACAATGAAATGGAAGGGTTGTGAGTCAACTCATAATTGTATTGAAGGAAACTGATCTCCCTTGCAATGTTTGTATTTTTTGGACTTGATGCTGTTTTAAACTGTTTGGGAATGTAATTTTTACAGATTGTTATGAATAAAGTATATTTTGGAAATTTAAAAAAAAATACCAGTGTTTATGCTCCTCACGAGCCTCCTCCCACCTCTCTTCATCTAACCCTATCAGCATAACCATCTATTCCTTTCTTCCTCCTGTACTAATCTAGCTTCTCCTCAAATACATCCACCCTATTTACCTCAACTACTCCTTGTAGCAAGTTCCACATTCTACCATTCTCTGGGTAAAGAAGCTGTTTTCTTGAACCCAGATTTGACATTTCCCTCTCACTCCCCCCTCCCATTCCACCCACCCCCAAGTCAATAAAATGTTTTTAAAGTATCCTGCTACCCTGTGTATTGCTTTAGTAGGTAGCAGTGCTTCCAAGTTTGGAATAGACTATGTTTTCCAGATCTTTGATACCGGATTCATTTAACTCAACAGCTGAGGAGACTAGGCCTTGATTTGTTCTATTACTGCTCCAATTTGCTTGTTGCTTTACTGTTCAATAAATTATTTGGTCATCCCTCAATCTCCTAAACTTCAAAAGGAAACAAAACTAACTTTGCAAGTCTTTTGAGATGACAATAACCCCACATCCTTGGTAACAACCAAGTGGATCGTAGTTCCATTTTTTCCATTGCATTTATATCCTTCTGTAACGGGATGCCTAAAACGGTATGCAATACTCCAAAATGTCTTCATTTTTTTATTTTATTTATCCATTCATGGGATGTGGGCGTCACTGGCCAGGCCAGCATTTATTGCCCATCCCTAATTGCCCTTGAGAAGGTGGTGGTGAGCTGCCTTCTTGAACCGATGCAGTCCATTTGGGGTAGGTACACCCACAGTGCTGTTAGGAAGGGAGTTCCAGGATTTTGACCCAGCGACAGTGAAGGAACGCGATGTAGTTCCAAGTCAGGATGGTGTGTGAATTGGAGGGGAACTTGCAGGTGGTGGTGTTCCCATGTATTTGTTGCCCTTGTCCTTCGAGGTGGTAGAGGTTGCTGGTTTGGAAGGTGCTGTCTAAGGAGCCTTGGTGCATTGCTGCAGTGCATCTTGCAGATGGTACACACTGCTGCCACTGTGCGTCGGTGGTGGAGGGAGTGAATGTTTGTAGATGGGGTGCCAATTAAGCGGGCTGCTTTGTTCTGGATGGTGTCGAGCTTCTTGAGTGTTGTTGGAGCTGCACCCATCCAGGCAAGTGGAGAGTATTCCATCACACTCCTGACTTGTGCCTTGTAGATGGTGGACCGGCTTTGGGGAGTCAGGAGATGAGTTACTCGCTGCAGGATTCCTAGCCTCTGACCTGCTCTTGTAGCCACGGTATTTATATGGCTACTCCAGTTCAGTTTCTGGTCAATGGTAGCCCCTAGGATGTTGATAGTGGGGGATTCAGCAATGGTAATGCCATTGAATGTCAAGGGGAGATGGTTAGATTCTCTCTTGTTGGAGATGGTCATTGCCTGGCACTTGTTTGGCGCAAATGTTGCTTGCCACTTATCAGCCCAAGCCTGGATATTGTCCAGGTCTTGCTGCATTTCTACACGGCCTGCTTCAGTATCAGAGGAGTCACGAATGGTGCTGAACATTGTGCAATCATCAGCGAACATCCCTACTTCTGACGTTACGATTGAAGGAAGGTCATTGATGAAGCAGCTGAAGATGGTTGGGCCTAGGACACTACCCTGAGGAACTCCTGCAGTGATGTCCTGGAGCTCAGATGATTGACCTCCAACAACCACAACCATCTTCCTTTGTGCTAGGTATGACTCCAGCAAGCGGAGGGTTGTCCCCCTGATTCCCATTGACCTCAGTTTTGCTGGGGCTCCTTGATGCCATACTCGGTTAAATGCTGCCTTGATGTCAAGGGCAGTCACTCTCACCTCACCTCTTGAGTTCAGCTCTTTTGTCCATGTTTGAACAAAGGCTGTAATGAGGTCAGGAGCTGAGTGGCCCTGGCGGACCCAAACTGTGCGTCACTGAGCAGGTTATTGCTAAGCAAGTGCCGCTTGATGGCACTGTTGATGACACCTTCCATCACTTTACTGATGATTGAGAGTAGGCTGATGGAGCAGTAATTGGCCGGGTTGGACTTGTCCTGCTTTTTGGGTACAGGACATACCTGGGCAATTTTCCACATTGCAGGGTAAATGCCAGTGTTGTAGCTGTACTGTAACAGCTTGGCTAGGGGCGCGGCAAGTTCTGGAGCACAGGTCTTCAGTACTATTGCCAGAATATTGTCAGGGCCCATAGCTTTTGCAGTATCCAGTGCCTTCAGTCGTTTCTTGATATCACGCAGAGTGAATCGAATTGTCTGAAGTCTGGCATCTGTGATGTTGGGAACTTCAGGAGGAGGCCGAGATGGATCATCAACTCGGCACTCCTGGCTGAAGATTGTTGCAAATGCTTCAGCCTTATCTTTCGCACTGATGTGCTGGGCTCCCCCATCATTGAGGATGGGGATATTTTTGGAGCCACCTCCTCCAGTTAGTTGTTTAATTGTCCACCACCATTCACGGCTGGATGTGGCAGGACTTCAGAGCTTAGATCTGATCCATTGGTTATGAGATCGCTTAGCTCTGTCTATCGCATGCTGTTTACGCAGTTTGGCATGCAAGTAGTCCTGGTTTGTAGCTGCACCAGGTTGACACCTCATTTTGAGGTATGCCTGGTGCTGCTCCTGGCATGCCCTCCTGCACTCTTCATTGAACCAGGGTTGGTCTCCTGACTTTATGGTAATGGTAGAGTGGGGGATGTGCCGGGCCATGAGGTTACAGATTGTGGTTGAGTATAATTTTGCTGCTGCTGATGGCCCACAGCGCCTCATGGATGCCCAGTTTTGCATTGCTAGATCTGTTCGAAATCTATCCCATTTAGCACAGTGATAGTGCCACACAACACGATGGATGGTATCCTCAATGTGAAGGCGGG
Source organism: Heterodontus francisci (assembly GCF_036365525.1). Taxonomy (NCBI): domain Eukaryota; kingdom Metazoa; phylum Chordata; class Chondrichthyes; order Heterodontiformes; family Heterodontidae; genus Heterodontus; species Heterodontus francisci. The sequence goes on from NC_090373.1 coordinate 20,570,718, forward strand.
ACTTCGTCTCCACAAGGACTGTGCGGTGGTCACTCCTACCAATACTGTCATGGACAGAAGCATCTGCAGCAGGCAGTTTGGTGAGGACGAGGTCAGGTATGTTTTTCCCTCGTGTTGGTTCCCCCACTACCTGCCACAGACCCAGTCTAGCAGCTATGTCCTTTAAGACTCGGCCAGCTCGGTCAGTAATGGTGCTACCGAGCCACTCTTGGTGATGGACATTGAAGTCCCCCACCCAGAGTACATTTTGTGCCCTTGCCACCCTCAGTGCTTCCTCCAAGTGGTGTTCAACATGGAGAAGTACTGAGTCATCAGCTGAGGGAGGGCGGTAGGTGGTAATCAGTAGGAGATTACCTTGCCCATGTTTGACCTGATGCCATGAGACTTCATGGGGTCCAGAGTCGATGTTGAGGACTCCCAGGGCAACTCCCTCCCTACGGTATACCACTGTGCCACCACCTCTGGTGGGTCTGTCCTGCCGGTGGGACAGGACATACCCGGGGATGGTGATGGTCATGTCTGGGACATTGTCTGTAAGGTATGATTCCGTGAGTATGACTATGTCAGGCTGTTGCTTGACTAGTCTGTGAGACAGCTCTCCCAACTTTGGCACAAGCCCCCAGATGTTAGTAAGGAGGACTTTGCAGGGTTGACAGGGCTGGGTTTGCCGTTGTCGTTTCTGGTGCCTTGGTCGATGCCGGGTAGTCTGGTTTCATTCCTTTTTATTGACTTTGTAGCGGTTAGATACAACTGAGTGGCTTGCTGGGCCATTTCAGAGGGCATGTAAGAGTCAACCACATTGCTGTGGGTCTGGAGTCACATGTAGGTCAGACCAGGTAAGGACAGCAGATTTCCTTCCCTAAAGGACATTAGTGAACCAGATGGGTTTTTACAACAATCGACAATGGTTTCATGGCCATCATTAGACTTGCTTTATGTTATTCTATGCCTCTAATTGCAAAACCGAGAATTCTGTTTGACATTTTAATGACCTTATCAAAGGTTGTGTCGCCTTTGGTGTCTGGTGGATCTCTGAATGCTAAAATCCATTTGTTCTTCTATTCCATTTTAATTCCTATCATTTAAAGGGTACTGTCTTCCCTTATTCTTACTTTCAAAATGTATTACTTCACCTTTCTGTATGCTGAACTGTATCTTCCACCTCTCGGCCGACTGCGCTAACTTGTCCACATTCCCACTGGAGTCTTCCTCACAGTTTGCCTTAACTCCTAAGCTGTTACTTACAGCACTCTGGTAAAATGGGATTGATATTTGTCTTCACTGTGATGTGGCACAGTGGATCACCCGTCTGTTATTACAACCCCTCCACCCCCCCCATCCATTATCATTTCATTGATTCCAGTGGAACGAAAATCAGATGTTTTCTATAACAGGCAGGAATCTGCTCCGCCAGAGTCCCTCTCCACCTACCACCACCATCCCCCTCCCCCACAACACATACACATGTGTGGTGAAGGCAAAGATGACCCCTCCCCCACCCCCCAACCCTGCCAAGGTCTCTGTATTTATGTCCAAACCATTTATATAAATGGAATATTTAAAAATGATGCAGATCAGATCCATGTAATAGATCACGAACATCATCCAGCCAATCTGAAAAACAACCATTTCCTTCTAATCTTTGCCAAGCCATAGCTCTATCCATGAAACTGCATTACCTCTAATATTAAATGCAGTGTTTTTTTTTAGTTCTGAGCTTTGTTCTATTCATGCTTTGAGATTTGTCAACTTTTCATAGTTTCTCATTTCAGCTTGGTATGCAGCATGGATCATTTTACTCACTGATGGGTTTTTTTCTATATTGATTGAAATTTCTAAATGAACAGAAGAGATTGCAGATTTATAATGCAAGTATAGTCATAGTGCAGAGTTTGTCGGAAAGTACACATACAACCAAAAGGTCAGACCCAATCTTTGTATGTACGGAGGGAAATTTGAACATTAAAAAAACTACTGGTGCAGGAGAGAATAATGTGCTTGTAAATTGCGGTTGTACTGGACTATGAAATTGTGCATTTCTTCTTCTGTCTGCTCTGTGAATGTGAAAGGCAATCACAAAGAAACAAATGTTTTGAACCAAACAAAGGGGAGCAGAATAAATTTGGCTCTGTTTGTTCACCTTTACTGAATTGTGAAACCAGATTTTGCTGCATCTTGGCTGTGCACCTGTCGGCTTTAAGATGTGGCTGCATTGGCTGGATTGTCAAAGAGCCTCAAATAAAAATAGAAAGTGCTGGAAACATTCAGCAGTTCAGCCTGTGGAGAGAGAAACAGAGTTATCATTACAGTTAGTTGAACTTTTGTTAGAAATAGAAGATGTTAAGAGATAAATATTTTTTATGGAATGACAAGGGGGGAGGGGAGGAAAGAACAAAGGGAAGGTTGGTGCTTAGGTGGAAGCAGGGGAGATTAAATGACAAAAGGGATGATGGTGAAAGGCAAAGGGAGTGGTAATGGGACCAGTAAGGAAACAAAAGATGTGTTTGGGTAGACGTATAAGTGGTTGCAGCAGGATAGCAGAGGGAGGGAAGCATGGAAACTCTGGCAAAGAGGAGGAGGCTCCAGTGGCCTGGAAATGTGGCGGGGGGAAAGGTGGGTAGACCCCAGGGATGCAGATCACCCCACTGGCCATGTACTGATTGGGATCCCATCCCAAGTACCAGCCGCCACCTCCTCCACTCCCAGTGACTCTGATGCAGTCATCCCCAAAGAGCCGAGGTGCTTCCTCAGAGGAAGAAAGGATGAGTTATCCAAGCTACTGCCTTTCCCTGTCCAGCTACTGGTTACAGACTAAACTGGTTCAAATTTTGTATTTTTTATTGAATGGATTGCTGATTTTTTTAAACTAAAAATGTCAACTTTGGCTCAGTAGGTAGCGCTCTCACTTCTTAGTCACAAAGAATGTTGGCTCAAGAAACATGAGCACATAATCCAGGCTGACACTCCTGTGAAACACTGAGAGAATGCTGCACTGTTCGAGGGTACCGTGTTTTAGATGAGATATTAAACCTAGGCTCATATGCCCTTTCAGGTGGATGTAAAAGATCCCAGAGCACCATTTCGAAGAAGTGAAGGGGAGTTCTCCCCAGTATCCTGGCCAATATTTATCCCTCAACCAATATCACTAAAACACATTATCTGATCATTATCACATTACTGTTCATGGGATCGTGTGCAAATTGGCCGCTGCTTTTCCTACATTTCAGTATTGACTGCACCTAAAAAAGTATTTCATCGGCTGTGAAGCACTTAAACCTCCTGAGGACGTGAAAGAGAAGTTCTTTCTATTTCAAAAGCATTCCTAAATTATTGTAACTCTTCTTTGCACAGGAAGAAGAACTGAGGAAAAGTGGAGAGGCCAAGTATGGACATTTAGGTGATGACCTCCATGTGCTAATTGAAGTGTTTGTCCCAGCTGGAGAAGCATATTCCCGCATGAGCCATGCACTGGAAGAGGTGAAGAAATTCCTGGTCCCAGTAAGTTCTTTTACCTTTTAGAAAATCACGTCTTGATTTTTCTTACTTCTGGATACAGTTGCACGTCTTCCTCTCAGGATGGCTGCAGTCACTCCAAGTCTTGGAAGTTTTTGTTTACATCTATTAGTGGTCGCCAAGTGGCACCTGCGGAAGCACTGATATGAATCTACTGCTGCTGCTCTGGTCACATTAGCTTTACCATGAATCAATTATGTGACTCCCATTTCTCACAGAAGTCTCTCAGTGCCTGGAACTGTAGTGCTGTCAAGGGCATCAGTGGTCAGATTTGATAATAGAGGTGACTAAACCTTTGGAGATCAGGGAAGGACTTCTGCAGATGTTTTTCTTGGGAGATTTAATGGATGGAGTAGTATCATGGTAGGGTGGATTGCATATTATCTGTGAACAGAATGGCATTCTCGCATTCATCCCTTCCAATCTTCCTATGGTGATTACCTTACTAATGTCGATAGGGAAGGGTTAATGGATTAAACTGCTGGAACTGGCAGATCACAGTTGCTGAACCTGTGCTCTCTGGGAATACATGAGCCCTTCCTTCTAATAGCATGAGATCTGTGCCTCAGCGATATCTTTTTGTTGGCAATCATTTTCAAAATTCGAAATCCATTTCTTGCTTCTCACATGTATGCATACGGATCTCACCTCGACACCCTATCGTCCTGGAACAATTAATACAACTTTGGTTGTTTCATTTATTTTTCTGTGTAAAGAAAATAAAGCTTCACCTGAGAATCACAATAATACAACACAAAAGGAGGCCATTCAGCCCGTCTTGCCCATGCCATCTCTTTGAAAGAGTTATCCAATTAGTCCCACTCTCTTGCTTTTCCCATAATCCAGCAATTTTTTCTCCTTCAAGTATTTATCCAATTCTCTTCCGAAAGTTAATCTTGAATCTGCTTCCACCATCCTTTCAGGCAGTGCATTCCAGATCATAACAACTCACTGTTTAAAAATATTTCTCCTCCTCTATCAAACCCTTTCATAATTTTGAACACCTCCATTAAGTCGCCCTCAGCCTTTTCTGTTCTAAGGAGAACAATCCCAGCTTCTCCACATAACTGAAGTCTCTTATGCCTGGTGCTATTCTGATAAATCTCCTCTGCACCCTCTAGAAAGCTTTGGCATCCTTCCTAAAGTGTGATGCCCAGAATTGGACACAATACTCCAAATGAGGCCTAACCAGTGTTTCATAGAAGTTTAGCATAGCTTCTTTGCTGGGCTGGATTTTACCGGGCCTCCAACGTCCGGCTGCGTGGCGGGGGCAGCTGGAAGATGGTGCGGGCAGAGGCCCGCCACAGAGCTCGACGCTGGGAGGCCCTGGCCCAATTCACCAGAGCCAGCGAGGCTCCATGGTAGCCCCCCAAACCTGGGCGACGGGACCTGAATAAAATGAATACATTTAAATACACTCACCTCCAATGTTGCGGGCCGGTACTCCTGCGCCTTCACTCCCCCATCTGGGGAAAGTTGGCATCCCGCTGGTGGGGGGGTGGTGGGGACGTAGTTAAGTGTTTTAGTACAGGGGTGGGAGGGTGAGCTCAAATATACGTATTGGGTGTCGGGGATGGTAGGACGGGGTGAACTTTAAACTTTGTACAGTCTCGGGGGGTAGGTCAGATTTCAAAGGTAAGTGTTTTGTGGGGGGGAAGGGCAAATAGTTAATGTAATTGTTATGGGGCGGTGGGAAAGGGACATTAGAAATTTATTTGGTAAATTTTGGGGGGTGGGGGGGAATACTTCTTTAAAATTTCAAATTTGCCGGCAGAGCTGGCTGCCCTTTAAAAATGGCACCTGCACAGAGGCAGCTGATGCCATTGTCGGCATCAGAGAACCCACCCCCTCCCCATGATTGGCGGGAGGGGTGGGGGGGAGGTGCTGCCCTGGCTATTTAAGTGAGCTGCCGCATGGGAGATTGTGGCGGGTCTGCGGTGTGTGGGCTTTTAAAATCCAGCCCTTTTTTCTATTAAGCAAGTCAAGGATCCCATGTGTTTTTTTAACAGGCTTCTCAACCAGCCCTGGCACCTTCAAACATTTGTGCACATATACCCCCAGGTCTGTCTGTCCCTGCACCCACTTTTGAGATACAGCACTGAAACAGGCCCTTCGGCCCACCGAGTCTGTGCCGACCATCAACCACCCACTTATACTAATCCTACCCTAATTCCATATTCCTACCACATCCCCACCTGTTCCTATATTTCCCTACCACCTACCTATACTAGGGGCAATTTATAATGGCCAATTAACCTATCACCTTTAGAATTGTATCATTTTGTTCATATTGCTTCTCTTCATTCTCCCTGTGAAAATTCTACATTTCAGACTTAAACAAATAATTTTACATGGAAAACAATGAAATTTTAGTTTTTTGAAAAGGAAGTTACAGCAAAACACAACACAATGTTCTATGACCAGCTGTTTTTCTGTTTCTAAAGCAGAGAGGTTATGTAGAATTTATATAGAATCTTGGTCAGACTACATTTAGAGGGGTGAATTTTACCGGGCTCCTGACATCAGGGGTCGTGTCAGGGGGGCCCGGAAAATACCTCCGGGAGAGGCCCGCCAGGGCCTCGATGACAGAAAGGCCCCGCCCCATATTACTGGCGGTGGCGAGGCCTCATGGCAGTTATGTTAATTAATTTAAATTAATGATTAAATACTTACCTTGTCACACCAGCCGTTCCACTGCGATATTCCGGCCAGTTGCCAGAACTCCTTTTCGGAGATCCGAAGCGGAACACTGGTGGGGAGGGAGGAGTTAGGTTTTCAGGGCAGGGTGAGGGTGGTGCTGGGCAGTGGGGTGAAACCGTCCCGATTGGTTGAAGTGGTGCTGGGAAGAGGTAAATCTCAGAGTTAATGAACTTTGAGTCGGTGAGGTGAAAGTTGGGATCACAAGGTAAGTTTTTTTGGGCGGGTGAGGGCAAATAATAAATCGTTTATTCATTGATGGGTGGGAGAGGATCTTGAAACCTGTGGCGCCAGATGCTGTTGCCGGGGATAGAGCACCCGCCCCCTCCTCGTTATCGGCGAGGGGGGCGGGGGCACTTCCTGCGCGTGTGCCGTGCCGTTTTTGAAGCTCGGGCTGGAAAAATTCAGCCCAGAGAGTACTGTCCTCAATTCTGGTCTCCATATTACAATAAAGATAGAGGGGCACTGGAGAAAGTGCAAAGAAGATTCACCTGGATGATGCCAGAAGTATCAGAAAAGATTTAACAGGCTAGGGCTCCATACTGTAGATGAAGGAAGACTGATAGGTGGCCTGATGAAGATCCTTAAAATTATAAAGGGGTAGACGGAGAATGAAAATGTTTCCATTGTAGGGAAGTTCAAAACTAGGGGCCATAAATATAAGTAGTCACTAATAAGTTCGCTAAACAGTTTAGGAGAAGCTTTTTTGCCCTGCACATAGTTAGAAGGAACTCACGACCACAAGGAGTAGTTG